>NW_008237902.1:409520-418074 GCF_000691975.1 Corvus brachyrhynchos
AATTATAATTCTGATTGTGAAGAGAGACTAAAAGGACAAACCCTCTTAAAATTCAAAAGTAGCACAACTTCTCTCAGTGGTAGAGAGCAAACAAAGTGTTCAGGACAGCAAAGCAGAAGAACCTCAGTTTGGGTTCTCTGTGTCCAGTCATGGGCTCTGCCCCCAGGATGCACAGCAGAGCTCAGGCTCTTCTAAACATGCTAAGACAGGGTGAGCACGCTTGTTTTCACCACCACTACCACTTTAATTGCCCAATTTATTGGCAAACTTAATATTAAAACCAATTTGGGATACATTGTTTGGGTTTTTAGGCTAAAGATGACCACGTTTTAAATTGAAATTGGGTTGGGTTTGTGAGGAAGGTGCAACAGTGCTAAGCCAAATAACATAATGATGAGAAATTACATGTTCTCACTCTGCTGAAATCAGGAGATACTCATCTCCATAACAAACATCTTGACCATTGCATAAAGTGCCTGTCAAGTTTCTGTAGCTTGTAAATTCGGTGCTGTGGTCAAACACAGCTTGTGTGGGATTCAAACCTCATGTTTACGTGCTCTGTGCAGCACACAGCTGGATGCAGTTTACATATGGAAAGTTTGGAATTTGGCCTGAGGGCATCACATACTTCGAGGGAAAGATCGGTAGGTAATATCTTACTCAGATGCCTTTTCCTTTCACTAGTAATGGAGATATTCTTGCTATATATGCAGCAAAGCTGTTCTTTGTCAGGTTTTGAATTGCAGGATTTCGGAGTCACCATCTTCAGTAAGGGGAACATGATGTTTGCCTGGCCTTGGGGTGACTGTGGTTGCAATGAACCTCAACTTTCTCTGTGTTGCACAGAGGCAGCAGAATGATCCAGTGTATGGAAATGTGAAAAACCAGGAAGCCAGTGGAGCATGCAAACTACAGAACCTTTATGGATGCTCTACACATAAAGCATGTAAAGCTACTTTGGTATGGCTGTGCCTGAAAAGCTGCCTCATACAATGGAAGCTGTGTTTTGTTTCAATTTGTTGCCAAAAGATGAAGGGCTGAGTCAAACCTGCCAGGACTGACACTTCTGATACCAGTGAGTCACCTACCATTGACAGCAGTAAACCATGCCTGGCAGCACAAGCCACTGAGTCTGTCAGACACCCACAGAGCAGCAGGGAAAAACAAACACTTGCTACCAGGATTCGGTAATAGGTGAGAGGAAACGTTTAGAGGGAGCTCAAGTGAAAAGTCTGAAGAGTGAGGCTGGGTGGTTTGGACCCTGCTGCCACTTGACCTTTTCCCTTGGCTGCTGTCACTTGGAAGCAGCGTACCCAGCCCGAGCAGGGCTGGGGCTGCAGGGACATTAATATATATTATCTATCTATCTATGGGCTGTAGCCTTTCGCAGGCTGGGGGATGCTGTGCTCATGTTTGGCACAAGAGGGGCTCTGGAAATGCCAAGTTTCATAGAGACGCGGTGGGCAACTGCCAGAAGAAGGGGTTTCTTTCTCTTTGGTGCAACAGTAGGAATCAAATGGTATCTATTTCCACAGGGAGCTGAGGGGGGACAAAGCACCCTAACGCGAGCAGCCGGGTAGAGGAACAGACGCTCGAGCAGATCAGTGTCTGTAGCTGAGCCAATAAGCTGACACAACTGATTTTATAATCACATTAGTGCTGTCTCGAAATAACACACCCACTCAAATATAACAGTGATTTCATTTTCAAAATGTTGTGGTATTTTTGGTGCTAAAGGTAGGGGATCAATTTGTCAAGGCTGAAAGCTGGGCTGGAATCTGCATGCACCCTAACTCCTGTAGGTCCTCGTGAGCACTGAGCAGGTAGCAGGATTGGGTGTACTATGATCTGTCCTTAGAAGGTTTCCCGTCCTCAGGGGAACAGGAAAAAGAAAAGACTACAGCTTCACTGAAAGGGTTTTCTTAGTTCTCTTTGTGCCTTTTGTTCCGTCTTGCTGCCAAAAAAAATATCCCTGTTTGGGAACGGAGACAGGTTCCCAGGCTAAGAGACAATGAATCCTGGGGGTGTAAGGAAGGCACTGATCCCTCTTTGGCAGACTGTCTGCTGTAATGCTGCACTGCCCATGAGTAAACACTCGACACTTGTCTTACAGTGGATGTTTTATCATTACCTAAGGTGTTTCATTTTCCTTATCAAGACCATTGAACCTTGAGGGTAGGTACATGGAGAAGATGAGGGGGGAGGAGAGGCAGCTGTAGATAGTCCTTCTCCTTGGGCTATTTTTTCCAACCCCATGTTTTCCAAATAGCTCAGGAGTTCAGACAAGTCTATATCAGAAGCCCTGTTGCAGCAAAGAGCAAAAGGAGAAAACATAAGCTCGTGGGAGTAGAAATTTCCTCTCTCCCTTTTTTTTTTTTTTTGATATTATAAAACTTGGTATGGGGGTGAATTTTTAAAAGTTTAACCAGATGGAGATTTTTGCAGCAGAGCTTTCTCAAGAACTGACCCAAAAGCATGTCTTCCAGCACAAAGTACTTGGCTCTGGCCTGGCCCCTTCTAGCAAAATATGTTGACCTGTGCATGCATTATTAAAGGAAAAAGTAGAATTAATACAGAATGTCCATGCACAGGCTTTCCCCCCCAAAGCCAGGGTGGGGAAAGAAGCAAGTGATGTGTTAGTCACATAAGTTAGTGCTACAGAGCACATGATAGTTTGTAATGAATAGTGGTATAGAGACTCAAGTTTAGCATGACTTTGAGTCTTTAACAGTCTTTTTTTATTTTCCTCCTTTCTGTCTCTGGACAGAAGCATCTCCTGAAAGCAGAGTTAAAACATGGCTCTTCTCAGTGTAGCTGGCTGCTCTGGAATTAAACAATGCACTCTTGGGATTCTCCCTCTCTGCTTCAGACAGGAGAAACATTACCATTCCTAATGAAGTTCAAATAGTGGCACCCACTGTGTAGCAAATAACCAACATAATCCAGGAGAAGATAATCAAAGATCATAAAATCCAGAGATCTACTAACTCTATATTAACTTCATATTTTCCTTTTGTCCACAAGAGAAAGGACAATAGGTGGGTCTGTTGTTACAGTCCGTGTTGTGCTGGGGTAGATACAGAGGTGTACTCCTCACTCCTGAGACACAGGGCTGTGGATGTGGTTTTGAGGGGTGCCTCACCAGCACTTCTCTTTGTGTTGCCAAATCATTCCACTCTCAGTAGCCTGGGACTCCTGGTAGCTTGAGTGGTTTTATGTTTGGGGAGAAGAAGATAAACCCTGAAGTTTTTCAGCTGCTTAAGGAAACAAGGCCGCTGAAGCAGAGGAACAGAAAAGGCAGCCAAGTTATCTTTTCTAGCTGATTACTCTGAGCAATTTACAGAATAAAAGCTTGTATTTCTCCATCATCTTTTCCAATTTTATAAGCTTGTTATACAGTGTAACCCAAACACATGGGTATTACATGCTGTGTACAAGGTCAACAATTATGTAAGAAAGTGGTCATCAGTAAGTTCCACATCTGTTAACTTCTGCCTTTTTGATGAAAGCTGCAAGTATTTTACGTTAAATGCTGTTTTTCTTTTTTAAAATGTAAAAAAAAAAAGAAACACGATACTATTTACTTCTCCTGGCATCTGAAGTGAACATCTCTTTCTTCAGAACATGACTGAACTAGAAAATTTTATGTAAAGTGCTGAAATCAGTTGGATTAAAGCTCTGTCTTCATCCCAGGGTTAACCTGAGCTCTGTCAAAATGACTCCTCTGGAGTTAGTGTACCTTGAGTATGAGTGACCACACCATGAAATAACATGGGAACAGCAGAGAGTGATTGTGTTGGCAAATGACAAATTGTGGTAACGTGAACTGTAGCCTTTCCTCAACCCAAGGTAAAAGCACCACAGCAGCTTGAGTATAGATTCCATGTGAGTGCAAAGAACAGGAATTCAACAGGGATGGGGACGTACAAGCTTTAATTTGAGTTAACTTTAACTATCTTTGGGGCATGAGTGTGTATGTCTACAGCCCAAGCTGGTGAATGCAGAGAAAAGCAAATAGGAAGTAAAAATGCAAGTGTGCAACACCGCAATTTTTGCTTGCCTGGTGCATACGTTGAGTGATTTTCCCCTTTAGATGAATACTAGCTTGCATAAAATTCAAATAACTCAGCTGTCTACAGATGGGGGCTGGGGAGGAGTGTGGGAAGGGGAACAGACGGAAGGAAATGGAGCTGAGAAGACTGAATTAACCTTTCAATGTCTTGAATTTCAAGGAGGGAAGAATCATCTCTTGTTAAGCCTGCAACCATGCAATTAAAATATGAACAAGCCTTAGAAGCCACATTTGACCCATATTCCTAGATTTCTACTTTAAAGACAGATCTTCTAAAACCAAGATTCAGATCCAAAAAGTGTTCAGAGGAAGAGAAAAAAAACCCTCATGCTGTAAATGTTTATTTTAATCACAGAACTCTAGTAGAAAAATGAGTAAAAATGTCTGACATTTACGCAGAACATGTGCCTTTGATACTGAATTCAGTTTTAAAAAACCCTTACATATGTGTCTAGTAATGGCTGACAGTCTTTGAAATGATGAATGGTTTTCTCCGGGCTGGAGTTTGTGTTTCTATAAAATAGATCCTTTCACCTGCTTGCTTGAGAAGTCCCATTTGTTAATACAAGGCAAAGCTATAAAAATGAACTTTGATTCTTAGGTGCCCTTTTGGACACCATGAATTAGAACAACTGGATACTTGCTGATATGAGAGTTTCCATGGACAGTTATGGATGTCCAGAATGGCCAAGTGTCATGTGCTGGGCATCCTGGAACAAAATGTTTGTTAGAAAATGTTATAATGCTGGAAAAGAAGAACAAAGTAAAGACTCAGTTTGGGGACGTGTGTCAGTTTCTGGATGAAATATGCAGGAAAGGAAAGGTCTTTGCAGAGCAACCAGCTGGAAAGTGTTTGCTAATTCCTGCTTGGTGTTGAAAGGACTCACGTTTGTCAGTATTTTTTGCAAGACATCAATAGGATCCACTTAAAGCAAAAATTCCAAGTTCAGAAGAATGTATCAAATAATTTTTAAGTGAACAGTTAAACCCAAAAGCAAACACTTTGCTGACATACAGATAATTTCCAGGAAAAACTGTTTGGCATATACTACACAGGTATTACAACAGACAGTGCCTTGCTTTGCTACGTGTCAGATTCCCATTTCCTCCCAATAAGACAATAACCTAGTATGAAGGTGAGGAGTTGCATGGCAGGCTACCAACCTTCCAAGGATTTGATGACTTTGCAAAGCTGATTTAAGTTTTGAAGTATTTTAGCTCAGTTTGTACTAAGCCTTGTACAACAGTGAGCACAGTTGGGATAAGGATATTTTTCTTCAAGTAGCTTCAGTTTCTGATGAGGCGTAATGCAGGGCTGTTGCTGGAAGTAGACTTAACTGGAAGCTAAAGTCTTCAGAGAATATTTATTCTAAAGTCATTCTAGGTCAGGATGGGAATTGGGGATACATGAAGGAAACATGGCTCCAGTTCTTCTGTGACATATACAGGCGATAGTGATTGTGCTCATGAATAGCTTTTCCTGAAAACAAGGGAATCACACCAGTAATTATTTTAGATCTACTGAGTTACTTTGTAAGCACTTAGCAGTCAATCTCTGCAAAACTTTTAAGCTGAGCAGTTTAGCTGTAAGGACTTGTAAGAAAACACTGAGCTACAGAAATGGCTCCCCCTTCGTGGTGTGGCTCTGGACATGGATTTACTGATGAGGCAGGGATGCCATGGCACTCTGGCTCTTTGGTCCTAGGAGCCAGATGCTGACCAAACGCATCTGCCAAGCTCCTGGAGCTGTGCAGCAGCTGGGGAATGGGTCCTTCTGCTCCTGAGCAGTCTCACACTGGGGCTGTGTCACTGTACAAGGCAGTGCACTGTCATATGTCCTGACATGGGGTGACAGTGCTGTGTCACGTGGTGGGACTGCAGCCCTGCCCTGCACAACCCCTGCTCTGAACGTGCCTGTGGGTTTGGAGTGGGAAATGAGGCTGTGTGAGCTCTATAGCCTGTACAGCACTAGAGTGGGAGGAATATGAAATGCTGCCTTCAAAATTCAGGTGTGCCTGAGACAGTGGAAAAGGTGATGGGAACAGCTAATGGACATTGCTCTATTGTGATGTTTAGGAGGGAGCTGAGAGGCAGATGCTTTCAACAGCAGCCACTCATTAAGTTGTTGCCTCTCTCCTCTCTGTATTTACTATCTTAGAAAATGTGGCTAAAGAACCAGATAGAGACTAAGATGGTGAAACACCTCAAGGGAAAGTCTTACAAGGAGCAGATTAGCTCACTGCGTTTGTTCAGCTCAGAGACGAGGAGACAGAGGGGAGCTCTCATCCATACCCTATAGCTTCCCTTAAAGGCAAGGGGAGATGCTGATCTTCTCTTTGATGACCAGTCACAGAACCTGAGGAAATGGAATGAAGTTGTGTCAGGGAAAGTTCAGCCTGGACATTAGGAAAAGGTTCTTTACTGGGGGTGTGGTTGGTCACTGGAACACACTCCTCAGGGAACTGGTAACAGTGCAGTCTGCCAGAGTTCAAGGAGCACCTGGACAATGCTCTTAGTCACATGGTTCAGCTTTAGACAGTCCCGTGAGGAGCAGGGAGTTGGACTCTATGCTTGGGTCCCTTCCAATCTGAGATATTCTATGACTGTGTGACTCCCGGGTTGTCCTCAACCTTTCAAGTAGACAGCAAGAACACGAAGTGAGCAGAAAAGCCTAAAATGGCAGCCTGGGCTGCATATGTCTGCCCCCTGCAAGGAGCCTTGGAAGCCTTTGAAAGGAGGTAGGATAAGCTGGCATGAAATGGTGCATTCGGAGCCAGTTCAGAGGAGGGAAGCCACTGCTTTGGACTCAAAACCAGCAAACAGGTGCTGTGCAGTGCCTGCCTACCTGCCTGCCTCTGCTGTCTGTCTCCTCTCACTGCGTGTGCTTTCTGTGTCAGGTTTCTTGCAGTTTTATTCCTGTCAGCTGGCCAATGTATCTGCTGAAGAGCCAGCTGGAGTCCACTCTCCCCCATGTTTCCTCAACAAAATTGCCAGCTTGTTCTGATTCAGTATCTTTATTGTTGTTGATGAGGCTAAATGAATCAGAAAGAACACGGGTATGTATACAAAATACAAATTCGGAAACCTCATCCTGATGTGAGGAAATTTTATTAGTGGTTCAAGTGGAGAAGTCTGCTGTGGAAGCAGATGGACAGAACACACAGACTCCCTGAGAAGCCATTTCCCCCGACCCTACATATTTTATTGGGTTTTCGTGGTACCTCCTAATGACGCCAAATCTTCCAGCAGGAAAGCAGAGTTTTAGATCTGATTAAACCTGGGTTAATTTACTGCGGGACTGTGACTCTCCCTTCTACGGATTCTAAATGCAAAACTTCTTAATGAGTCTTATAAATGTATCTCTAGATAAAATTCAGAATCCGTGCTGGAAAACCTGAAACAAAATCCTCCCAGCTATTGAAAATACAGACGTTTCAGTTAATCCCATCCTGCTTGTATAATTTTTTCCCCCCTTTCATATAGTCTTTGTCAGTTTTTCGTGGGGGAAAAAAAAAAGCTTTTCCTGAGAGGATTTTCACTAACTAAATCCAAGTTTCCTTAAATGCCTTTATTAAACCCACCACCTATGGCTGCTGGCACTGCATGACAGAAAAAGCAGTTGTAGTTTCAGCGTGGCATGTGGGAACCACAGACTGCCAGGCACTGGTTTTAACACTTCGAGTGTAAGCTTGCATCTCCTCTCTAACTTATGCTAACTCACTTAAAGGGTGCTAAATTTTGTGTTTCAAAATGCATTAGCTCTTTGTCAAAGGGCACTTCGTTACTTCTGGCACGTTTACATTTGGGAAATGTTTGGCAGTGATTGCTCCTGATCCTTCAAGTCAGAAAATTTGCAGGAAATATTTTAATATGGTTAACAGAAGAGCAAAACTGGAATCACAGAACCAATTAAGCCAGAAAAGACCTCTGAGATCATTGAATCCAACATATGTCAACCAGGCCACGGCACTGAGTGCCACGTCCAGGCTTCTCTTAAACAGCTCCAGGCATAGTGATGCCATCACCTTCCTGGGCAGCCCATTCCAATGTCTGATCACCCTTTCTGTGAGGAAATTCCACCTAATGTCCCAGCAAAGCTAGCAGGGTACGAGCCCACATGGTGCCACTACTGGCTGTGGCCACTCTCTGGCCGTGGGCACCCCAGGATGAGAGGCGAGTCTTAAACAGCACCAGAGGTGGTTTAGGTCGGACATCGGTAATTTCTTCACGGAAAGGGTGATCAGACATTGGAACGGGCTTCCCAGGCAGGTATTTAAGGAACCACCGGACGTGGCACTCAGTGCCCTGCTGTGGTGGACACGGTGATGTTCGGTTCAAGGTTGGGCTCGATGAACTCAGAGGTCTCCCCCAAGCTATTTGATTCTGTGACTCTGAGCCCGCACGGGCCGAGGCGGGAGGGTGCCTGAGTCACCGTGCGGGCAAGAATATGAGGAAAACGTTAATTTTGGGATTTTGGGCCGG
>NW_008237902.1:418551-452913 GCF_000691975.1 Corvus brachyrhynchos
GGTTGCGGGGACCCCCGCGCAGGGAGCTGTCAAGAGGCGGGAGCGGCTCCCAGGCTGGTGTCGGTGGGACCTCGCAGGCAGCGCTGACAGCCCAGCTCCTCCAGGAGTTGTGTGCCCAGCACGGCCCAGCCTGGTGCCCCCTGCGATGGGGCTTGGCGCGCTGACAGCGTCAGCCTCGCAGCTCCCTGACAGCGAAGTTGGTCCCAGAAGTTGAAAGAAGGGCAGTCACTAAATTGCCTGTGATCGCGAAGGCAGCGCTGGCATTAAGACCGCTGGGTCATTGACTTAACGCGCCAGCCTGTGACCAAATGTGTCTTCCGAGGGATCTGTGGGTTTCCATTGTTCGTGGAAGCTCCTTAGAGATTTGAATATTTGAGTGGAAATGTTTCTTGCTATCAAAAAGTTGCTTTAACATGAGATGTTCCAGGGTGCTCCTTCCAGGTTTGGAAGAAACCGCAACAAAACCCAACAACAAAAACCCTGCCGTCACACACTGCAATGCCAGTTTTTAATGCACAACTCTCTTATTCTCAAGTTCCTTGGTCTGGCTGCATTTTAAGAAAATTTTACAAAATTTTTTACTGCTGTCAGGCTCAAGATGGGGAAAAGAAGTAACAGATGAAGAAAGTAAAAAGTAAATACTGTGTAATAACTTTTGCCTGTAAAAAAAAAAAAGAAGAAAGTGAATATATAAAAACCTACAGTTGTTTGTTTTTCTTTTGGCATGTGTTCCTGAATGTCCTCAGGGATGGAATTGTTAGTATATGAGTTTAGAACAAATTGTTAAACCATATTAGCATTTAGGTTTGAAGTTTTTCTGTCTTCTGTGCAGTCTAATCTGCCTGCCTAAGAAGAACAGAAAGCTGGTTTGTTTGCCTATACTATCAGCAATTTAGCTATTTTGTTTGTTTGCCTTTTTTTTTTCTGCTCGTTACTAGTAAATTGCTTTATATGTTCTTTGTTGCATAGACTTGAAAATGTTTAGAATCTCTTTTAATCTTCTTTGTCTCTATTTTATACATTGTTTGGCTCCATAGGGATCCTTTCCTTGTCTCGACTATGTAACAATAAGGAATTAAATACCTCAGTGTTTTGAAAGCATCTAACTGGAAATTTACCATATTGTTTTAGAAAAATCAATCAAGTAGACTGTCCCATGGTTACATTTAGGAAAGCTGACTCGGAGAAGCTCCTGGAAACTTAATGCTTGCAAATTTTGACATGGACAACACGTCAAAACATCTGAGTTTGGCAAATGATAGTTTTTATCTGCTCTGTGTTAGTTTGGGCACTTGGTTTTTGTGTTGCTTGGAACACTGGAGGATCTTCTTGCAGCTCATTAAAAGGCTTAATTTAACATTTGTCATGTGTGGCTCATACCCTGAGACCTGTGCAAGCAGTGAAGCGCTGCTTTCTAATGTACATAATGGCATGTTTGAAAAAGCAGGTGAGGCTGAAGAAATTCTGTGCATTTGGAACAGACTTCAGAAAGTTCTGTGAGACCCTGGTTGCTGTGTGTGAGGGCTCTATGGGGTAGGGTTTTTTCCTTTTCTAATACTCAGCCTTTTGGTTTCTGTTCAAATGGTACACTGTAGCAGTGATGCCTCTTTCCAGGGCTCATTGGAAAGTGAGCAAAACCTGCCAAGTCTGGGGTAATTTTTAAGTTAGGATTTTTTTTTTTTTTTTGGTGTGGTTGTTCTCTTTTTTTTCCCATCCCCCACGAAAGAAGCTGCAGCTATGTGGAAGAGGAAGTGATGTCGGTAAGAGAATGCTTCAAGTTGTCCTCTAATTCAGTGCATAGCACCAGGTTAATTTTACTGCCATATTAACACACGAAAATCTAGTGGCCATTTAGGTGGGAGTGAACTAACTATGTGTAAGGCAGTTCATCATTTGCATCTGTAAGGACGAAGGATGGCAAACTTTTCAAACTTTTTTCCTTGCATTGCAGGCCTGGTTGTATATTTATTGATTATTTCAGATGTGAGGACTGTTATTTAAGGACTGAAAAATAACACTTTATCCAAAACATACGAGGAGGAGGTACAGAATCGAAGGACTATTAAATCTTCTGTGAAGGGCTACGGAAAAGGGAGATTGTTACTTGTCATGCAGTTTGTAAAGTGATGGCTCTTTCAGTTTTTCAGCAGAGGGGCTTTATGTCTCTTGTCAAAATTGGATTCAGGCAGAGAATACAAGAATTTTACATTGCTCCCTGGAAAGTTATTGAGCAATTCAGTCTTGCTTACTGTTATCTTCTGTAAGGTAAGAGATCTTACGTGCAAAAATTTTGTTTGAGAATGACTAGCTCTCTCAAAGCTTTGGTAAATTCAGATTTATCTTCACAGTTTGTACTGGCTTGATAGCCAGCTGTTGAGATTTGTGAAAATTCAGTCAGTTCAGGTGAATTCTGTGGATTATTGCAGCCAAAACCATAATATATTTGTTACTGCATCTTCTACCAGGATTTTTTTTCCTGTAGAGCTGATTTGTTTTGAAGTCTAAAAAACATAGTTTAGAAGGTCAAAACCTGTTATGTTTGCAACATATGGGTGGAGTCGTTCACTACAAGAAATGGGTAATATTTTGCAGGACTGTATTCTGATCAGTGAAAATAGTTCTATTGTGATAGTAACAAACCATTCTAGTCTTGTGGTCTTTCCCTTGTAAATGTGTGAAATCCTGTATATTTGTTTTAAAAAAGAAAAGAAAGATATGCCAAACGAGCTTAAACTACAGATAGGGCTTTATGTTTGTGTTCAGACAGCTTGTAACAAAGACTGCGGTTACAGAGGCTTTTTCCTATTGAGAGGTTTAAATGGTTTTTATTTTCTTCACTGTTTGGACATTTCTAAGGACGTTTGGGTGGGGCATCTGCTTAATCTGAGCCCTGTATCTGGTGGGAACCCTGCGCTGATTGTCCAGGTTCCAGTCTTGCTGGCAGCTCTCCTCGTGTGTCTCTTCTGTTCAGTGTTCCCTGCAGTGTGTTCCGGATTAAAATTTGTGCTCAGCTGTGTAGGATAATAATACATGGGCAAAACTGAAAAGGTGAGAGCTGGAATCTTACGAATGTGGCTCTTTCTTCCTTTATACTCTTTAAAAGTGTGTATGTTTGAAAGGTTTTCTCCCCTTTTTGCTGAACTTCACATTTAATGAAATCTTTTACTGTCTTGGCACTCTAGTAATGTAATCAGGTTAGTTAATTTTAGTCTGCAATGTAACTTTTAACCTTAAGGTTTCTGGTGGTGTCTTCAAATTTAGTCATAATCAAGTTTTGACAGGAGACATCAGTACCGGATCTCTTATTTTTGTCTTTTTTTTTTCTTTCCCCATCTCTTGAAATTCAGAGAATTGTTGCTACAGGATTGAACTCTTCACTGAAATGTCTTAGTGTAGTGGGGAGGCTGAGCCTGTCCTTTATTTTGGTGGCATGTGCTTAAGGTTCTGACAGAGGCAGTGTTTCAATAGTGAAGGGGCTGTGTAACCATTTTGTAATCTGCTGAGTTCCAGTGTGTATTTCTGCTTATCTGTTTGGGAGGGGAGAAACAAACTGATGATAAATATATGTAATAGGATAACTTATGTATAATGAATTAAGTGCATTATATATTTATAGTTTTCTTTTTTGTTGTCTCTGAGGTAGCTTGAATTCAGTTCCAAAGTCTGTTTTAACAGCAGTGACAATTGTTAAACTGCTTTAGTTTTATACCATGAAGCTCTCAAGTTGCATAGTTTTACTGATAATTTCTTCCTGTCTGTTACTTTACTGTACTTTTATAATGCCATTGCACTGAAGTTCTGCATTATCTGGTGCAGGGGCAATGAGATGTGTGTGGTTGGTGGAGTAGAGCTTTGCATTGGGGGGTGGCGAGTAGGATGAATATAATTAGCTGTTACACAAGATACAAAAGCCTTTTTATTTATTAACTACTGTTGTTAAGAGTGTGATGGGATCTGTGTGAGCAGGAAGTTTCTTTATAATTCTGCACATGTGCATTGGCAGCAGCAGATGAGAGCAAATCTGGCAGTGTGTGGTGGTGGGTGTGAGGCACTGAGCAAACATCTACTTTTTCTGGTATCGCTGATGGTTTTATTTTCTTGCTACAATGTAGTTGGAGGATTATAAGTTGCTGTAATGCTGTGAAAAAGCCTTTGGATTTTATCTAGTAAGTGAATATAAAACATTATTTTTGCATATCAAAACCAGCTAACATTTTGGTGATCTCTCAGCTTGTTCTTTAAAAGTGTAGAATTTTTTTGGAATGTTGCTTAAATCAGTCCCTGTATTTGAGGTTTTTCTAATAGATAGGATCTGGCTCTTGTGAAGGTCTGTGTAGGATGGGCTTTTTCAGAGACAGTATGATCAGGTTATGTCAACTGAAATTGTAGACTAAACTATAATGACTGGAAAATAAATACTAATCAGTATTATAGTTTCTTGGCTTGTGAATTAAAAAAAGGTGAAATCCAAATTTCTATTAGTTTTTGTTATATCTCTTCCAGAGGAACTTTCATGAGGTGTTTTGTTGCTTTCTTGCATGGTAAGGACATAAAGGCTTAATTTAAATTGCTCTAATTTGTAAATTAGAAGGCTTGCTGCCACATTCCCAGGAAACAAAAATTGCGTTAGAATTACATTCCACTAAATCTTATGTTGTATTTTTTGTGCTTCTACTTGCTTTGTCAGTGTAACCAGTATTTTGTCAGTTGAGTGGTTTTTGAGACTATCTCAGAAGTGCTGGTGGCAAACAATGGAGAATTTCTGCTAGTAGAATTGAGGTTTAACGTGTGTGTGAGCGTGCATGTGAAGGCATACGCAGGCAAACAGTTCATTGATGGAAGAGCTGGTGGTCATGCTTCTGCTAACTCCTTTTGTGATTGTGTGCAAAACTGCAATGAGCTGGTTTCCTTCTGATTCCTACTTGACCAGAAAGCAAACAGGGCAGTGAAGAGTTAGGAGCCATAATGAGAAATGAAGGGAGCAGGAAATTCATATCTACTTGAGAAGATACTTATTCTAACATGGATTCCTTCAACGCTGCAAGTTAAATTTTGTAGTTATACTTAATTTCAAACAGTATGCTTAAGAGGACCAGCTTATTAAATTTAAAATGATAACTGAGCCCAGTTGTCTGATTTGCCAGTTTAGACTTGTGACTAAAATACCTCATGATAGCTGATTTCACTGACAGTCAAAAAGAGGAAATCTTGCTTTAAGAATCTATTTTAAGCTAATCTTGCTGGTTTTAAGAATTTTATTTTAAATAATTATTGTTTTGACTACACAAATATATTAATGAGTACTTAAATGTGATTATTCTTTTAAATGGAGGATGTTCTGTGTCTGTTCAAGCAGTGGCACATCTCTGCATGCCTTTAACTTGCTCCTGAGACAAGTTTGTTCTTTCCTGTGTCCTAGATTTTTGGTAGAGTTCTGTTTGTGAGGTTTATTTCAGTTTGTCTTTTGTATTAATTTATTCAAGCCATATCCCCTCCCCAGCCTGGCCATCTTTTCAATTTTGACTGGACTAATTCAAACAAGCAAGATACTCTGTTTTTACTTGTTAGCTGAACAAAAGCTGAAAATCAGATGAGCAAAAGCTCTTTTGCCCAAAAGCAGTTCATCTATTGAGAATGCTAGCAGTAATTTGAGTATACAAATGGCGTAAAAATCAATCGGTGTCAATTGTTACAGTTCTGACATAACATTACAAAAAAAATTAGTTTCCTTTTAACTCAACAAAACTTAAGCTCAAGAGTGCTGGTTGTCATTTTTTTGAAACATAACTAGTGTGTACTCCAGCAGTTGGCAAATGGCTCTGTGTGTTCTGTAGTGAGCTGGGACACAAAAGTTTCCCAGGGAAGCCTTCTTGCTCCTGCTCACGCTTGGCAGCTGGCTCTGGATGATGTCATGAGGAGATGACATGAGGAGAGCTCCTTGTGACTCCAAGTTGGAATCTGTGTCTTAATTTTTGGCCATCATTTAGAAATTCTTAAAATATAACTTTGATAATTTCAAGCTTAGCCAAAAAATCAATTCTTTATTTGGGTTTAACAGTATGTTTGCTGTAGGCATCCAGGGGGACATTACAAGTTCTGTCTAGCTGTAAGTCATATAAATAACATAATACATTATTTTTCCTTATCAAATATAGAGTATGAAATAAAAAAACTTTGAGACACTAATGTTTTTTGTGGAATTTTATTTGTAAATAATTATTGCAGACAAGGAGCATTGATCCTCTTTGTACTAGAGGATGTGTATGTGATCTTTTAGGACCCAGTTTGCAGGCATGTGGTGGTCCACAGGGTCACAGCACTGCGGGCTGAAAAAGCCAAAAAACTTGAGGTGTGTTTCCTGAGAAGCAGGGACAGGCCATTTTGTTGCTTTTTTCCTATCTGAAAATCTTACAGTTAGTTTTTGCTTTTATGTGTTAAGAAAAAAGTCACTGGAGATGTTTGCTAATGCCACAAAATAATATATTAAAAATAGGGCAGAACAGCAGTCAGTGTTAGCTTTGGGTTTGGCTTCAGAGACAATACGAATTTCTTGCTACATAAAACAAGCAAATAAAAGAATTGCTTAAATAGTTGAGACTTGTGGCAGAAATTCTAAACGCAGAATTAATGTTTTCATTCCTATGGCATGGTTTCAGTTGCAGCCTTTGTTTATTTTTACTTGTTGCTTCATTCCTTTGTTTCAAGGAAAGGTAGTGGAACCCTGAGGACTTTAAAATGATACCCGTATATTATTTGTACTTCAGTCATTAATGTAAAAGCTGAACTAAATGTAAGTCTAAATTTTCATGTGTATTCCTCAAATATTAACAGTTAGCCATATATTCTGTGGGGTTTTTAGTGGTATTTCATGTGTGGTTGTAAATACTTCTTGAGCTGCCAAGATAAGTAAATGCTATTATGATGGGAAAATGAAGCTCATGGTGCTGTTTTCCCAGTAGACTCTCTGAAGAATTTTCCTTAAATTTTAAAATTTTAAAATAATGCATGACAGCACTGAAATCCACAATACAGAACAAAACTCTGTGTTTTACCCTCATTTAAGATGCTTGGGCTCAACATGTTGTAAAGGACAGTAAGTTTTTTTCAGTCTCTTGTAAAATTGTGGTATAATATGTGGTTATAATAAGGTGTATTTTTAGTTTCCTGCATTTATGTTTTGCAGAGCGTGATTATAGCTTAAGGATGTTTTAAAATGTTTGTTGTAACAAGGAGGGGAAGTAGACTGAAAAAAATGTAACCAGAATGTTTGTAATTAAAATCAAGCTAGGTAGTTTTCTTTTGTGTGGGTTTTTTTTTAGTTGCTATTTTTTTTTCTTTTTCTTGATGGAACCTGCAAAGCATTTTGGTTGTGAAATTGTGAGAGACAAGCACGTGCTCGAAAGGATCAGGATAATATGGGCAAAAGTAGAAAGAGTTGACTGAATGGGTTAGCTCCTGTTTCCTGAGTTGTTTGATCAGGGCAAAAAAAAGTATTCAAAAACTCCACAACATTGCTTAGTATTTGTAAAAGACTCTGGAAATAATCCTGAAGGTTACATGTCTTGTCCTAGTTTTCATATGTGTCTGCAGCGAAGTGCTGCACTTCCTGAGTCAAGGGAGGGCAAGTGGGGAAGCTTTTGATCCGTATAAAAAGCGGAGATAAAATGTTTAATTATTAACAGTTTTTACAGTGTTGGAAATAGCAGGAAATAAAACTTACTGGAAGTTGAATAACTTCCAGAGTTTGTAGCTCTTTCTAGATTTGGTAAATGTCAGATTAATTGTATTACAGCCTGTGAAGGTACCAAAGCCTGAACTAAAAGGGAAAAGACAGAAAATGCTCTGAAAATAAATTGTTGCCTCTAATGATATATTGAAATGTGTGCAAAAGTACGTGTATCTGAGAGGGTGAAAATGAGGCTTTCACTAGTTTTTCTAGGTGATAATAAGCCATATAAAGCTTTCTTTAAAGTATAAACCTGGTTGTAAATCCGGTTTTGCTCTACAATGAGACAACCAGGCTGTTTCAACCTCATTGTTACGTTGCCAAGCCAGTTAAAATAGAAGTCTGTATTTTTCTCTTTTTTTCATGCCTCCTGAATGAAATTAATATTCAGGCAGCCTGTTCATCTGCTGCACCTGGCAAAAGTGGCTGAGCTTTCATGTCAGTGAACTGAGCACAAAGTTGCCTCTGCTGAGAAAGCTGAGCCTCAAGATTGTTCATTTGGTGCTGTATTATAAAGAAGTGGTTACTTCTAATTTGGTCTTTTTATTAGGTGATGTTTGTTTTGAAGGTTTGTTTGTTGGTTTTAGCAAGTCAGCCTGAAGCATTGTGGCAGATCCATCAAAGGTTTTCTCCCAGCTGTCCTTAACCCCACAGCTGGCCAGTGTGAGGTTTTCTGGTTCATTGTGGACAGGCTGACTTTGGTAGAACTTGAGAAAATAGACTGTGTGCAACTTCATATTTTAAAATTTGCATGTTATATTGGGATTGATTGAAATCTACTTACATGCAAAGATTATGTTAACTTTCACTTAATATACTGAAACAAACAGAAAAAGGATTGTACAAGGCCTTCATAAATTATAGGAAGGTCATGAATTGCAGCTGCTTCACTGTTGGAATATGGCAGGATCTTTTAGTAACCGAGAATTTGCAATAACAATTTTGAATAGGATGGTAAAAAACCAAAAAAATAAAACCCGTTGACTGGAGTATAACCCTTCATTTTCCATTCTCAGCTCACCTGGAGTCCTGATCTCAGACCAGTATTCATTCACTTGGGTGAGATGTAACAGATTTACAACCTGTGTGTAATATAAGGCAATAGACAGAGACAATTTAAACAATTTTAAGCCTGAAATATTTTTTGCTCTAGGCCTCAATGCAAGAAAATGCTGAGGAGGTGGAAGCAGTCCTATATAGAGCTTATGACCAATTCCCTTAGCACATGGATGCAGTTTGGGGGGGATTGGGAGCAGGAAAACTGCTTTATTCAAACTACTGGAAGTACTCTGGGTTCCTGTTGTGATAGGCTAATGGTCTGGCATTTTGGTACTGAAACCAGAGGGGTTGGTTGTCAGGAATTTGCAAACGAAGATGAAGTTTATTTGTCCTGATGTGGAACAGAAGCGAGAGCTGATGTGGGAGAACAAAGGGAGGGAAGGTACTTGTCTCCAGTCTGTCATATCAATCTCCAGTTATGAAACAGAAGGTTTCAGTGAATACACTTGGAAGCTGGGGAAAGCCTCTTCATTGTCTAGTTTTGGTGATGTGTGTTGTGGTTATGCGAGTGTGTATGTCGCAAGCTTGTTTTGCCCAGTCACAGTTGCTTGAGTTTATTTAGAGCAGGTAATGGGTGAGATCAAGGGGTTGAGGTGACCCTTTGACTGATTCTGGGCATTACATTGGGTCCACTGTGCCATGAAGCTGCAATTTAAATTTTTAATACCACAGAAAACCATAAAGACAATTTAATGTGGTTTTGTAGCTATTTTGAGAGCTGAGAACACGGAAAATGTCCCTATATTCTGGATTCTAAATAAAAGGTGGCAAAAATGTGGGTGGTTCTATGGAATCTGACTTGGGGGATTTTGCTTCCTGTATCCAGATCTGATGATCACTTGGACTTTGAACTGGCAGTTAGGACACATTGTCAACTTCCTAGAAAAGATGATCAGTACCACCAAAAACTGGTCGACTCTAGATGTTCCTTAGTTAGGATTTTGGTTTTGGTCTTGCTGTTTAAAGATGTTGCATGAAACCCGTGCCTGAGATCCTTCTAAAAATTTCATAGCCATTAAATATTTTAGCATGGTAGGTACTTTAAAACAGTCTGTGTAACCTACTTAGCCCTCCTTGATTCTTTGGAAGAGGATTGTAAGAGTCTGAAAATTATTTCTTAATTGTTAAGACTTAGATGTCCCATGCTAACTTTCGCTTCAGGTTTGGTTAACTTGTGAGTGAAAAAAGGGATTTGCTGTTCTAGGGGGCTCTCTCATAAGCTGTGCTAATGTGGTCTTTATGCTTTTCTTGTTCAGAACCAGAAACTGATGATTTGACAAGAATTCCTCTAATGTGATGTTTAGATTCGTGACCGAGTTTAAAACTGTTGAAAACTTTATGATCTAATAATATTTTCCTTATTTTCAGATTAACTGCTGAAGTACTGATCGAGTTCTGCTATTCTTCAATGAGGAACTACAGGCTGATCTTTTGCCATAATCTTAAACAACCATAAATGACAAAAGAATGCTTGGTCAGTGAGGGCAGCTGGCGCAGACAGCGTTTTTCAAACTCGGCTGTATAAGTACTCTGAGGTGGGTGTCTTAACTTGTTTTACTGGGGGGAAAAAAAAAAGAAAAACACGTATGGATTTCAGAATGTCTAATCTGTTAGAATTTACCTATTAGTAAACAGAGAATTTTAGTTTGCTTGCAGTGCTTTGACTAACAGCAGGTACTTCGTGTTCTGTGTGTGCCAGCCCCTGTGAAAGTGACTGCTTGCATTTAAGCAAGTATGTTTTCTTTTCTTTTTGTTATTTATTTTGAAAGGACAGTTTTTTCTTTGCTAGAAGAAATATTTTGGTTTTGACAGGGTAACAGCTTGACTGACTTACACTGCCCTTTGTTATCTATCTAGATCCTTTATCAAGCAAAGACTTGCAAGTGAAGCTTGAGCTTCTGCATGACAGAATGGTATCACTGAGCATCTAGAAACTAGCTTTGGGGGTTTTCTGTTCAGTAAAAATTTTAATTTGATGCAGGTGTTGAAAGCTTTATTATGTAGACCAGAAAATGCCAAATAGATTTTAAAATTATTGCAGTGCAGTTGTGTATCACAAAATACTTAATCATTTCATATAATTGAGACTTGGGGTTTTGGTTTGGTATGATCCATTGGTTTCGTTTCCTGTTGAGGAGCTTTTGTATTGAGTTCTGAAAGCCTGACTACTAAATGCTGCCAGAAAAAGTACGGAAGAATCTACCAAAGTACCTTAGAACTTAATTAGAAATTCGGTAACTAGAATTTTCTGTATTTTCTTTGCTGCTCTATACGTTCTTCTCAGTCCTCTGTTGAGGACAGAACACCTCAGTGATAGTAATTTTATTGAGTTAGCTGTGTTTGGAGCCATTACAGAACTGTCCATTAAATCAGTGAATGGATGGAGACAGACTAGAGAGTATTTGCATTAGGTAAATAAAACACTTTGTGTTACAGATCAATGCTTTCAACAGCATATATTGAAGTGAGATTTTGGTTTTAATTTCTTCTATTGACAGAAAAGACAGCTTTGATTTTTGGCTGCAAAAAGATATGAGGAAGAGCTCCTCCCCTTCCTTGAGTAACTGCAACTCTGTTCTTGCTAACAAAATATTTGGAATTCCACTTGATGAGCTGCAGCAAGAAGGGCAACCAGACAATGAGGTTCCATTCATAGTCCGCCATGTTGTGGACTATATTGAGGAACATGGTATGTATTACCTTGCTGTATTTAAAATAATGTATTTCACGTTATTTTACAGAATAGATTGTGGGGTTTGAAGAGTACTTGTTTTCTGAAGTTAATTATTCAATTGGGTGTGATTTGGTTGTTTCAGGTACTTCCTTTCTTTACTCTTTCTGTTATGGTTATCACTGTTTTCTAGCAAACAGTGATGCAGTCAGCTCAGCAGGGCACCTGATAGGAAATGCAGTGGTTTAGGAACTGCTAACATTTCCCTTGTTATTTTATTGTTTCCTTGGCACAAGACTGTGTGTGTTCGGAAGAGAACTGCTGGAAGTCTTTCAAAACTGTTGTTCAGAAAATGTTTCAATCAGTGTGGAAATTGTGCGTATCTGATTATCAGTATTTTTCTGATGTATTAGTCCATACTGGAGCTAAAGGTTTATTTCTGCAATTTGTTTTCTAACTCAGGGGGTCTGGAACAAGAAGGACTTTTCCAAGTCAATGGGAATGCTGAGACAGTGGAGTGGCTCCGGCAACGATATGATAACGGAGAAGATGTGGACCTGGTTAAAGAAGCAGATGTACCCTCAGCTATTAGCCTTCTTAGATTTTTTCTTCAAGAACTTCCAGAGCCAGTTATTCCAGGCAGTTTGCACATACATTTGATGCAACTTTCTCAAGGTAATAACTATTTTTGATTCAATGTTTTTGTTTTATGATTTTAAGAGTAAAACCCAGTATTGAATTGAGATTTGTAGTGGCACTAAGGTGTCTTTGGTGCTCTGTGTAGTAATAATGATAATACTGCTGTGTGCTTTGGTTGCAATGTTATCTGTCAGGACTGGAAATGGGATTGAGGTGTACTCAGTGTGACAGCAGACTTCCCTTCTATGACTGTAAAATCTAGTGTGAAATTTGGCTTTTTCCTCCCGTCTTTGAGTAGATCACTGTGGATGGGTTTACATATGGATTCTTTCTGTCCTGCAAGTCCCCGTTTAGTTCCCTTTTGTTAAAAATGTGGAGAACCTTTGCTTAAACTTGCAGCTTACTGTCTTTACTGTCTTTTTGTAAGTGTAAAAGTTATTTCAGAAGCATTGAAAGTTATCTGTAACAAGGAAATCAAACCACATAAACCCTTAAACAGTGTTTTCAGCTGCTAAAATTAGACTTCTGATTTCCTCTAATTGGGTTTTGCCTGTCTGACAGACATATCTCAGTTAGTTTCCAGAATTACATCATCAGCTGCATTTGAAGCAGTGGAATTGCTTAAAGAAATGCAGAAGGTGGTAGTAATTGTTGACCCATATGTTAGTTCTGGTCTTTTCTCTCTTCAGCAGTTCTTCCATATCATTAGGTCAGGCTTAGTCCTCAGGATAGCTTCCTTATACAGCAAGGTGTGGCCTCTGTGCATGTTAGAAGCTCTTTGCAGGCAGGTGGTTCCTCAAAGACAGGTGATTTGAGTCACTGAGTTGTGAATGTGGTGGTCCCAGTGCACTAGGCCATGTGTCCCACAAGTGTGTATCCATGCTTCAGTGCCTCAGGACTTCAGTTAGAGGGTAAGAACGTTCTCCCTTTTGGTCTCTGGTTGTTTAGAACTTAAATTTCAGATTTGTTAGATTTCGGGTTGGTTAGACAAAACATGGAGATGTGTATGTTCAAAGTGGTCTTGATTATCACCTCTCTGTGCTCCCTTTCTTTTTAAAAGTCTACATTGTTAAAGTACTTTTAAAAGTCTTTTTTTTCTGTTCTGTTTCCAAAATGCATTTCTACAGTAAGAACTGTCAATGGAATGTTCATTTTGTTGTGTTATGTGTTGAAACAACTATTTTATGTGCTTGGTTGCCTGTATTCAGCTGCTGTAGATGTTGACTGTGTCTGAGCAAATGAAATCCTGTACAGTTCCTGCTTAGTGTTCCTGTACATGCTCTTAGGGAATTTACTCACTCTTTGCTTTGATATTAAGGACTGGGATGTCTCTGCTCTCTCATCTAGAGAGGCAATGATGGCTCATCATCTTCAAACGTACTTTTCCCTCTCTAACTGATCTTAGAAGAGTTTTCAAGTGTCTGAGAAAGAAGGGGAGGCCTCTTTCTATCAATTTTTCTCCCATTTTGCTTTCCTGACATTTCTTTTCCAATATATTGAATTTCTCAGTTAGGTATAAACAGCTGTAAACTTTTTGAACCTTGCTGCCTGTAAGGCAGATGAGGTAACAAATGAGCTTTATGGGGACATACTTCGATGAAGAGTATAGGTAAGTGGGGTGAGAATGAGGAGGTTTTATGGTGACCCTTTTTGAGATCTGAAATTGAATCAGTAAGCTTTGAACTAAGCATGTGTAAAGATGATTGCATTGAGATAGCTTGGATTTGTCAGTTAAGTATTATAAAAGCAAGTAGAGTGGTGAGAATGGGATGCTTGTAGAGGAAAAGGTGTCAAAGTGGCTTGTCTGCCAGAAGAATTTAACTTGATGGCAGTTAAGTCACTATCTGGAGCTGTTGTTGTCTCTAGAGCTCTTCTTCAAAGCAGTTGTGATGTAACAGTGGTAAAACAAAAACATGCAAAGTTTGCCCTCGGAAATCAGAAATTTGAGTGAGCATTAATTGGGGAAAATGTGCAGAAGAGAATGTGGTGGATAATATTGAACAAATGCAAGTCAATTCTCATATTTTAGGCTGTGGTTTGACCAAATTACTTGTACTTTCAGAAGTAAGTAATGGTCATAGTAAAAAAGCTGATCAGTATCAAATATTAAAAAGCAGATATCTTCTTTGAGATTAAAATATTTTTATTACTTTTTCAGATTACAATAATGAAGATGAATTTGGAAGAAAGTTGAGGTTCCTCTTGCAGCAGCTTCCACCTGTTAATTACAGTTTGTTAAAGTTTCTGTGTAAATTTTTAGCTAACGTAGCATCGCATCATGAAGAAATTTGGTCAGCAAGTTCTTTAGCTGCAGTCTTTGGCCCGGATGTTTTTCAGTAAGTTAATTATAAAAGTTCATTCAGTGTTTCTGTGGGAATTTGAGTGTCTCTCTGTACTTTAAAGTCATTCCTGGCCTGTGAGCAACAGTAACAAAGTGCACAATATGTTTCAGGCAGAATCCTTCTGTTTCCACCCACTTTCTCACCCCAGTTTGGTTTTACAATTTTTGCTAAGAATTAAACAGCAGCTCGTCTATGAGTTGTGGCGTGAGAAACCACTGGTTTGATTGTTGCATTACTGTATTTATTCTGAGGTTGAAATATTTTAGTGATAATATGTAAGACTGCTATTTGTAGCAAGAAAACAATTCTGGGAGGAGCTGTTAAACTACCAGTTTATACTATTGTTTCCTCACCACAGGAAAATACTTGAATTTTAAATATTCCTCATGAAAAATTAATTGACTAAATAGTTGCTAATTCATTATTGTAAAACATAAAATAGTATAAAGCTTTATAAGGCAGTAGTGTGAAGGCATGCTTTAAATTCAGTGTGTTCAGAATGGATAGGGGATAATGTTGTGAAGTGTAGCACTTAGTCATAGAAGACATTCAGAGGTGTTCTTTGAGGAACTGTGGGATTTAGATTTTTAAACTAAAACAGTGTTGAAATCTTCAGCATTTACACAGATGTGGAGGATCTGAAAGAACAAGAAATAGTTAGCAGAATAATGGCAGGACTTCTGGAGAACTACTATGAGTTTTTTGAAAATGAAGAGGAAGATTTTTCATCTACTAATGATTTAAGCTCAATAACCGAGCAGGTAAGAATATTTTGAATGGCAATATGTTACCACTTAACTGCCTGTTACACATTTATGTTTATGAAAGATATATTGAAATACAGTTTCTTTAGTATGACTTTGAGAAGTTTCTTGTAAACTGACAAAACCCGGCATTTTCTTAATTTTCTTAATGCTTTTGTAATAAGCATAGCTGTGCTAGATTAAAAAACACATACGGACTAAACCAACAGTGTTATCCTGCCCAACAGAGAGACACTGTTGTAAACAGCTTTAAAATTGCCAATTTAGGAAAGAAGAACTGTTTTTTGATCGAATGAAGAATGACTTTCTTGTTGGTCAAGAGTATTTCTAGGTGTGTCTTACAGGAACATGCAGGGTCTTGCACTCCACTTGATGTTATCAGTGGTGCTTTCCTGTGCCAAAGTTTTTGAATGGTGTTTCTCATTCTAAGACTTGAAAATGATGTATTTTCTGTAAACAAGAAACAGGATAAATAATAAGCAGTTGCTAAGGTAGGTAACAAGAAGTACTGAATTTTAAAGCCTATCTCACAAACCCCTCCTCTAGCAAGACAGGTAAGGCAAGTACTGGGGCAGTTGGTTGCTTCCTCTTCCCTGCAGTAGATGTTGGTCTGGTCTGCCAGGCATGGGCAGCAGGTTCTAGAGTGAACAGCGTCTGCTGTGTGAGCTCCTTGAGCAAGCACTGCAGCTCTGCAAAGCTCCATGCAGGGGTATGTCTGGCACTGTGTGCTGCCACAGCCCTGCTGCGTGCAGGGAGCTGCTCAGCAAAGCTGGGCTGTGACTCCTGCAGCCAGAGGCTGGGGGCTGCTGCTGAGTTGGGATAACTGCTCTGTAAACCAGAGCTGCTCTGTGCTCTCTCTCATGCTTTGAAATTACTGATTTGGCTGTGCCTCATTATATGTTTCAGCAAAAGGGTTTCCTAAACTCAAAGTCTGTTTGGTGTCTAGTTTTGTTTGTTTTTTCCCTTCGTTGGAGGGCTGGTGGGGTGTCCCTTTAATTTCGTGGTGTCTCCACCAGATGTCAACAGTGCGCTTCTGTCGGGGCCGGTGCAGTGGGGACAGAAGGGCCGCTGTCCCCGCTGGGCACAGCCCCGTTGGCAGCTGCCCCAGTGTGTGGGTGGGCTTGCCTTTGCTTCACTGGCACATCCTCTTGCAATTGCAGAGGAAAAGCAGGGATAAATACATTTCTTGCCTGGAATGTAGTGCCATATAACATACACCCCTTTTAAAAACTAACGAATATCTCCTTTCTGCCTTCTGTGTAATCTTAAACTTCTGAAGTTTCAATTCTTCTTAATTTTGTGTTTTTGTTTTACACTGGTGATAGATTCTATAAAACATATTTTCTTGAGGCTGCTGCTTTAATTTTTGGGTTTGCAAGATTGGGAGATCAGTAATCAATCACAGAGGCAACTTGGAAGTCAAACAGAATCACTTTGTTCTCTTTATCTTTTCATGTTTTAGATGTAGTTGCTTTTTAAAAAATGAAGTTGACTGTCTTGAGTTGCCAGTTGGCTATATTGTTTTGCTTTTGAATTGGCTGCATTTTGCTGCTTCAGTAAAAACATCTGTGTGTGGAAACAAAGAAACAAAAATAGACAAGAGCACAGAAACTTTTTAAGTGTTCGTTCAGATCTTTGAAGTTTGGCTTCATAGACTTCTGTATTGCCTTCCCTAGGAGGGTTTGAAAATGCTTCTGATACATGAATAAGGCTACCTGTGGAATAGAGTAGAATTATCTGTTTTAGACATAGAAGAAGAAAGGTTCTGTAGTTCATGATTTCAGTGTGGTTGGGATTTTGTTGTTTCTTCATTCTGCTTGTGTTTATTTATGGCATCAGAGGTGCTTCTTGCTTTTCAGTTTTTGTCCAGTGTTCAAAAGCAACTTTTTAATGGTGTAGAATTTATGGTTTTACATAAAAGCAAGTCTAGTGTGCCTGTTTTTTCCTAAAATTGAGAAGTGTTCCCCTACTACACGTTACTTTCGTACCTTTCATGCTCTTTTAATTCCCTGGACCTTTTGAAAGGAACTTTTTAATCCATTGACTTTGGTTAAATCTTTTTTAGCTCAATGATCTCTTGGAAGAAGAGGAAGATGTAAAGCTTGAGCAGTCGGAAGAACTTCCAGAAGACAGCACAGAGAAACCTGTTGAAAGGCCAGCTGTGGTGCATCTAGGTATGACAGGGACTCTCTCGGATTCCCGGAATGTTACAGCATCAACAAGGTAACTTGATTCTGCCTTGGAGTTTGGATTTAAATTTGGATTGTAATTTATTCTGTCAGAGAGAGAAACTCTCAGACTTTTAAGTGTTGGTGTCTACAAACTGAAGTTTTAGAAGCAGGTGCAGTTCTTCCAATAGTAAAATACGGGTTAAAATAACTGTTTCCAAATTCAGCAGAGGAATGCCTGTAGAACTCAGATTGGATTATAGATGGTGATTTATGCAGGGAAAGGTAAAAAGGGCATATTTTAGTGAAACTGTAAAGTGGTATTTAAACGATAAATTTTATAGCAGAAATAAGAAGAATCTGCATACTGGTAGATTCCAGCGTGTTCTGTACCATCCTTCCAATGGGAAATCCTAGGACTGTTTCTTGTCACATGCTGGTAGAGAGCTGTGGGCAGGTTTGGAAGTTGCAAAATGTCATATAGGCAGGAATGTTGGAGGGGGAGTCAGCTTTTAAGAGCAATTCTCGTAAAAGAGATGCCTAAACATAAAATCATACTTTCATTTGAGAGCTTATCGGTGCTTGCTTGTAGTACACAGATTTATATTTTACTTGCTTGTAGTACACAAGGTTTTATTTTTAGATATGCTTTACTTGTACTTAGAGTTTACATTCTACAGATGGTGAATTTTACCTCTTCCCCTTTACAGCATGTGTTTGGTATGGGCATTGCATGTAAGAACTTGTAGGGAGGAGTGAGGAGGAATCTATAATAAAAATAATAAAAGCAGAAGAAATGTAGGGAACATCACAAGTAAGTTGCTGCCTAAGAATGGGTAGTTTCAAGAATGTGGATTTTGGGTTGGAATCTGTTCAGCTGCTGGCTGCATGCTTCATTCTACTCCATGGCAAGAAGCTGTAAAATATCAAATAATGACAGAACCATGTTTTTTTGTTTTGTAATTTAAATTATATTTTAATAGTTAAATATCTTTATTGGTAGTAAAGCTTCTTATTTTTAGTTTGAATTAAATTTTTAAAAAGTTGCAGTTTAACTATTCACAGGTATTAGGTTGCTTCTGGAATGTGTAAACACAGCAGTAGTGACAAACTCAACATGTTTGAGAGTTTAAATTGGATAGCCTGAAGAAAAAAACAATTTTACTTGATGTTTAAGGTTAATTAAAAATGAATAGGCATTAATTATGGTTGGCATTTTACATAATTTGTGGGGAAGGATAAGTAGGAATCCTTTAGAAGAAGGAGAATTTTGACTGTAAAACCAGAACAACTACAGGAAACATTAAAAAAAAAAAGGGGGAATGAGAAAGTGTTCTTTACTAAACTTTTAACCACTATGAATACTGTAAATATTTTCCCAAACCTAATGGCTTTTATGTATGCATTATTGGCCTTTTTTTGATCTTAGTTTCTTGATGTAAAAAAAAAAAAAGAAAAAAAAATTAAGAAACTAAATGTTAATGCAGGTTTACTTGGATTATTTATCTTTGTCCTGATGTAGAGCCTGTGGTAGCTTATACAGGAAGGAGGAGGAGACTTAGATCTTAAACGTGATTCTTGCAGTTCTTTAACCTGAGGTTTTGTTGCCTTTTTGCTGTCAGATTTTGGGATCAAAATATCTGTGTATTTTGGTCTCTCTGTGGAGAGAAGTAGAAGAGATTGTTTATCTTGATCTGTACAGCGGGGCATCTGACCTTCCTCCTTGTTATTTGGACTATAACTTGCTTCTAATTGTGCTCACTACCTTTTTTTCTACTCATTCTGTTTGTTCTTGCTGAAACCTATGACCTTCCTACACTGCGTGGTGTTAATTTGACTTTGAGTTAGAGATCTTGTAAGAATGTGGATAATCATTAATGCACTTTGATTTAGTGACTGCTTGAAAGTGGTATTTCTAAATAAACCTGTGGAGTGATCTCTGAGCCCGTTACCCAGCAGGGAGCATTTGTTGCTTACAGGTTGGCAGTGAGCACATAAAGGAAACTTCTCCTTTACCAGAAGCCTTTTCCCCACGGCTCTTTTTCTTTTTGCTGTCCTGACTTTTGGAGTAAAGAACTACTGACTCAGCATTGCAGCTGAATTTTAAGACATGCTGTTGAAATAAGTACTTTAAAATCCTTCTCTGTCATTATTCCAAAGTTTTCATCCCTGAGCCTTGCCAGGCAGTATTTGCTTTAATTGGACAGTTCATCTCAAATGTTGTCAGTTAGAAGCCTAATATAAAAACCCTTTGGTTTTGGGTTTTTCAAGATTTTGTGTGTAAAAATATGAGATATGACAGGCAGTAAGCTGTATAAACAGTTTGCTTTGTTTCTACTAAATGCAGTGACAAGGGCAACATCCTCACTGCTTCTGTGATATTTTTGTTAACCCTTTTGTGATTTAATTAGCTCTGATCAGAGACAAGTGATAATATTAACAGCCACCAAGGGAGACAAAATGCATGGTAAAGCTGACCAAAGAGAAGAGCTGCCTAAATTGCTAGGAAATACATTATTATTTTAATGTAGTGCTGTTTTTAACATCCAAATACTTGTTCCTCCTTCCATCCTGGAAAATCTGTAAACAACACGTTAGGAGAGCTTTCAAGTGTTGATTGGGCAGCTTATTGTCAGGAGTGACCTCATGTTGCAGTCAATTTCTATTTAGACTGCAGGGTTTAGTGCAGCACTCCAGAGGTGCCGGCTCGCAGGCAGCCCCCGGAGCCCAGCCAGCAGCATGCACAGCCAGCAGCCCACATCACGCTTTGCTGGCTTCCAAATGAAGCATTTTTACATGAAGTGCTCTTTTGGGATAGCAAAAATAATCAGAATGGCCTGCAAAGTTCTGCTGCACAGGTAATATATGAAAGGAAAATGTCCTTTTGATATGATTGCAAGTAAGGCTTTAAAATTATGTGAGATGAGATGTAGTTTGGAGACAGGAAATGAAATAATGTCACAACTGATTATTTTAATGAGAAATAAGAATCTGTGTACGGTAAGGAAATTACCAAGGAAAACTTGGACATGTTTTATCTCCAGTTAATGTATTTTCCTACTCAAGGTATGTTTTTGCCGGGACCTTTTATGGGTAGGGAGCCGGTGCTGAAGGGATTCTCAGGAGGGAGTTAGCATTATGAAACAAAGATGTTTACCTTTCTGTGTCTTGCTGTGTCATGCTGCGTTAAGGCTCTGTCTGGCAGTATAAATTACAGCTTTTAAAAAGTATCCTTGAACTGTGGTAGTGGGCTCAAAAGTTGTAATGGCTTTTCGCCTAAGATTGTCACATTTGTTTCAGAAAGTGCTTAAATGCTAAAGTGATTAGTTGAAAATGTTAGCTTTTCTTTATGTAGTAAGAGGATTCTTTAGGCTTTGTAATACTGCTGATTTATGCACAGCTTTTGCTGAGTACCTCTAATGCTCCTAAAGGTGTTGAGTAAAAGCACCTGGAGAACCATCCTGTGCTGGGGGCTGGAGGTTACACACTAGGATGGAAAATTTTGTTGTGAACCATGTCTGAAATCATTTGGATTCTTTGGAGATGAGTTTGATTCTCCCTATTCTTGACACAGTTCCTCATTGTCTCAAGTGGTAGAATAAAAGGATTTCAAGTCATCACAGTTTCCTATAAATAGTGTTTGTACTTGTGTCCTTGACTGAGTTTTTCTTCTGCAATTAGGGTGTTGCAGTGTTCTGTGCTCTGATTGCCTCATTTTTTTTCTCCCAGTTTGTCCTAGGAGTGACTATTTTAATAGTAAATCGGTTTCAATCTACGCAATTATGTATTTGTACCTTTAGAATACAAGCATACCTTTTATAATGCAACTTTTGTAGAACTTACTGAGATAGGTACTTAAAACGACATTTTTCATATTTTGAAATATTACTGGGGTATTTTTCCAAGATCATGCTTCTTTTCTCTTACCTTGTTCATGAAGCTAAACTTGCAGCTTCATATTTTCATTTTTTATTTCAAGTGTTGTTAATATAAAATATGTTTCTCAGCAAATCTACTTTGTACAGGTAGTAGGGCTGTGCTGAGCTTCTGTGCATGGAAATACAAATGAAATGTAAATATCTTAAGCTGTAAACTACCTCCTGCTGTTTTTTTGTTTGTAAGAAAAATACAAAATGCCAGTGTGTTCCCCCTCAGTTGTTTGAGCTGTAGCTTTGAAATTAGTGGCTACAAGATCTGGCTTCTGTGTCAGGTGTTCTAATTTCCCAAAGCTGTGTCTGTTTTGAAATAGCAGTTGTGTGCTGCCTGTTCTGTCAATGCATTTGGAATAGATCAGCTTTGGCTTTTCACCAGGCAAACACACACACAAATCATAAGATGAACTTCATTTGTCAGCCAGTTTCCACAAAAAAAAAAAAAAAAAAAAAAAAAAAAAAAAAAAAAGGGAAGAAAAGAAATTAAAAGCATCTATGAGTACCTGCTTGTTCACTTGTGCCATAGTGGGGTTTAAATGCTATGCACTCTGCTGTTGGCCGAGTACAAGGTGTCTAAGGCAAACGGGTATAGTTATTTTTAAATAAATATTTTAACCACTTTCTTTATCATCTTATGTTTAATTGAAAGTCCTTTATTGCTTGTATTTCATCTTCTTGGAGGAAGGAAAAATAGAAAGTCTGCTTGAGGTGATTTCTCTCTCTGGTGGTGGAACTACTAATAAACCTCATAAGTTCTAACCAAGATACTCTTTGCTGTGTTGAAACTATTCTTGGGTAAACAGAGAGACTGTCTACATTTTTTAGTGCAAGGAAGGCTCATACCACTCAAAACTGATAGTGTACCTCACAGAGGTAATAACTTGCTCATTTCTCCAGGGGAGTGGCAAGCTCAGGGTTTACCTTATGCATTAATGGAAATAATATTTAAAATCAACTTTGTCTGGCAACAGTGTTGTTGCATGGTAAACAGTAGAATAAAATCTTCTTTTTTAGCTTTTTGAGGTTCTTTATCTGTAATAGAAAGAAAAAGCCTTTTTTTACCTCCCTCCCTGCCTCCAAGTTAAGCTGAAATTAGTATTTACTTTTTTCTGAGTGAGGTATTTGTGTTGCAACTCGCTGCTGTCTGTAGTAGATTTCTCATCTTTTATTCTTTACTGTCACTTTGTCTAAAGTTTTAGGTATGCTATTTACAATAAAATTTTAATCATATTAATGAAAAATTGTAGAGGGACCACATACACATGAGTTAACTGACTTGTGTTAGTTATGTTGAATTCCCCCTCCCACCCCTCCTTGAGGAGTTTAACATTCTAGGCTGAAGTGGCTTTGCCTGGAGATTTCCAGATGCTTTACAAATGCCAGGCTCCTGTCCCATAGTCTGCCTTGCACTTGAAATGTTGTAGCTATGCTCAGAGAGTGTTGCAGATCTGTTGAACGTTGCAGAGCAAAATTATGCAACAGTGGGAAGAACCTATGGAGGAAAGCAGAGTAATTTGGAATTTGCTTTAGGCAGCAAGGTTAAAATCTGCATTCTTAAGCAAGGTGTCGGGAAATGTTTGACTACAAAATGATTAGTATTTCCCATGGGAAAGACCACACATCTGAGAGCTTGGAGCTTCATAACACAACAAATATTGGCTCTTGAGAGACAGAAGTCTGCATTACTACCTCTACAGCTTTCTGCCTTGTGATGGTGTTCCTGAAGATTTTGTCATTTAAATAATAAAGGAACTGCAACTCATGGTGTTCTTTACATGTTTGTTCTACTTCTCTTAGCTGCATCACGTGAAATATTTAAGTATTTTCTAAGTTGCTTTCTGTTGACTTCAAGACTTTTTAGTGTGATGTTTTTGCATTATATTAACTTCTATTTTCTTTATTGCAGTGCTCATATCTCTCCCATAAGTATCTTGCCAGCCTCTGCAGAGTAAGTATAATGAAAGTATAAAATGTTTGAATTGTGCTCTTACTAGAGCATGCATAGAAGTTACGTATCCTTTCAAAAAAATGCAGTAAGTTTTATGATTACCGTTGTGAATGGACATATTCTAGTGTGAAGGATTTCACTGGTGGCATTTAACACTAATGCAGGAAATACATAATGCCTGTCAGCGTTGTTGACTGCAGGAGCATGAGAGCATGGTGTGCTTGCATGTTGAGTCCAAAGCTTTGGTTTTACAATTAGATACATCATAAGATACATTTACTTAATATTATGATAGCATTCAAATTGTAATTCTAGCACCATTGATATTGAGTACAGTTCAGTGGAATTCTGTGTACAAATGTGGAGGGAAAATAAAAGCGCAATGTCGGGGTTAAAATGGGATTAAATAGTTCAAGATTTTTATAGGAGGACTTCTGGAGGCCTCTTGTGTATTTGGGATGAGCTGGCTGAGAGGCACTCAGCAGAGTAGTCTGTTTTTAAAGAATACTGTTCTTGATGAATTTTTGGGTGTATCCTATATCCTTCATCAGGTACTTGCTGATTGTGTCTGCTATTTGTTGGCTTTTGCCTTTTAAGATTACAGCCCTGTTCAGGAGGAGGTGCAGCCACATGTGCTGAAGTGGAACCTGCTCGAGGGTTGACTCTGACCTGTTACAGAATTTTACTGTCACATTAACATATAAGGCTTTTATAAGTTTTTTATGTATAGTTGTTAAAAAATAGGTTACTTATTGTAATGTGTTGATTACTCTTAAAATACTGTTGATGAACTTCATAATACTTCATGTAAATCTTATGGATTCAAAAATATTAAGTGTAGTAATTTCCACTGCCTTTCTGGAAAAATTAGTCTCTTTTTGCCTTGAAGTACTGCCATCAAAGATTCCTGTCACGTAAAGTTTATCTCTGCCTTTCTGTGTAGTTGACCAATGCAAAAGTAGTGTTCTTAATAGGACTCTTCTGTCTTTTATTCTTTTTAGCATTTTAGAAAGAACAATCAGAGCAGCTGTGGAGCAGCATCTTTTCGACCTGCAGAGCAGCTTAGATAATGATCTGAAACATATACACCAACACAGACTGGGCTGTAACAATGAAACAAAAAATCCCAGTGGGGATGAGGAAGGATCTAACAACCAGTAAGATTTTGTTGTGTTTGTAATGAATTCTATTGGATTGTATGTCTTAACTCTTCCAAAAGAACCTACCCAAATTCCCCACCTCAACCCAAAAGTTACGACTTCTGCTGTTGACTTCAGTTTTATCTATTTTAAAACAAATCAAGCTCCATTGGTTGCCAGTAATCAACAGCTCTTGAAGCAAATATTTTAAATTGATATTGTAGGTAAAAACGCTGTGAAGTGTATGTTTTACTGCTGAATTCTGTGCAAGTAGCACAGGAACTTAAATTTACTCAAGTGCTTTCATTCGTATCTCACCGATATGATTTATGACAAAATTCTAACATATTAAAGCTATTGTAGCTTCCCTTTCAGTTTCATAACCCTGTCTTTCCATGTCAACATAGCTACTTTACTACTTTGGCTGCCAGTGTCAATGAAACAGCCAAAAATATGTAGAATGAGCGCTGTGGGTCTATTTGCAGAGTTCCAACCTTATTTGATCAGATTTTATTTTTCTTGTAAATCAAGCCATTTTTTGAGTGTAGTGATTGCCATGACAGCATTTGGAAGCTGGTACATTTTGGTGCTTTATTTAAAGTAAGTAGTTGTGATTAATCCAGACTCCAAAAATGTGTTGTTAAGATTTTGGTACCTAAATTTCTTTGTTGCTCAGAGGTGGAATACATGAACAGAGCCTGCAATACATGAAGTGTTCAGAGACTCAAATGCGCTTTTCTAAATTGTTCAATCTTTACTGATTTTAGAAGACAAGAATAAAGTTTGCAGTGGATCATAAAAGTAACAATCGTTGCTGGTAATGATCAATTAAATCTGAGTTTTAGTGCTAGAGGTTTAATGTCTTTGAAGTAATTTGTAAATGGGTAATTGCCTCGAAGCCCTGTGGCAGCTGAATTCCTTCAGTTGCAGTGTGAGTGCTGTAAAGGTTGGCTGATCTCACAGAGGGGGAGGCTCCAAGTGCCATCACTGCCGGTTTGAAACCAGTATCCTCCTCTGGCACGGGGACTATTCCAGATGCTTCTGATCATCATTCCACTGTGGATTAACTGTAAGAGGATACATGATAGCGTTCTTCAAAGGGGTGTCTGGGTTCTTTAAAGCAGCAGACAGTGCACAAGGCAAATACACAGTTAAATTAAGAACTGAAAAAAACAGCGATCCAGTACCAATTTCTTAGAACTAGCTTAATGGCTGGAATTAAGAAAAAATAGTTAAAATGTTAATTTTCAACCCATCCTGTTCATTATCTCGATATCTGATAGAGAAGGAGCTTTCTTAATGTAGTCTGGAATTCTTCTTGAGTGAGGAGAAGGAAGGCAAAGAAGTCAAAGGCTTGTGATGAATGACAGAGTCCTGTGGTAACAGGGATGGTGGCGCATAAAGAATATATGTGAATACAAATATGATGTCAATTAGTTTTAATCTGGCTGTAATGTTACATGCCTTAAGTTGAAGTCTCAGAAGATTAAATGTTAGAAATAATGGGATTTCTCACTGGAGGGGAACACAGTGACAGTAGCTATAAACTAACTGGCTTCAGTACTGAGAGGAGTGTAGCCACAGCAATGTCATTGAGTCACTGTAGTTTCAGGATGTCATTGCTTCTGGCTGTTGTGTTTTAATTCCTTAGGTTGGTGTGGTAAGTGTGGGGTGTATGCCTGGCCCTTCAGACAAGAATCAAATAAATACATTTTAATATATCTATCATGTGTGGATGTACAAAACATCTCATAAATAATTAAGTTTACCTACAGGTGACTGGAATTGTAATTGTTACCAGTGTCTTTGGTCAGAATAATTCTGTTAAAAAAAAAAAAAACCCAGACAAAAAGCGTCCTGATGTTTGATATTGTTTAATGGGAAAAAAAAAGTGTTTCTTTTTTTTTTTCTTTTAAAGGTGGAACAACAGGTTGCTAAAATCTTTCTGTTTGTATCTGTAGGAATGATGTTATTGAAGATAATGGCACTGGTAGCAGTGAAAACACAGCAGACTGCTCTGAAGTATTGGTTTGCACTGATTTAGACAGGGAAGCTATGAAACGTGATACTGTAACGGAGGAAGAAGAAAGCATTCAGGTGAGAGGAAGAGTCTCCTGTATATCAAATCGTAAGTTGCTGCAACTTCGGTGCTTTAGAGATCCAAGTTCTCCTAAGAGCTCTGATGTAGCATTACATGGTGCTCTAGCTCTGTGCAGTCAGTTGTCTTCCTTGCTGTGCCACATGCACTCAGAAATGTTTGTGTATTTTGGTGTGACTTGTTTGGACCCTGACTGATATTTTTCCGTTGTTCTTTCACAGGTACCAGCCCTTCCTTCTGCTGAGGTAAGTCAGTGTGAGGCAGCACAGCCCTGGTTGGAGCAGCATCTGTGTTAGTAAACTGCTCCTGAGGAGCAGAAGCTGTAGAGCTGTGATTGCAGCATAGCCCACAGTCACCTTGCACTGAATCAGGAAACGGTAGCAGTCACCTTGAGACTGCAGCCTCTTCACTATGCTTGTGCTAGGAAAGTGTGGTTTTGTAATTAGCTGATTACAGCCTTTTCTATTTCCAGTTTCTTCTGTGGTAGGCAGAGATGTTCTGTTCTTTTCAGCACATCTTTATCTCTTCTCTAGTTGATGCAGTCAAGGAATTCTGTAAAATATGTGCTGACAAAAATTAAATCAAGGATAACAATAATGTGCAAGAGAAGAGAGCATTCTACCACTCTATATCAAGCAGCACATATGGAGCTGTCAGATAAGCCCTTCTAATGAAAAAAATCGAATCTAAAGTTCCTTACTTATTTGCTAAAACTTTTGTTGCTACAAATCTAAATGGTGAATTCTGTGGGTAGAGAGGTTTGTTACACATGTGTAGAGAAGTTTCTGCAATGGTTTTCAGCCTATGAGTTCGTAAATCTTCCTGAGGGTTTCCTGAAAGATAACCAGATAAGCAAACCTATTGTTAGTAGACTTAAATTAACTAGAAAAATTTAATAGGTCTTTGAACTTGAAAAGATGGGAATGGATGCCTTAGCATAGTGAAACTGAGTTGTCTGGAATCTGTGTTTTTATCAAAACAAAATGTTTCTGTAGTGCTTTTCGCTATTGTGATGTGTTCTTCTCTTGGGCTTCTGTGTGCTTTTGGGGATCCCAGATGACTCTTTAGAATCACCTAGCAAGCCAAATTTTTCAGTTGTTCCCACAAACTAACATATTGTTTTAGAATCCCATTCTGTAAATTAAGTTTCATAGAGTGTATTCATTGTCCTGGTTCTTTCCTCATGCTTTAGTGTTCAAATCTTGTTCTAAAAGAATAATTAGATTGTTATCCTATAGCACAAAATGCACAAGACATGATGTTGGATATAAAGGGGAACGTGATGCTTGGGAGTGTATGATAGAAGTACTTTTGTTGTCATACCTGGTGTCATTCTTGGCCTTTTTTGCTTTTTGATAGACTTCTGTCCATTGCTGTCAGTGGTGACATTCTGGGGTGAAGTTTTGGTTTTTCAATGTTAGTTTTTACTTTCTTTTTAATACACTGTTTCAAATGTTATTGAAGAGTTGTATCTTTTGGGGAGAGGTTAAAGGGAAATGTGATGATTCTCCTGTGTGGAAGGAGTTTGAGAGGAGCATGTAGGGTTGTAGGAAAAGACAACTCTGCATATGAGTTCTCCTTTGGGCCTGGAATGGAAATAGAAGCAGTTGTTTCCACAACTCCAATAAGTGTGGCTATGCAAGACTTGTACAGCTCATCTCCAGGGTGGAAATTATCTGCTGGAGTATGACAAATGCACTGTCATTCAAAATTGTTTCCTCAAACTGGAATTTGACTTGAGGACTGAAAGAATGTCAACAGAGAATTGCCCTTTTTCTGATAAGGGCGTCACTTGCTGTCAGCAGCATAAAACTGGCAACTGTTGGTGTATTTGAACTCTCCTGGTAAATTCATGTTATATTCAGACACTATGAAGATCATTTTGCGAGAATTCTTGAAGTCTAAAACCAAATGACATATTTTATATTTCAAATTTCTTGTATTCCCCCAAATAAGATGCTTTTCTGAAGAAATCAAGTACTGGGCTTTAGCATAAATACTTATAGTGAATGAAATGGTGACATGGATTTATGTGAACTTGTTTTATGAGATGGTGTCATAGAACTGACAGCACTTCTTCATCCCCTTCCAATTCTGTTGCTGCTTTATTTAGTAACAGGGATTAGTAGCTCTTTTAAAAAGTTTATCAGACTTGTTTCATTTCATATATGCTGGGTACAACTCAATATCCAACCCCGCTGTTTTTGAGACTAGGACTTACAAACTGCCATGATTTTGGTCGCCCCAAACTTCATGTTATGATTGACAATTTTAGGTACAACTTTTACTGAAGAAATAATAAATAATTATTTATCTGGAGATGGAAAGTCATTCATTGTCTGACTTCTGGTGATTAAAACACCTGGTCACTGGCCTTATTTGAGATGTAAAAATGTCGCATGGTTAAAAAGTGTGATTTCCATCCCCACACACAAGAAGCTTTTGGTTCTTGAGGGTGTCTTGTGGTCAGAGATGAGTATGGAAATGTTTTCTGCTGAGAAAGCCATTCCCAAATCTTTCTAAACTACTTTTTCCCGACAGACTGCAGACATATTATTGAAACCATGTGATGAAGATGTTGATGGAGAAAATAATAGTGAAAGGTTTGTGTTTTTCTGTAGTCATACAAACCTATATGATACAGCTTTTTTTGTGAACAGCTATATTCTGGGCAAGAGAAACAGAAGAATAAAAAGTTATTTTCTTTAAAATATTTTGTCAGAGTTTATTGTTCTTAATTATTGAAGAATTAATGCTAGCAACAGTGACTAGCCAGAAAGTTTTTTTAATCTGCAGCTTTAGTTCAGCACTGATTGAAATCAGTTTTAGTTCAGTTGAGTTTTAAAATATTTACTCTCAATTTTAGAATAAAGGTCTGAGCTGTTTTTATTTCCAGCTTTCAAGTCTAGTTGTTGTTCAGATGCTACAGCTTGGAATTCAATGTGAAGATCAGAGAGTGGAAAAAAATTAATATAACTTTTTTTTCCCAGAGTTCTAATTATTGCCTTAAGTAAATACATTGCCTATCTGCTAAAACTGCATGGGGTTTGTAAAAAAAAAAAAAAAAAAAAAAAAAAAAAGGGGAGTGTAGGAGTGTATAGTGTTTACTGTCCATTAAGAACTTGTATTAAAATGATAATGAGGTCTGTGTCTTCTTTTTAGGGAAAACAGTATTTTGCTTGATGGCAATGATAGAATATCTTCAGAGGTGTTTCTGGTAAGAAGGATTTTATTTATACACAGATACACAGCATCTCATACAAAATACAAATGTGAAGTAACACAACAAATTTAGCTTTTAACGTCTTATGGTTGTTGGTGGCTGCAAGGCTTGCAAAACCTCTTGTAGAGAGCTCATCATGTCACTTCACAGAAACTCAGGGCAGCACAGCAAGTTTATATTTATGCATCTCATTTAAGAAATGTTTTGTAATGTAAATAATTGACTGCTGTTGGGGGTTGTGTGTATTTGTAATTCCTTGAGTTTGGAAAGATTTCTTTTTTCCTTAAAATTTCTGGAAGCACTGGAACTGGTTAGGCACCTGATTTCCAGTTGCTAAGTAATAATAAAATTGTTCTGTTATTTAAATACAGGATTCAAGTAGCAAGACTTGTGATCTTAATGCAAACACTGATTCAGAGGTGTTGGGGGATGGCAGCATTAATGTTCCCGAGGAAGCTCCAGGTGTCCAAGTACCACATCTGGATCTGAAGAATGTATCTGATGGTGACAAATGGGAAGGTAATTTTCACTCTTTAGCTCACAATATAGTTAGGGAGGAGTGATAAATAAAACAATTTACGAAGTAGAAGCAGCAGACAACAATATATTCCTGTACATGTGGTAAGATCAACCAAGTCATGACATAGGTCTCATCTTGTTTCACAACCATCTGCAACTTAATTAAGGACCTTAAAAAATATAAAGAAAAAAATAGTCCAAGGAAAAACTTAAGAAAGAAAGCAAAAGAGTCCAAGTTTCATTCTAGGTAGCTTGTTTTGGTTTGGTTTTGGTTTTTATTGTTTTTAAAGTTTCAGGACCCTGAGTCTCTCATCCAAGTCTTTAAAAACACTTTGTCTAATTATATTATTTAGCTAAAATTTGCATCGTGTCTTGTTTGTCTTTGTTTTATTAAATGTAAACTACTGAAATTCTAATGCTAGCTGAATTAGCTGAATTTGACTTAAAAATCACTAACCTGCCAAACAAAGCAGTTTATATTTCAATTTTTCTGAAAAATCTGTTGGTTGTTTTGGTTCCCAAGTAATTGGATAGCTTGAAGCAGCTCTAAATTTTCAAATAAAGGCTAAAATTGCAGATGGATATTATTTCTGTGCCACTTCTTCCTCCATGGTTTGCATTTTAGGAAAAGAAAAATACTTGTAACAGTTTTCTCTCAGACAGGATTCCTTATGTTTGTGGCCTTATTCTTCACTGCCTTCCAGGCTTTAGCAATCCCCTGAGCTTGTGACTTGACTGAATTTTATTGCTCAAATGTCTGGTAATAACTGTTTAGCCTTTTTTTTTACTTAAAACAACCATAAGCCCTTATAACCACAGCAAAACACTCTTGTGTTTTATCTTCTGTGATATCTTCTTTTCAAAATACTTCTCTTTTTGTATCTTCCTTATATTGTGTTTCCTCTGCCTGGTTTTGATATTTGGAGTCATCACACCTTAAAAAATGCAAGTGATCTAAGATGCTAAACTACTGTGAGCTGTCAGTGACAGTGCAATGGCCACAGGCCACTCATTTCTAGTTTGGAAAACTTGAAGTACAACTTGATAGATGTAGTGCAGGTGAACTGTGCAGGGACAAGGTTTTAACTTTCAACAGGCTCTTCCAGTGACAGCTGTTCTTTTAGATGCCCTTAAGTGTCACAGTGAAACCTTAGCAAGACACTGGTAACAAGGAATCACTGCACGTAACTTCTGGTTGCAGTGTTGGAAATGTTAAAATGAGGGAAGTAAAGCTGGAGTGTGTGTCCTGTAACAGTGCAGCTTGGAGCTGTCGCATGTGAGCACATACAGCTTTGTCCTGAAGCTCAAGTGGCGATAACTGATTGTTGGTTTGTTACTGGTGTTGGCTGTCTTGCAAATTAATTGCCTTCATGAGTCCACGCTTCCCTTTTAGCCCTTGTGCAAATAAAGAGGTTTGCAACTTGTGATTGGCTTCATTAGTTTTGTACAATATTTGCTGGTTGGTGGTCTTGAGCCCTAACAAACTGCACATTCAGAGTATGTCACGGCACAGAGAAGTCAAATTGCAGGCATCCAAAGACACTGAGTCCAGATTTTCATTCGTGTTGCCCAAGTTAAGAACAGTGTAAAGCTAAAAATACCCATAAAAGTCCTTATGTTTTTGGTGTTTTATTTAGTTTAATTGCTTACTTGCACATTACATTTTGTTGCATCCTCAGTTTATGTTAAGGTACTTAATATGTATTCTCAGAAGGTTTGTGGCATCCATTTTCATAATTTCCTTAAATCTGCTCATGAAATTGCTTTTGGTTTTACTTCCCCAAATAGCTTTATGACCCTTGTTTTGAAAATAAAGCAGCCTGTTTATAAATTTATATTATAACTTCTTGGTATTAAATAATGATCTTTGCAAGAGTTGTTATTTCATTGTGAAGTATTTGAACATTGACCATTCTTCAGTCCTGTTTAGGATGGTTATTAGGAACTCAGCCTTCCAAGGCACTGCAAGTCCTTGTGGCATTCCATTGAAGTAGAGTGACTTTGTTAAGAAATCTGTAGTAGTCCAAGTTCTGTTACAAGATTTGGGTTATTAAAGCCAATCTAATAGAAAACTCAAAGGCATGCAACAGAGTTCTTGAAAATCATCATCAAATGCTTGCTGACCCAAGGCAAAAATGCAGAATGGTTGATTTATATTTCTGAGTATTTTTTTCTGCATTTGCCCTGCTTTTTGGAAATCACCATCATCTCTTATCATTTACAAGCTCTGAGCAAAAACATTAGAGCTTGCCTTTTGTTCATGCGAGGATGCATGAGTCTCTTATTAAACTGCAATAAGTCTTTACTATTCCTGTACCAGTTCTTTGTAAACCTGTCCAGTAAAAAGCTCAAATTGGCCGAGGACTGAGCATCCTTACCTGCCATGGGAATTGCTTGGAAGCTGAGAGTGCTCAGGGCCTGGTCCAAAAGATGGGTTGTTTTTCCCTGGTACTGTATCTTCCTGCTTTACATGTTATGTATAGTTTGTTCTGACTGTGCTGTGTGTTCACTTTAGTATTTTTGCCATTCTTTTTCATTTTATTAGCGCCATGCCCTATCACTTTCCCCCTCATTGATTTCAAAACAATGCATCTGCAGAGAGAAGGGGAGGGTAAGTATGGTTCGCCATACGTTCAGTTATCTGCCTTTTGATAGTTGATGGTTTGCTTTCTAACTAACCCTTCACCTGCTGTCCCTTATATCTTGGGAATATTCTGATCTGCAGTTTTTTTGTTGATTCAAAAAGGTCCCCTTCTTGTATCTTGTACTGTGCAAACAGGCAAGATCGCAGCTTAAAAACAACAAAAAAAACTCCCAATCATACTTAGTAAATGTGCAGTGGAAAGCAGGTACAAGGGTTATTTTTTTTTTTAAAGATTACTTTGTGGGTTTTATTGTTGTTCTGCACACTTTGAACCCAGTTTTCAAATTTCTGATTCAAACTAGAAAAAAATCAGGCAACTCTGAAAGGAAAAGGGGGGTGGGATTTCAAATTAAAGTACTTGGAAGGCTATGTCAGCTTCTTGTTGGACAGCAAGAAAAACGTGTCAAAGAATTATAAGGGATGTTAGCAAGGAGCTTTTCGTAGGGATTTGAAAGAATTGATTGTTTTGGAATCTCCTTCCTAAAAAATCACCTTCCACAAATTAAGAAATCTCTTTTTCTCAGTGGTGTCAAGATAGATTTTATCATAAATCCCAAAAACACTCCTTGAAAAAGACTTAAGCAAATGGGCATTGTACCTAAAGAGGTACTGTCAGACCTACTTTCTTCAAAACCAAGAGGACAACCTTTCAAAGTACCTGTGTACAGTATGAAAACTAATTTCCACAGCAAAATACTGCAATGGACAATAAACATATTCTTATTTTATATTTCTGATGCATAAATAAGGCTCTTTTACACTGCTGTTGAACTGCTCAGAAATGCATACTCCCAAGATACACTTTGAAAAAGGGATCCTAGTGTGCATACTTCATTTCAGTACCTTTTTCTTTCAGTTATATGACAGAATTTGTAGCTTTCTGATGTATTTCACTGTTTTATTCACTTTGTGTATGACACCACATCCTCTAGAGCATACAAGACTAAGCGTTGGGTACGCATTTTTGTTTCCTTTTGACTCTTGGTTATAGTTCTGTTAACAGAAAAGTACCATTTTGTGTCTTTTTTTTATCTTCTAGATCCATTTCCTGCTTTCAAATCTTGGCAGGAGGACAGTGAATCTGGAGAAGCTCAGCTTTCCCCACAGGCTGGGAGGATGACTAATCATCCATTGGAAGAGGACTGTCATCCCATATTGTCACATCGGAGTTTGGATTTTGGGCAAAGCCAGCGTTTCTTACATGATCCAGAAACGTTAGATTCTTCATCCAAAGCACTTTCTTTTGTAAGGTGTGTATTTTAATGCAATCTGGTGGGCAGGAAATGTTACTGGCAGGATGAAAATACAGCTATTTAAGGACGCCGCGGGTTTTCATGATCTGAATGAGCTGAAGACCAAGGTCAAATGTAGCCAGTCAGATGTGGCCATTTGACTGCTCTGCCTGCCCAGGAACTGCTGGAGTGAGTCAGAGCAGAGGTTCAGCTGGGGTGGGATTGTGTCTCTCCAAGTGGCTGCTGACAGATGCTGAG
>NW_008237902.1:452928-457521 GCF_000691975.1 Corvus brachyrhynchos
GGGAAAGAGGATAAAAATAGGACAAGCTTGCAGAGCTTTCCCTAGCATTTGGTCAGGGCTTCGGACAACCTGCTGTAATGGCACTTCCTGGGCTGAAGGTGGTATTTATATCCTTTGTTTACCAGGCTTTACTGGACTCTGGTCTGTGATTTTGTGTAAGCCCTGGCTTTTTTTTCTTCTTTTTTTTTAACCTAGTTTATTAAAGTAGAGTTGTCACTAAACAAGCTGCAGCTTATTTGTATGAATTGGGGAGTGTGACTCTCCAAAACTGTAAATAACCCATGACCTATACTGTCTGCTACTGTTAATGGGAAAGGGAATTTGAGAAGAATTGTCATGCTTGTTAGGGAAGAAATAATCTCATAAAAATGAGAAAAGCTGAAACAGGAGATTAGAACAAGTTTAGAGTTTCTAGTTGTCTGTCTGGCAGATTTATTGATGCAAAAAGATCCTTGTGCAAGTTTTCTCCAATTAGCCGCAGAAGATATTTAACCAGTACTGTTAAAATGATGTAGAAGACTGACCTGCAAAAAAATGCTGATGATAATAGCTGTTCTCCTCATTCTGAAACTAATAAGGATCTACTCTAGCAGATTATTAGATCGGTATTATTATTAGATTAGTATCTAATAACTTGAACTACATAGATGTCACTGGCTGTGTTGAGGGATGTTTCAGGCACCTCGTACAATAACTGTTCTGGAAAATTCTCATGTCAGTCTTGAAACAAAAATGCTTTGCAAAAGCAGCAAATGTCAAGGAGCTGTGTGAAAGATGATATAAAACCAGAACCATGTACTCTGTAAGTCTTATTAGTAAAGTTTAGGGAATTTATTACTAAGACTAACAAATGATGTGGATACTTTTTAGCTAAGTATCTGTTAGCTTGCCTGAGACAGTTAAGTGAAGCTGTTTAACTACCAAGGGTTGTTCAGTGGTATTTTCTAGCCTGGGCTTTATTGTGAGCCCAGTACTTGAAGAGCAACTGAGTATATAGTAACTTAGGTAAATAGCCCAGGCATCAGAAAGTTGGCAATTAATGGTACATTACACTTGAATTTCAAATACTGTTTTTCTGTTGTGGGTATTACTGACATTAGGGAGGAAGAACAGCATAACACAAGGCAGCAGCTCAAAGCAGTTTGAGTAAATAGCTCTGAAAATTTGAAAAGAAGGGATTATGAACTGGAAAAAAAAAAAAGAAATTATTCATCTCTTGCTTAAATATACATGTTGTTTGCACTCATTTAACTGTCTAAATGACATTTAAAAAATGTTTTTATACAGAACACGACGAGCATCCTTTAGCTCAAAAGATGACAAAAGGGAAGACAAGACACCATATCAGCTTGTCAAGAAATTACAGAAAAAAATAAAGCAATTTGAGGAACAGTTTGAAAAAGAGAAGAACAGTAAGGTGGGTTAGCACTTCTGTCTTTACTCAGAATAAAGGACTGCATTGGAGGGCTAAGTGGCTCTTGAATCTCATCACTGAGTAATTGTGTGTTCACAAATTAGGAGAATTTTGTTACACGCTGCTGTCTGCAAAAGTGAGCTGAGCAACAGCAATATTAGAAAATGTGCCAGAATGCCAGAGCCAAAGGAGGACAGAGTGACAGCTCTGCTGTGAGACTGAGGGCATTTCAGCTGAGATGTGTGGAAAAGCAGAAGTGTCTTACCACTCTCTGGTTCAACTGCTGAAGTTGTTTCAGTTTTATTTTCACAAGTGTTGTCGTTATGTTGGCACTGAGATCTGATCTGATACTGAGTGAAATCCATGTAACTGTTCACATTCACTGTCACAAATATTACCAAATCTTGAAAGAAGTATTTATAAACAAGATTTAGTGTGCTTGTCTTAATACATAGTTTATTTGTATTTTTTTCAGCCCTCCTATAGTGATATTGCAGCCAATCCAAAAGTTTTAAAATGGATGACTGAACTTACCAAATTGAGAAAGCAAATAAAAGGTAAGAGATTGCTACAGCTTCTGGTTTTCTACAAACACAAGTTACCTACATGACTGAAATGGCTAAATCATTCAGTAAAATTCCATGTGACACTAAAAATGTTTCCTTTTTACATTCTGCACTATTCAAAAATCCAATTATTCTTATGGCTTTAGTTCTTTAGGAGAGAAACTTAGCCTATGCAAATTTCTGTGTTCCTGTATTTGTAGTTAAACTGAGAGTGTTACTTCTTTTAAACCTTTGGATTGAGCAATTTTTCTCATTTCAGATGCAAAGCAGAGGAGCTCAGATGGAGAATTCATACCTCAAACACGTCCACGAAGTAACACTCTTCCAAAAAGCTTTGGTTCCTCTCTTGACCAAGAGGATGAAGAAAATGAAGATGAGATGCGGGTTGTGCAGAAAGAGAAGAAGCCCACCAAGGAGGCTACACTTGAACTCATTTTGAAAAGATTAAAGGAAAAACGAGTTGAGAGATGTTTACCAGAAGATATAAAGGTAAGCATGGGGTTATGGATAGGATCTTTCTAAGAGAATAAGAGGGGGAAATAGAGCACTGTCAGACACTTGAGATACCACTTTATCAACATGATGATGCCTCTGCCCAGCAGCCCTTTGCCAGGCCATCATATTTCTGACAACTCTGGGGAAATTATCATCATGAACCACATTTTCTTTGCTCTTTATTAAGATATTTAGAAGTATGTGCTGACAATACTGAACAGCTTTAAATGGAGGAAGGTGGGTTGTATGATATCAACTAAGCTAAGTTTGGCTTAGGCATCTGTACAGTGGGTAACAATGACTTGTGTTTGATTAAATGCTAATTATTCTTGATAGAAAATGACAAAGGACCATTTGGTAGAAGAGAAAACGTCTCTCCAGAAGAGCCTCCTGTATTATGAAAGCCAACATGGACGGCCGGTAATGCTTGGCTTTACTTCAGACTGTGTCATTGTGTGCATAGACAGCAGTAACTCTTGTGCAATAGTAAGACCAGAATTTAATGCTGGTGTGGGGGTTCTTCTTTTTCCTTCTCCAAAACACAAAGGTATCTATTGGCCTCCATGTTGCCATCTGAGGAACTTGCTGCATTGACTTCTAAAAAAAGAAAAAAGTATGTATTATTAGGCCCCCTTTTCAGAAATCAGCAGATTATTGGAGTATGCAAAGTGATGGGTGTCATTTGGTGCCTTTTATGTCTGTGAGGCAAAGAGACATTTGAAAAATAAACAAGATTATTGAATTTCCTGGGAAAAGACTGGAAATGTTATTCTGGATTTCACAGAAACAGAAATGAAAAGACAGTTCCCATTCCCCTCTCTACAGTTTCATCTTTTTCTTTTTTCCCTGTCATTTCTGTAGAACCATCGTCATTGCCAGGCACACATCTTTTCCCCTAGTTCTTGGTCCCTTTTTTTTCCTCTTTTCCATGGATATTTAAAGACAGAGGGTTTGCCTCTGCTTAAGCTCCCCTAATTTTTAGGAAGTGTTTAAATCTTTTCCCTAAAATATACAGGGTGTTAAAGTGAGAGAGAATGAAGAAGCACCCACTTATTCCCTTTTATCTGCATAAACCCCCTTTCATACACACAATTTAAGGTAGTTTTGTATTCCTAGCTAGAATGTTGGTGGCCTGGCAGGAGAAGCACACGGCTTTGTGTTTGCTTGTCTGTGATTGAGTGACCGGTATAATTAATTCTGTGGTTTCTCTGCCTTTAGGTTACTAGAGAAGAAAGACATATTGTGAAGCCACTTTATGACAGATACAGACTTGTAAAACAAATGTTAACTAGAGCAAGCATTACTCCTATTCTTGTGAGTAAAACAAATGCTATTTCTATTTATTTTCCCACTTTTGAACTGCTAGGGTGCCTTTAGAAGAGCTAGTAACACTGTTCCATAAAACATCTTTCTTGTGGAGATATAAGATGTTGTTGTCATTGTACTTGAGGCATTTGATTGATTTACTGGTGAGAACAGAGCAGTTCCAAGCTGTCTGTGACCTCGATGGCTCTTGGGATTCAAATGGTTCTCTGTGGAAGTAAGTGAGCTGTGCTAACTTGCTGTAGCTGAGATGTTCCCAAATGCCTGTGCTAGGTATGGATCCACAGGACATACTGTACTTTTAGTCCTCCCCAGAATAGTAACACCAGTTGCAGTGCAGGTTGCTGTCAGCAAAGGCTTGAGTGAGAGGATTGCCATCAGAACCATTTCATTCCTTCATGCTTCCCCAGAGAGAGACATGTTACCAGCACCTGCAGCATCCGTACAATATCCATGCTTTTTCATTGTATTTTCACTTCACTTCCTTCTGAATTTTCTATCCTCTCTCTGTGGTCTTCTAAGAGATGAGGAAGAAAAGTTTTCATACTGTGCAAGGAAATTGAGGTAACCTTGTTTATAGTAGCTGTAAAACAGCTGGGGAATGACAGCCAGCTGCTTTTGTTCTGCATGAGCTATAATCCAAGCCTTGCATACTGACCCAGGCTTGCAAAATCCCTGTTTTGATGTTGGCTGCTGACCCTTTTGGAAGGAAGGGACTGCACAGCTGATGTGAGATAATCTCTTTGCATACAGACAGTTCTTCCCAGATGTAGGTAGCTGGGCTTACTCAGCAGG
>NW_008237902.1:457534-483900 GCF_000691975.1 Corvus brachyrhynchos
CAGCACGAACTTAACCTGCTGTTTACGTTGTCACTGACAGTTCTTAGCTCTCCCCTCTAGGCTGGAGTACATTGAGATAAAGGGACCAGGTCAAGATTTTGCCTTTCTTGCACATACATTTTTTTTGGTGGCTACTTTTAAAGAAGAACATGATTTGCATCACAGTCATATTTAAGTTTAAGGGCTTTTATATCAGAATCCCTTTTTGAACTCTATCTTAAATACAGGTTGCTCTTAGACACTGATGTGTTTCTCTGTGACTGGTGAGTCACAGTTTTTTGGTAGTGCCATTGACTGGTTGAGCTTTATCCCATCTCTCCCCCCAAAAATCTGACTCTTCAGCTGAGATGGGTTTTACATTCTTGGTAGCCTTAGGACTGTACCATGGTCATTCTGGTTTTTTGGCTGTGAAATAAAGGGATCGGTGATAGCCCACCAGAAGGATTTTAAATTCAGGAGAGATGTCAGTAACACGATTCCTAATCTGTGCTGTAGGCAATACCTGTAAAATGTTTTTCACAGGTCTTTGCTTTTGAAACCTATAGAAGAGATGAAGACCTCTCTCTTGTTACCAAGGGTTGTTCAGTGGTAGCTTCTAGGTAGGCTGTGTTCAGTGCCAGGTATTTCAAGAATGGATTTTTTGGTTTATGTGACAATTGATTCCATGAGATATCTCTTACTGTGTCCTGGTACACTAATGACATGCACTGAAGCCTGTGTGGAAGTGTCCAGAGAAGCAGACGACTATTTACCTTTCATGAACTAAAGTCTTTGACAGGTCATTGTCTGTGTGGCTTTTGTGTTTCACCTTTCTCTTGTCCAGAGACCATCTGTTGGAATTGCTTCTGCTGTCTGGGGATAAGGGATGAGCAGGACATTATGGCATGTGTGCAACAGGCACCTGGACAGCACAGGGACACCTGCTTTAGGCTGGAGTTCAAAGGATTTTGACTCTGAGGTGGCAATAGATAGCTCTGATTTCACACTTCCAACTGTGGGGCTTCAGAGTGATCTGGAAAAAGAACCTGGCAGGAGATAACCAGCTCTGCCTCTGTAACTGTGGTTTGGTTTGGGAGGAGTAAGAGTAACTACCAAATGCAGAGCTATCATTGCACTTCATGAATCTTCTACAAAACATGGAGAGAGCAAATCATTTTTATTACAAGTCTGAAAAGGAGTATTTTAAAATAAATTATAAACTACAACATTTACTTCTGTGCCAAGGATACCTTGGATATCTGAATCTTTTGAGTTATATGGTTATTTTATTTGTACTCTGTAAGTATGTTTGCAGCCTTTCATTCATCTCAAAGAGGAAATACTGGGTGACTTCAACATAATTCTGACTTCAAACAGCACTTGATGTCTTACTGTACATTTTGAAACAAACTTCCATTTTTGCAGGGATCACCATCAACCAAGAGGCGGGGGCAGATGTTACAGCCCATTATTGAAGGTGAAACTGCCCATTTTTTTGAAGAAATTAAGGTAGGTACAGTGCAATTAAAAAAATACTTTCCAGCACTTGTAATAAGGAACTGAAATCCATCACATTTGTTTTGAATTTCTGTTTTCACTTTCAGGAAGAAGAGGAGGAAAGTGATGGTTTGTCTACAGACCTAAATGAAATCTTAAAAACTGCTGCCCAAACACAGCCCGTTCTAAGCCCAGTTGAAAACTCAGAGTCTGATATTGAAGATGGTCAAGAGAAACTCACCCGGGACCTGAGGCTTTCCAGCACCCGAGCTGCTTCTATGTATGGACAATTAAGTGGATAATTTAATTACAGTAGTTGTAATTATTGTACTTAGAGTCATGATACTAAATCTATGATGTTGGGTGGAAGGGAGTGACATGTTCAGGAAATGTTTGGATTGAATGAGTGTTCTTTGCTCTGACATGTCTGACTAAGATCTTTTTGTTCTCAGTGAATTATTTAGTATCTTCTAAACCTTCTTCAGCCTTATTTGAGCTGTGTAGACAGCAGAAAATTTATACCCCTTTATTAACTGCTAGTTTGTTCTCAATATTTCACTTTCAAATAGCATGTTCCTTATGAGCCAGACAAATAAATTATTAGTGCAGCTAGCTCAGTTGTTTCTGAGGAATTTAAATTCTATTGTATGACCAACAGTATTTTTCTTTCACTTGAAATTTTTAGGCCTGAATTATTGGAGCAACTGTGGAAAGCCAGAGCTGAGAAAAAGAAGCTACGTAAGACATTACGAGAATTTGAAGAGGAGTTTTATCAGCAGAATGGAAGGTTTGTTCAGCACAAAACCAGATGCTGGGCTGCAGCCTCATTATGTAGCCAAGTATATTTGCTGATTTTGAATGTTGTCAGCCGGAATCTGATCTGTTTTGATCTGCTGTGAATAATCTCCTGAGGGAGATAACTTTGTGTATTTTTAACAGTTACATTTTAAAAAAAGAGCATTTAAAAATACTTACTATAAAGTATGATTTTTTTTTATTTAAAAAACCCCATATGATCCCTGTTCTGTAACACAGGACAGGGAAATTTGCCCATTTGCCCCTTGTTCCAGTAGGTCAGTTCTGGCAGTGGATATTTGCTTTACCAGTAAAGGGTTTTATAATTTTTATTCTTCTCATTATTGTTTAGTTCTTTTAAGCTTCTTATTTGAATTTGTTTGAATTGCTGCTTATTGTATTTTTGAGGTGTCTCACCTCATGAACAAAACTAACAACACTCCTAAGAGGTCACTTTCTTGACTGGCAAATGCTCTCACTTGACTGTGCTTTCTCCTGTATTGCTCCTGAGCCACCAACTTCTGGACCACTGGTCACACAAATTCCAGTAACGTGGCTTCATCTTGCACGTACTGAATTTGGGACAGAACTCCTTTTGACTTCAGTGGCAAATAATGAGGTTAATTATATTAATAGATTAATCTATTATTGTCCAGTAAGAATAATACTCTGCTGCCAGTTTGTGGGTCAATCTACATACAGTAAAAAACATAGGTTGACTTAAATTTGTCTTTTTCTGTAATGTGTACACAGGATCTGAAATGAAACTCTTCATATCCTGTTAGTAAAATTCCCAGGAGAGCTTAGGGCAATGATTACTACACAATGCTGCAGTAGTTGTGCTAAGTAAAAGCTGCTGGGTTTCAATTCAGTTTTTTAGGTGATGGTAATTTTAACAACAATAAACTAAAATATAATGTTGTGTCTGTTATTGGTGAACAAGCTGCCAATAATGTTTTCATCTGCCCTAAAATAACTGCCTGTAGCTTCGTCTGTTTTTGGCTTGCTGCAGGATGGAGGATTTAGTTGAGATTTTGATGTTCTTGTTTTTACAGGAATGTACAGAAAGAAGATCGTGTACCAATGCTGGATGAGTACAGGGAATACAAGAAAATCAAAGCCAAACTGAGGCTGTTAGAAGTTCTTATCAGCAAACAAGATTCTTCAAAATCCATTTAAATTATATTCCTCCAACCTGTTGAGTAACATGCTGTTTCCATATACTACCCCTGTACTTATTGGGTGCTTGTGTTCATGTGTCATGCACTGTTGAAAGAATCCAGTTTGTGCACTTTACTGTGGTGCCACTAGGACATGCTTGAAGGGTAAGTAGGTCCTGTCTAGGGAGCAAATATGGTTTCTGAGTTTGAGACTGCTCTATCCAACTTTAGCAAACACAGTTTCCATCAAAGTTTTGTATTCCAGATGCATCCATCCTGTTCCAAAACAACCCTAACTTTTTTTTTCTTTAGCATTCAAGAACTTTGAGACTTTTGTTATTACCAACCTTTTGCATTGTTGAAGAAATTATTAATATTGTAATGCTCCACTGAACTACTCCTCTTGCCTATTTTTTTATTATGGGGAAAAAAATGTCAGCAAATTAAGGGTACAGCTCTTAATTCCTGGAACACTTAACAGACTGTAATTCCTTTCAAAGGACTGCTGTGGAACAACTTTGATTTTTGATATTCTAAATTGCACCTATACACAGTAATAATTAACGTCTATGGATTTTGCTCATTAGCGGTCACGTTTCCTCCTTGATAAAGATGACAGTGGACAAACCAGAAAGTGACCTTTTCTTAGTGGCTTTTAAACCATGGAAAACTGAAAAGTTCAATCACATGCTGCCTGCAGGACTCATGTCATTGTTGTTCATTTGATCCCTTTTTCGGTTGTTGTTTATCAGCCAGTGGTGACGTAGTGTTTGGGCTGAATTGGATACGGCATCTCCGCTTTCGGAAGATTTGAGGAGCACAGTGAACACTTTGGTCTTTGGGAAATCTGATGGCGCTCAGACTTGCGTGGCTCCACAGAAAGGAGCTGGCTTAGGACAGTTAAAATCCCTCTGTACCTGAATTGAGTACGGTGTCAAGGGCTAAAATCAGTGTAGTTAACACGCACCACAGGGAGAAACGTCGGTTTGGAGTGGAAAGATTACTGTCGTTTATCACGGTTTTGTTTTACAGTTGGAGAATAAAAATACATTATCTAACTCTTACGATGTAAGCAAAACAGTTTATGGGCCTTGCATGATTTAGCTTCAGAGTTGAAACTAAATAATGTTTTGAGTATCACATCTGCTGTGCTGAATGATGATTTAGGGACTAGCTTTGCTCTGCAGCAGCCATCCGCAGCTGTTTCTGATCTGACAAAATCAAAATGTTAATTTCAGCTGGTGCTTTCTTGTTTTTTTTTTAATTTTAGTGTATCAGTTTGATTGTGGCCATGTTTTGCATGCACTTACTCTCACTGCATGTTTTTATGACTGGCTAATGTCAACAAAGCAATGATTCACTGCTTTATGAAAGACCAAAAATGAATTTTCTCACGATGCAAGAAATGGCTCACACGTAACCTCAGAGACTTGCTGTTCTGTCATGAAGCATATGAAATAGGTTGCAAGTAGGATTTTTAGTGCTCAGATTTCATTTGTGTACTGTAGAATATTTCTTGGTTTGTTTAACTCTGCTTGTAGGCACGTAATTTTGGAATTCAGAAAAAAAAAAGCACTAAAACTATTGAGCACTGGTGATATGCCTTTTCTCTTCTTTTTTTTTTAACTGCAAAGTGATCTGGGACCTTAGAGAATTATGAGGTTAAACTAGTCTTGAGACCATTTATCAATTTTATTCAGTTCCATTGTGCAATGTACACTTCAGTTCCTTTTCTATCAGTCTGCAGACACGGGTGTATCCAAACGTTGAAACTAATGTGTACTGTATAGTGTTGTACATGAATGTTTGTGTTTTATATACCACATGCAAAATGTCAATATGCACTATTTAAATGTTTTAAATAATATATTCCTCCTTTATAATGCTTAAATCTATATGATTCCAATATTTTTATAAGTGAGTGAGTGATCAGACTGGTTCCAATTCAGAATTAACAGCTGCTTTGTGTTTGTTATGCAGTGTTTGGCTGTTTATTCAGTATAGTAGATAAGCATGGCAACAGTTATGCTGAGTGTGTTTTGTGCCATCCTTGTTGAGCAATAAATAAATGGTAGAACTAGGCATTTTGTGATATAACAGTTTTACTTTGGTAAAAGCAAAACCTATATATCCATATGGATATATAGATATGGAATATATATAACTAAACCAGATATAATTGCATTGCTATGTCTGGTGCTCATTGTATAGACTTTTATAATAAAAGTACCTTAACCTTTATTGTCTTACATCTTTTGTTTCTCATCATGCTTTCTCCACCACTGCCATGTCTTAAAAACAAGTGCTGAGTCCTTTGCTGCTCTTGTTTGTAGCTCCAGGGTGTTGGTGAGGTGGGTCTGAATTCCACAGTCTGCTTTGGTGGTGGCTCAGGTGAAACTGCATCCCCTGGAGCCTTGTTCTGCCTGTGCTGGCTGTGCCTCTGGCAGGGGCAGCGGGAGAGGGGCCCCAGCAGCTCCTGGACTGACAGCTTGGATCGTGGTGCTGGCTGGGCTTCAGTTCCTGCTGGCAGTGATGCATGAGCAGACTGGGAGACTGGCTCCTTCCTGCCCCAACAGCAGCACCAGGTCGGGAGTAGATGGGGCAGGGAGCCACGACTGGGATAATTCATTCACTGCCCGTGAATGCACCCTCAGTGAGCACACTGCTTGTGTCTCTGTATCCATGAGGATCTCATCCCTGGGATCAGTGCTGCAGCAGTTACTGCTGTGTTTGCGGCCAGGAAACACTGCTCTTGCACACTCTGCTCCACACACCAGAGGATGCTTTTCCCCTGAACCAAACAGACTTTATTTCATAGTATGCTGTTGTGAGTTCATAGAAAAAGTGATCAAGGTCTTTCAAGCTGACTCTTGTGTTGTATTCTGTGAAAATCCACCTCTCTTCAGCCTCAGGTGTGGCAGGGGAGGAAGAACTCCTGAAGGTCAAGACTCTGCCTGTGGATGTGTCGCGGTGCAGGTAAATGGGAGCAAGAAACCAGGAAGCTGAGGGAGCAAGGGAGGGAGAGGAGATGGAAGGCAGCCTTGGGCATGTTCTTTGGGTTGAGACAGAGTAACTTTCCCTCTGATCACATGGCCTTTCTCTGAAAACAGGGGGAAAGAAATTCTTAAAACATTGGCCTAAAAAATGAACCAAAGTTCCTACAGATGTGTTCTACAATCCACCATTTTTCCTTAGTTACATTATTTATTCAATGAAGCTTGCTGTGATCAGGATGCTAATAAGAAAAAGCCCTCAAAGAGTGGTTTAGTGGGAACTGCTGCAAATCCATGTGCATTGAACTAAGATTTTAATGAGGAAAATAACTGTGTTGAACACTATTAGTCAAAATGGAGGAGAAGCATGCTTTTGAGGGTGCAAAAAGCTCAGTTATATTAGGAAAATCTTCTATTACTGAAGAACCAGTTCTGAGACAACACAAGTCTAGAGTATTCCAAGCTTTTCCTCTTCAAACAGATTTGCCTGAGCCATTGTGTCACTGCAGGGTACAGAGCTTGCAGGAAAAAGCCAGGCAGGGTGTGGAGAGGGTGTCCTGTACCCCAGAGGAGGGGGGTGGGGTTGAGGAGTGCTTGAAAGCTCTTTTGGGAAGTTCTGGAAGAGGAACTGTGTCCAAAGGTTTTGAGGCTCTGCATGAGAGGGCTGCCAGGAGGAGGAAAGGTTGGAGATGCCAAAGGTGCTACACACCTGCTTTCCTGCAGTCAGGCTATTGAGTAATCAGGATAAACGGATCATCAGTGACCTATGTGTTCTGGGACAAGTGTCCTGGGGTACTGCCTGGCAGCAAGATCCCTTTGGAGGGGAAGGGAAGAGGGGTTTCATTTTTGGAACTGGTCCCTTTAGAAGAGAGCAGATGGCTTGGTTTGCCCAGGAGACCAAAATACAAAACCAGTGGCCCCTGGCAGGGGGCACCCTGTGCTCCCTGTCTGAGCTGTTGGGCTGGAGGTCTCCTCCTGGGACCCTTTGAATGCCTCTGCTCCCTTCTCCGTGACCCTGCTCCTCCACACTGGGATTAGACACAGGGAGAATGGAGCCCGTGTAGTAGCGTGATAATGCAGGACATCGACTTTAAAATACAATTCCTTGTAGGATTTTTCTAAGATTCTGGGGGCCGGGGGCCGTGTGTAAAGCAGGCACCGAGATGTGCAGGAGCAGAACTTGCCTGGGACAGGGACGGGGGGTGCAGCGGGTGCTGCATCCTGGTGCTGGCCCCGGGTTTTCCCGTGGCATGTCCGGATGGCGCCCGGACACGTGTTTTATCTCCTCCTGCAGCTGAGTCCTAGCGATGAGCAAACAGCAGTGACTGCCTAGGAGTGCACAGCTTCTGGCCTGCGCATAACTTGTCTCTGGGGCTACGGGTAGAAAGGAATTGAGGAATAAAAGGGATGTTCCTGGAATTCCGGCTGGTGCAAGGGTGAAGCGAAGCGCCCTCTGGTGCCACCAGCTGTGAGCGCCTGAGCCAAGGAAAAAAGATTTGGTGTTTTTCCTGAAAGCTTAACTTTACTCCTTTTTCTCGGAAGGTAACAGATGCCTGGGATAGGAACTGTTGAGACATGAGCATTAACCTCGGCAGCTGATGCATGAGCGGAGCAAGAGTCGGGAGAAGGGAGGGCGGATGTGGGGGAGCAGGTCCGGGATGCTGCCCGGGCTCGGGATCTGCTTCCTTGGTCACGGAGCTGAGACTCAGAGCAGCCCGAAATAAGGCAGAGGAGTTGATGTCATCCAGGCATTTGTAGAGGTGCCTGCCCAGAGCTCCAGCAGAGCTGGGCAGTTCTTCTCAGAACAGCACCTGAAAGGTTCAGAGAAAGTACCCAGAAGCAGTTTTTGTTTATACATTTATTGACAGTCCTGCTGCTCTTGCTCAGAAATAGAAAATAAAAAGGGTGGAGGAGGACTTTGGTTTTAATTAAACTGTGTGGACAGTCTGTTACCAGCTGAGCTCAGACATTTTACTGTGCCCTCTTTCCTGCAGCTCTACTAAATTCTTCCCTCCCTGAGGGCAGCTGTTGTCAGCCAGTATAAAAGCACTTAAAATATCTTAAAATCACTGACTTTGTGCAGTTCTTCTGTCTCTCAGGTTGTCAGTCGGTGAGGTTTCAGCAAGGACTGCAGCTGCCTGGGGATGGGAACAGCATCTGCAGGAACAGTCTCCCCTACACTGCCGGAATGCTGCAGTGGAGATGTCGCTCTGAGCTGTGAATGAGAATCTGTCCTCAGTGGTTGGATACCCTCAGTGAGGTTCCTTCCATTCCTGTAGCTTTGATAACTCCAAATTCAACACCAGAGGGATTTAAAAAAAAAAAAAGTCACAAACAATGCCAGCATGGCAGAGTGGGACACAAGTAACACAATCGCTCCTGCAGGAAAAGATACAGGCGATTTGTGGGGAAAAATGTTTCACATCTGGCTGAAAGCAAAATTTCCTTCTGGCCCTTCCAAAAAGACAGGACATAGAAATACACATTTCTTTTCAGAGTGGAGAGAGATGGCAGGGATTGTTGTCCAGTAATGTTTACAGCCAGCTTGGGGGTTTTTCCCTCTCTTCTTGTAGAAGTGATTTTTAAAAAAATCTGTTGTAGAAGTACTTGCACAGACTTACTCCAGCTATGGAACTGGAACAAAGACTGCTGGAAACCTTTTAGCAAAGCAAAGGGAACTTTCAGTAATATTTCTTCTTGCTGTAGATGCAGCCTGTGACCCAATAGATTGCTGTGAAACTTGATGGTTTTCCATACATCTGGTTCTGTTTAACATTTGGGCAAATGTCCAGCTCACAACTTTATACAATTGCTAAAACTTGCTAGTCTCGCCCTGCTGCCGACTCTGCTGTTGCAGTGTATGGCCTGGCATGAACAAGATTTCATTTGATTTTATGGGCAAAAAAAGTGATTTTTCTTTCTTTATAGGTCTAGATTTTGCTACTCCTATGATGTTAAAAATAGTAGCCTGTGGAGAAATAGCTTTTGTAAGTCACAGTGGGGGCAACTGTGACTCCTTTTGTATTCTTCAACTTCCAAAATGCAACTAGCAGTTTCTAAGATTATAGGAAAGAATAAAGCCTACCTTTTTCTTAGCACTGTCTCCATTGGTTTGGCCCTGGAGCACTTGGTTAGGAGCAAAGGTAGTCCCTAATTTTGGAGAAGTTTGCACTCTCTGTCCAGAGATAGCAGATGTATTTGCAAATAAAAATGCTATTAAATTACGTGTCCTGTCATGAAGGCAGTCCTGAATCAAATTCAGAACACTTTGCCTTCTCCTGCCGTAGCTACTTTTTTCATAGCTTTTGGCTACAAAACTATGACTGCCTTCCTCTCTTACTGCCAGGCTGTCTCTGCAGGTCATACCTGGCTAACACTGGGTCTAGGAAAAGGCTGAGTTTATGGAGGCTCTTTGCCTGTGGTGATTTCCCAGCTGCTTCAATGGAGAGAGCTGCCCACGTGCAAAATCTTTTTTAGATGAGCTTGGAATTTGTGTGACCCATGTTCATGAGGGGGAGGTAATTTTAAACTCCTCTGGAATCTTATAAACAGAGTTCTCCCTTTTAGCTCCACCTTTGCATCTCACCCATGAAAAGATGAAAGTGAACATTTCTGCTGTGCTCAGGAACACTGCGATTCCTGAGTACAGAGAAAGGAAATATGAGCCAATATTTTTACCCAAGGAAAGAAGATGTTGGCAACATGTTTACAACGTGTTGTGCTGAAGGACTTACCAGAATGCAAGGAAATAGAAATCTGGATTTACATGGGCATCAGACAGCAGCTCTTCCTTTAGCAGGGACATTTCCGCAGGGCAGTAGATGTTGGAGGCAAGGGTAAGGATGGCTCCTGAATGAAAGCAGAAGCCAGTGAGACTCCAGTTCAGCTCCCTGCCCTCTCTTCAGGCTGTCATTCTGCACAGGAAATACTGGATTGACTTCAAAAGGCCCTTGGTTAGATTTGAAAAAACAGAGCTTTTTTGGATGCTTTTTCATAAGCTGTATATATGAGCCTTTACTGGCCAAACCTTTTGTATTTGTGCTGTGGCAATTCTGGGCTTGTGCTGTGTCACAGGCCACACACATTCCAGTTTTACTGTGTTAGCTCTGCTGTGCTCCAGCCCTTCCCTGCTCTGCTAGGATTAAGGCTAAAACAAACAGGGTGGGTAATGGGTAGGGAGGACACAGAGCCACAGCAAGGCCAGAAAGGGGTTTGTGTGCTGGGGGCTGGTCTGTGCAGCCTCTTCAGGGTAGGACAGGTTAGACTGAGTCTAACCAGGCACAGATTGGGTCTCTTCTGCCTTGTTGCCTCTTTAGCCAGTGCTGGCCTAGGCTGGCAAACACAGAGGTGAAAGTCAAGGGGTAACTCACTGCCAGAGCAGCAAATGGAGCCAGTTCCAGGCACTTCTGAAACATTTCTTTCTCAGTTTTACTGTCTTTGCAGCTTCCTGGATTATGGATGCAATGACAGAGAGGCAACATGTGACTTGGCAAGGGCACAGGAATCAATCACGAGATGTGACCAATCTGACGGACCTCACGTGGGAGGTGTGTGGGGAGCTGAGAGCACCCTCGGTGTCAGGGAAAGGCTGCGGGCTGCTTAATCCTCTGAATCATCTCAGGCCTTAATTTTCTAATATTTCTAATAACAAAGACTAATATTGCAGTCTTTGACCTTGCAAAAGGCTAAGAAATCTTTTCCAACAGCCAGCAGCAACCAGTGTACAGACCAGACACCAACTACTGCCAAAAAATGGGAAGGATGGATCTGGGTCTGCTCCCTGAACTAACTGTATTTCTGCATTCTTAAGGAATTGCTGTCTTTCCAGCTGCTACCTGAGGAAAAGTGGCTGCACATGCCTGTGGTGCCCAGCCTTTCCTTGTGTCTTTATGGAAGCACCTTGCCTCGGTAAATTGGATTTCACGCACAGTAAATGTAAGAGCTCACCTGATTACCCAGAGGAGGCTCACATCAGCATAGTATCTTGAGAAATACATATACATTTATGGCTGCGAAATACAAATGCAGGTATGATTAATGCAGCTCTGGTTCTTCTAGAGACCCAGCTGTTCTTCCTGAGGAACACCAACTTCTCCACCCTCTCCTGCTTTGATTTAGGTGAAGATATATCCTCCACTGCTGTACCAGTCCATATATCCCAGTTCCATGGGGATAATGAGAAGGCTGAGGGTGTTTTTCCATCTCTCAGAAATGGGAAAACAAAGCAGCTCAGCTTATGGAACCCAAACTGACATAAGCCTGAACTTTTATTTTATAATCTTTGTTAGCTCTTGTGTTCTTCGGCATGCTAAACTGATCACTTAAGACAGACCTTGAAATAATACTTTTCTCTACATGAAGCATTCATGAGACACACAGCCTTAAGACATTCCCAGTCCCTTTATTTAGTTGCTCAGTACCTTCACAAAACAGCAATTGCTTACAAATCTGGATTTCACCCTACACAGGCCAGGCAGTTTATTACTTTAAAACCTTATTTCATTACCTTAAATGAAATATCCCTGGTTTACATAGTTCATTGTTACTTAGGCATGTTCACGTGGTCTCTCATTGTATTAAGTCAGTGCTAAATGAAGTGTGTGAAGCAGAGAGTTTCCAGAGTATTTTTCCCTGATTCCAACTTATAAATATGTGATTTAAATTCAGGCCTCCTACAACAGATTTCTCCAGAGATGACAGAGGGGATAGGAACACTAACATGTTCTTCTGCTCAGCTGGGCTCTCTGTTTCCTGTTCTTCCTGTCTCTCTGCTATGGATTTCCCATGCCAAATACCCATCTTTGATGTTGGCACAAAACCAAATCCATGGTTTATCTCAATGCAAACAAGAGAAAAGCTCAGCTAATTGCACTCATAGCTGTTAATGGCTGTAGCATCGTGGCATTGTCAGAAACATTTCTGTGCTCAGGCAGGATGACTTGCTCAGATTGATTCCTTAGACTGAAGCTAGACCTGTCTTCAGCTCAATGATGATATTTGCTGTAAATATGCTAAAAAAGTGTGGAAATAAAGGTAGACGGATCCAGTGTTGTTGCCTCCTTTCAGATGGTGGACCTGGGCTACTCCCAACAGCAAATTCTTGTAGTAAATATGGCTGTTGTTGTTTGGGAGGTTTAATGTTGTGTTGTGATAGCTTTTGTCCCAGGAGAGTCCATCCAACAGGGATCTCTTTGCAAACCATGAAATTATTTTTTATTGAACCCTTTTTCCAGACCAAGCTTCGTATTGAGTATATGATGCAGCAATTAGCTGGCATATTGTTTTCCTAAGCTGATTATTCAGAAATATCAGTATTGTTTGTACCCAGAATTTTTCCAAATGCATTCAAAGAAGTTGGTTGCCTTTCTTGAGCTGAAAGCATTTAGCACATGGTTTTAGGGGAACCATGAGGTGAGATTGCTCTGAACTAACACCGGGAGCTTCTTCGCTTGTTTGCTCTCTGAGAAAGCATATTTACAAGGAAAGCCTTGCCTTCCAGAAATCAGCTGCCAAATAGGAGGGCTCCAGGCAGAGGTGGGACATGACTTTGCTCAGGAAGCACGTCTGTGCTCACCACGCTGAATGTCACCGCAGAGAAGGGGCAAGGAGAGGAAGCTCACAGGCTGAATTTAGAGGGTGACAACAGCTTCTAACCTTGCTCTGCCATTTCCAGTTGTCACTAAATAGTGCTGCTGGGAATTGAGAGCCATTTCCACTGCAAGGGCATTTTTGGGTGGATGATGTGTGGAGTAAGGAGTGAGTACTCAGTGAGGTACAGCTGATACCGTGATTGCTGGTAAAGAGTGGGAGTCACCTCAGTTATTCCATGACCTGTGTATAGAGACATCTGTCAGAGAAATGATGCAGACTTTCCAACCTTCCAATGGAACCTGTGGGCAAACTGGGTACTGGTTTGCCTCTGATCAGCTCCATCTTCATGTGTGCAACAGGGGAGTTATCTCAGTGTGTTTCATCACTTGGGCAGCCCAGAGGAGAAGTGTGGTGGCAGAGCTGCAGGATTTTGTTGGGAGTTTAATAGCCATTGTTATGCAGTTCAGATTTGGGGGGTTATTTAATGGTACAGCAGTGCAGGGTGAAGCTGAGACCTCATTTTTTCTGTTCTGGAAGATGCTTGAGAGGTTTGCTGACTGTGCACCTCGATGAGAAGTTCAGGTTAGACCAACCCCCACAGATTTTCTCATAGTAAGTACAGTTGAAAAGTCTTCAGTTTTTGTTTTTTGGAGTTTGGCAAAATCATATTCCATGGTTTTAAATACTGTTTTGAACAAGGTGTCTGTGAACAGCAGCACACAAACCACTTGGGTGACTCAAATCAACAGCTTGTTGAGAGTCAACAGGAAGACGAGTTGCAACCACTCATTGAGTAAAGGAGGGAAAACATGATAGCCTTAATGATTCATACTATAGAGGGCAGCTTTTGGGTCAAGAGTGCAAGGAGAAGAAATATTGACGTTGCCTCACTGGCATGGCTTAGTGTTAATAGGGTGTCGGCATTTAGTTTATGCTAAATATCTTACAGATGTCAGATGACAAATGACAGTGGGAGCAGACAGGGCAGGGGACAAGGGGAAGGCTTAGGTGGGTATGAATCCATCTTTCCCAGGCTGCAGCTGATGCCAGACTTTCAAAAGCTGCTTTTAACAGATCAAGCAAGGAAGAGTCACAGTTGATGTTGGTTATTTAAAATTTTATTTGCCTCTAATTTATTCTCATAAAAACACTCTAATCTATTTGGTTTTAGTATTCAGACAGCACAGACTTCTGATGTCATCACAAGTGATATTAGAGAAGCAGTACAAACCAAGCTACCTTAGCATGTAACCAAGCACAGGTGGAACTAAGCCCACCCACACTTGAAAAACTAATTAACCTGCTTTCTTAAGCTTTCTAGTTAAAATGCAATACTCAGTCAATGGTTATAGTCACCAAACCATATAAATAAAATCTAACATGGTAAAACGGGAACAGCTGAATGTGCAAGAGTCAAAGTACAAATATGTAAGTAGGAATTTTGCTAATCAGAGCAATCACCAGATAACTGCATCTATGTTGTAACTGTCTCTTACAGGTGTGAGGTTTTCCTCTTCATTTCCAGTTAAAGTTCATCACTTTCATACAGTCCAGACTGCTCAGCCAAACGCTGAAACTCCCCTTCTGGTGAGAAAGCTTGTTTCACATCCAGTCCTCTTCCATTAAGTGCCAAGTACTTGCTAAAAGTTGGTCGAACCCGTAACTGCTTTGGGGCTGGAAGTGGCTTATTTGCATGTGCTGGAAGAGAGAGAAAAATCCTCTTTCAGTGCCTTTCCAGAGTGTAGAAAAACCCACAGTAGAGCAACCCCATTGCTTTTTATCTGCAGTATAAACCAGCAAACCCTTGGGAAGAATTTAGCAGACAAACCCATATCTCAGACACCAGAGATTTATATTCAGCCTCTTGCTTGGTGTCAGGGAAATTGTAGTCTTTAAACAGTGCAAAGGACACACCACAGTGTCCTGTTACTACACAAAAGAGCTTTTCCCAGGATAGTTACTTTTTGTCTAGGAAATAAATCCTCGCAGCAGGCTGAGCTTCATGAGGTTGATCTTGAGGGCCTGTTCTGAATACAAGTGCACTTTCTGTGGCACGGGAGCTGGTACTTACTCGCGACTTCTAGCCGGGCGTGGCATGTGGCCACCCCTGCCCCGTTGACAGCAGACACGGTGTACCAGCCAGCATCCTTCTTGTTTGCATTATGGATCAGGAGGCAAATCCTTCCAGTATTGTCATGGAGCAAGCTGAAAAATGAAGGTGTTTTATGTCTAAGTGCTTTGAGGGAGAAGGAGAGAAATCAGAGTCAGTTGACATGCTGAGGAGCTGAGAAAGCGCCAGAACAACTCTTACAGGGCACTCCAGACTGCTCAGACATAAACACTGCATTCGTATTAGAGCCACCAGTGATTCACACCTTGGCACCATGCAGGTGTGTAGCCCCACGCTGCACATTTCAGTCCTAAAGCTGTGCTTCTCCATGGGCCCTCTAATGCTGCTGGCATTCAGAGCATCTGGGCACAGCTCTCCCTCTGTGCCCTTGAAACAAAACTCTCAGCACCGTGCCTGGCCAGCACATGGGCCTGTGCCCCCTGTGTCACACACGAGGGGCCAATCCAGCTTTCCAGCTTGCTGCTTTCAGAGACCAGCCTATTTACATTTGATTTAACAAATACTGGTTGTTGTTTTCTAACACACCAATGGCCGACTCTTCAGTAGGATACCTTATTCGGTCTGTATTATATTGTACCATTTCGTTGTTTCTTTTCCAGTAAATCCGAGGTGTTGGGATGGCAGAGATCTGGCATTCGAGTCTGGCTGTGTCTCCTTCAAAAACCTTTTTGCTTTGTGGCTTGAAGATGAAAGTTGGAGGCATGTGATGTTCTTTTGCTAAATTAAAGAGGAGAGATAAGGAGGAGTTACTGGAAGTGTGGAATGCTCATATCATGCTTGTTTTTTTAAGATTTCAGGATGCTAAATTCGGGAGGACACGTGTTCCTCACTGCATCTCCTTAGCCTGCAGGCAATTCCCATGAGCATAAGGGTGTAGTAAACACAGTCCACTTTAGAAGGAGAGTCAATAACATATGTTATCAAACCTGGAAAATTAATAACATTAATTAACTTAAATTCTGGACATCTCACTATATCTAAATATCCTGATAGAAGTGGTTTGAAGAAATATAGCATCCTAGATGTAGTTATTAAAAATAGTCTTGGAAAAGGTAAGTTGGTTTTTATCGTTTGAGCCTGAATATATGGAGTGCTACCTCTGCTTCTTATTAGTTTTATGTCCCAAACACAGGGATGAAAGCATTGGATTACTGAGACTTTCCCTGTGTGGCCAGGGAATTATCAGTGCTCTCAGCCTTACCAATCACTTCCACTTTTACTGTGAAAGATGCCTCTCCTGCACGGTTGACAGCCACACATTCATATGTTCCTGCATCAGCTGATTTGACTGCTTCAAAAATAAACGAGTGGAATCCCTTTTCTGACACTATCATTTTATGGAACTGATCCTGATGAACCATCCTTCCATTCTGGTACCACATCACATCAGGGGTTGGGAGCCCGCTAACCTGTGAGGGAGAGGAGAGCAGTGAAGAGTTAAACACCTTTAAGATAATAAAATCCCTCCAATACTACAGGGAGTTTGATGCTGATGGGTGATCAAACCATGATTCTACTGCAAAATTGTAAAGTGCTGCCTAGTTTTGAATACTAATGTGATTTTGCTCATGGAGTGCTGGGAAAAGACAAGCTTTAGCTACAAGACAGTAGATGCTGTTCCTGCAACTCCCTGCTGTTCCCTTCTTGTAAGGTGGCTTTGATCAGCCCCAAGATGCTCATTGTGGGTTCAGCCTTTCATTCTCATGGCTATCACTGCAGGCATGCTCCAGAGTCTCCATGGCACTCAGAAGTTTAGGCAACTTGCAGGAAGAAGGCTAAAGGTCATGTCTAAGGCTGGCCAGAGTTTACTGATGTAAAGAGAGTGGAAGTCATTAGGAAAATGCAAGCCAAACCCCAGCCAGCAAACACCCTCTGCAGTGAAGCTGCATGTGAGGGAGAGCAGGGTCCTTTCTTACCCGGGGTTGGTATAGCTGCCATGAAGTTTCAAGCCATTCCCAAGTTTTGTTTGTATTTAGGGCATTTCCTTGCTTGTCTGCTCCAGCAAGGGCACAGTTACCTCAGGAAGGCTCATTAAAGGAGTTGAGTCCTACACACACCTCTCTGGACGTGGGTCCACTGAAGTAGTGGAGTCCCTGGGCAAAACACAAGGTTCCCTGCCAAGAGGACTTTTTCAGCAGGGCATTAATATTCATTCTTCCCAAGGATGTCTAGAGACATTCTGTAGTGGTCTATATTTACCACTATTTAGCTTTAACCATACTCTTATGCAGCTAATTCCATTTACAGTTTCCAAGGGAAAATGCTGAAATATTTAGCCATTTCCTACTTCTTGGTTTCCATAGCCTGGGGAGACCCTGAACCATCTGCCATTAGTGCTCTGGCTTATTGAAGTGCACAGGCACTGCAGAGACCTCTCTCCATGCCCCACACCCCAAGAGGGAATGGAATTGGAAGGGAGAGGTTGGCATTACTTTGAAGTCCAGCCTGCAGAAGCGCCCCTCCTCAATCACTACATCTTCAGGCACTTGTGTGAAACGTGGCTGAAAGAACTTTTCCTGGATTGAGTCGTGTCCACGATCGTCAGCTCTTGAGGATGGTCTGCTCCTGAAAAGGGGACAGGAACCGTAAATTGTGTAAAAGCTACCATAGCACAAATGGCATTGAAGCTCTGATTGCAGCTGGAGTCCCTAAACACGTGTAGGAATCCAACACTCCGGTTCTGAATGGTTTTTCAGCTGTAAGTCATAACTTTTGATCAGCCACTTCTATTGCTCAAAGTTGTTCAATTCAACACAGAAGCATAACCTTCATTATGGCCTAATATCCAAAAGAATTGGCAAGAGAAATGTAGGCTGTGTTTCATTTTCATCATTCATATCCATTTCAATATTTATATTTCTTTGACTAGAAATTAATCTTCTAGAATACAAAGAATATTTTCCCAAGGTGAATGGAGTTTTTAAACCGCTAGTGCTATGCTTAGAATTCACTGGATTAAGATCATAGGCATCATCACCCATCCACAAATGGTAGCATTTCAGTTGAAAGGGAGTGAATTAAGTAATTACTACTTTAGCAAAAGTGATAAGTAGTGAGATTAAACCAACATTGTCTAGAAATGTTTGAAATAAGATCTTGAAGAATAGCACAGCACAAGTTTATGCTTTACCTTACATGTGTTGTAGGAACCTGCAGCCTGATGTTTTCTGCATTCTGGTGCTTGGGAAGAGAAAGAGGAGAGGTGAGTTCACTTAGATTTATCTGTAGACTGAATGAGAAGCCATTTTAAGTTCATATCCTGACTGCTGCTTAAAAACAAAATGAATCTACTTCAGAAGTCATTGGGACAGGAGGTAGAGGAACTTGCATGAGGATCTGACACACTCTATGCTCACCATAGGCTTTGCCATGGCAGAACCTTTCATTGCTGCCCAGGTGATGGGTGCAGCAGCTTTGTCTGGCACACAAAGCTGTCTGCCAGCCCATAACCTTTGTTAGAGAGGAGCAGGACTCCTGGCAATATCTAAACTGAGACCTGAGTACAGAGTGTCCATTGTGCCCACTTAAATATGGTACCAGCAGTGATGGAAACATGCTGAGCTGGAAAATACTTTTCTTTCTAGATCACAGCACCAACTAAGCTTGCTGACAACTCTGCAACCACATGACTAAATCTGCTAAAGTGCCCAGGATTGATTCCTGTTAGGAGCTTGGATGTTTGGAAAACGCGACAGAGTTTAGTGCCAGCGACTTGTTTTAGCAATGGAGTCAGAGAGAGCAAACGCTGCATGGAAATTTCTGGAGCGTTTGCATTGAGCCATTCCAAAGTTTGGTTCTGTGCTCAGCAGCCCAGTCCTGTGGGACTTTTAAGCCTGGATTTAAACTTCAAGCACAGAGGCAGTTTTAAGTTCAGGGGAAATATTTACGTGAATGAGGGGTTTGCTGCACTGAGTTCAATGTGGAGTCCAAAGGCAGTTGCCTGTACTTGCTCATTTACATAAGTCCTGTACAGTTATTCCTTGTCCTGTGAAATGATGCTGTAGTGATGAAGTTGCTGATGATTCTAATGACCTGTTACATGGACTGAGTTAAGTTCCTGAGGAATCAGGAGGCTGAATGAATCAGTGACTACATCATTCAGAAATAAGACTGAACATTAGGAGTAAGATGTCCCAAACATAAGCCAATCTCTGCTTTTAATGTGCTTTTTTTAAAGCAGCATTTCACACATGCTGAAAAGTTGTCAGTCATTCTGTTTTGACTGAGTATTTTCTTATCTCTGCAAAAGATGAGGCTTCCCTTGCTCTCTGATGTTCATTATTTTCCCTTCTTTCCTGTTCTTGCCAGGTGATTGTTGGGGAGAAATAGCTCAAACTGTGCATTCCTCCTTTGCTGTGATCTTAGTGTCTGTTCCATGGAGGCGTTTTTCTGAGTGCACTTTGCCAGCTGTGTGCCTGCTCCTGGCTCTCTTCTGCCTGCAGCAGGAGGAGTGTTTCTGTCCCTGCACAGGTACCCAGTGCCATACCATGGATATTTCCACTAACTTTGAGCACAGAAGTACCAAAGAGAGCTTCTAACTGGCCTGAATAACCAACAGATGATGCAAGTCTCCAACTAAAACACTTTGGAAAAAGCCAGTAGTAATAGATTCTTGTATATCAGCATGTGGACTGCTGAAATAACTGCTTTGCATTCTCTTAATGGTTGCAACCCCCTGTAAGGGCTAAGACCCAACCAATCCCAGCCCAAGGCCATGACCTCTTGAAGCCAATGTCACTTATTCTGAACAGTGACAGGTGTAAATCTTGTTGTCCTGGCCAAGCCTGCACTCAGGCTGTTGGGAGTGGGTACCTGGATCCCTCATGGTGCTACTCCCTGCCTGTCACAGTGGGTACTGTGCTGTGCAGCAGCTGCTGTAATTCCTCCCTGGAGAGGTCATTCCTACAGATCAGGCCCACTAAGGGAATGGTGCTTGAATTTCCCCCCTCTGCCATCACCCTGCAAAAACCCCAAACCCCTGCCGTGCAGAGCCCTCCCATTGAGAGCCGTCTCCTCACCTGCACTGGTACCAAATAAACCCAATCTGTGCCCATACAAGCAGGTCACAGCACAATCACCAGGAAATCCTTGCTCTAGAGACAGGTCCCCAGTTACCTGTGCATTCTGCATGTTGTCTTCACCCTGTGAGTCCAGTACAGAGGCAGCATTTACTGGTCCAAGCAGCCTGCGAGCCATTCTTTCTTCATAAGTCAATCGCTGAAAGCAGAGTGGAGAGGAATTCTAGTCAGAAGTTCATTTACTATTTCAGATCAGCTTGTTAAGAGTCCATTTATATGCCACAAATCCAGGATGTTGTCAATGGAAGCAGGAGCTGACCAGAAGCCCCATGTGTGGCCCAGAGGGTTTGCAGTCTGTGATGCCCACTGAAGTCAGCCTCAATATATACAGCACTGAAATGCATAAAAGATTAAACTGCCTGTTCATCAAAGCCTCCCTAATGCCATCTGTGGCCTTCCACTCCTCCTCTTTCTCTGCTGGGATTATTTATGGGTAGCTGATGGCATCATCCTCAGAAGCCAGAGTGAGTCCCAGGGTACCTTTCTGTTGGGGCTGGGAAAACTTCCCAAGTCATTCAGCTGTGGAGCTAGAGGCATGATGGATGCTCCCAAAAAAGCAAGAGCCACACCAGAAGCAGGTGCAGCCAGAGGGGAGCACCACTACCCCTGAAAGCACTGGGGAGGTTTATGCCAGCACATCTGCAGGATGAAATGCTGTGAGCTGTCTGGAGAAGAGGCAAGGACACGTTTCAGGCATGACACAGTAAGTTCCTGCAATCTGGATGTGGCACACAGAGACCAAAATGAGCAGAGTTAAATTCAAGCTCTGTCAGTTGAGTTACTTTAGAAAAGTATGTTACTGCCCTGAGCACCAGAACACCTGACACTTCACTGCCCACAGAGTTTAACTCAGGTCTGGAGTTTGTGACACGAGGATAAGCTCTGACTGAATCTCTACAGTGTACAGACATACATGCATCTACTACTGGGTGGGGAAAGGCTTGGGAGCCTTGTGGGACTTTTCTTTAGAAGAGAGCACAAGACCTTTAGGAAAACCTGTGAGAGCTGAATATCCCTGAGGTCCTTACGTGTGTATCAAGTGTGGCTGAGATTGGCCAGTTGGCTCAGACGCTGCTGGAGGACAAGGAGAGGAGGACACAGTGGTGATTGCATAAGCCTTATTTTTAGCCTGGCTTCCTATGGGAAGAAAAGCTGACTTGCTATGACAAACTTTCTTACAGCACATAGGACATTCCTGTTAGGGGCATATTAAGTCAGATTTGACCTATTTGTTTGCCCATCAGTATTTAAAATGACATATGTGACACAAACCTGTTCTCACTGATGATAATGAAAATAATCCTTTCTACTTCGGGGGAAAGAAGATGGAAACTTTAAACACTGGGCTTTTACCAGTCTGCCTCCAGCCAGAAGAAAGGTTCCCACGTTATAAACCTGCCTGCTCCAGCTGTCTGCAATGGGCTTCCCTACTGGTAAGCAAATTTACGACCCAGATTTGGATTTCTCGGTAAAGGGGATTCCATTGTGACCCTCTGCAGAATAAATAATTAAGTACTGAGACTAAGAGGCCTTCTTATGGGAGACAGACCTTATAATAAAAACTTAAATATTTTCTTTCATTTATTGTTGTTCATATAAAAAAAAAAAATTACCACATTTCATGGTGGTCCCTAAAATGAACTTTCAAATATTCCAATTTTTCCTCAGGTTCTAAAGATTTTGAGAGGTTTATTAACCCCAGTGTTGAAAACCAGGTTGTAGTCATGTCTAGAAAACTGAGGCATTCTCCTTGGATTTCTAACTGTCTGTGGATGTGATGTGCAGCAGGATCCCCAGAAGAGAGTTCAAATTTGTTCCACAGCTCTAAACATGTTCCTTTCTGTTTCACAGTGAAAGAATATTCTGATCCAACTCTCATGGGATCTGTTGGGGTTCTGAGTAAAGGTGTTTGGGGAGTGCTGCTTCTGCATTTCCTCCTGCTTTTAGCTCAGTTGGGAGGCTCCAGCCTCTGGGGTACTAGAGGCAGTCTCTGCGTCCCTGCCTGCACTACTGGGCATTCTTCAATCCCTTACCTGGTTGCCGTTCTGGAGAAGGCTGTCTTTGCATCGGAGTTTCTTTTCCAAGTCCTGAATGAGGGCCTCTTTTGTTCCTCGAATTTCTTGGTCTGATGTCTTCTGCATAGAGTTGATGCTGGCTTGCTTGTTATACATGGGCTGTGAGTAACTACTCGTGCAGGAAGAGAAAACAAAGTTATTCCTGTAGGCCTGCTGGATTATTTGCTACAGCTTCACAGAATGCACACGAAAATGAGAGCCTGCCTCCTAAAAACTGTGGTTCTAATGAACCCACAAAGCATCTGGGAGATGAATAGGCCAAGTTGGGTAATTGAGTATCAAAACCTTAAGGGGAAGAAGCATCATGGTGCAGTCAAGTCACTGAGTGTCCTCCCACAACACTCTTTCCGCATCCCTACGTCCTGCAGTGGCCCCTCACAGCCTGACCCTGTAATCCATAGCCACTTGTGGAGCTGGGTAGTACATTTGGTTCTGAAAGATGCTAGGAAAAGAGGAGCATCCATCAGAACGGGCTGCAAAGGTCTGCTGGAGGTCACAGCACTCTGTGCTGACAGCATCTAACCTGGTTCGTGACCTGCACTTGGGCCTCCTATGCTGCACTTGTGCTCAGAAATTATTTCTATTCCAAATCCTCTTCTTCCTGTTGCTTAGGAATTTGTTCTGCTGACTAGAGTAGAGTAGAAGGGTTATACTTCTGGAATACACCCAGCACTGCTTGGACTTAATAACTTAATGCGAGTTATAACTTAATAACTTTAGTAATTTGCCCAGCAGATGAATTCATCTCATGTCCCTGTTTGCCCATTAGCAGTGTGATTGGGAAAATAATTCCTCAACTCACCAGCTGCTGTATTTAAGAGCAGCTTATATGAAAAACAAAGGGAGGCACCCAAGTCCTTTGCTATGGAAACAAACAACCCCACACTACAAACACAAACCCCAGCAGTCACTCCAGGTGCGTCCCAAACCCCCCACACTCCTGCAGGACTTCAGGAAACACTCCCCCGTTAACCCACTCCATCTTACCTTTCCCCTCCCCTCAGTGCTGTGATTCAGAAAACAGACAGAAGAATTCTGATTTCCTCAATGCAGACTGACACTTAAACCTGGATTTATATCCAGCAGGACCCCCTGCCCCTATCAACTTTCCAATATCTCACTTTGTGCGAATTCTATCCTGACTTTCCCCAGGACCTCCAGCTGATATTGGCAGGGATACAAGTTGGTGAGAAGGCAAGGCCCAGCTCCCTTTGAGATCTCACTGACCTTGGGAGATATTTGGATTGCAGCCCAAAGGCAAAATGATATAATACATATTCAGGAACGAATTTAGTCTTTGGTCTAAAGGGGTAAAATTTTCAAGGGGCTGCATTTCTGTTCACATATATGATTAATGAGAAGGGTATCGTAGGTGAGTTTAGAGCCACACCATGATGTGGAACCTGAAAATATTGCTGAGACTTACTATGAAGGTCTAAGTTGTTTATAGGTGGGGAATACTACTGCCTTCGCCGTTCATAAGCCATGTTTTTTGAGATGTTAATTTGAGATGGGTGCCTGTTTTCTGTTCTGAATAACCTTAAGAGATTTCTGTCAAATCAAACGAAACAATTCAAACCAACTCCAGAAAACCCACACAGCAGCCTGTGACATGCCCACTGTGCCATTTAATTCCTGGTGGACACCCATCTCTCCCACACAAGGGCAAGCACTCAGCCTCCTAACCTGACTCATGCAGAGTCCTGCCTTGAACACCAGAATTCAGCGGGAGCTGTGCCACTGGCTTTGGCCAGGCTGGTGCTTTACCGGGGGGCTGGGTTGGGATGGTCAGTGCTCGGGACAGGCCAGGCCAGAGGGAAGCAAGGGAGGTTAGAAGCCTGTGTATACTTACTGAGGTTCCATGGGAGAAGGAGCTGGGCTGTTATAGTCAGGCTGCGAGGGGAGCACTGAGCACAGGAATGCTGCGGGGGATTGGTTAGGCATGGATTGAAGCCTCTGCTCGGATGATGAGCTAGCAGGAGACTGTGCAGATGCAGGTGTGATGGGATATGTGGATTCCTTAGGGGCACTACAGGAAGGCGAGGAGAGCGTGATTGAAGAGCTCAGCGATGACGAGGAGGAGAATTTCTGCCCACTGGGGTTACGAGGCTGTATGAGGATGGAGGACTGTTTGATTTCTCTGCTTGACTCTGTAGAGGCTGCAGGTCCTGGAGGCTGCTGTTGCCCTTGACACACATTCTTAGATTGGATAAAGTGTTTTGGACGTTCGTAGTTAAACATGGTTGGTTGGCACATAGAGGAAACAGATGGGAGATTAGGGACACTCATAGGAGAGGTTTCACGGCTGTCCTGGGTTTTTGTTGGTGATAATTGGCTTTGGATAGGTGGCTGGTAAAAGCTAGGTGGTAGGCCACAAAAGTTTTCTTGGCTGGGCTCCTGGCTAGAATGGAACCCTTGCCTTGCAGAATAGAGGCTTTCTTGGTGTGGATTTTCCCTTAAGGAAGACAATACAGATAAAATAAATTGTATGTCACAAGCTGAATCACAAAAATACTGTGTTGTGAGCAGTCAATAGCAATCCAAAGAGTATGAAGTTCAACTAAATTAAAGCTTGAACTTAAAATAAAGTTATTTAGGATTTGTTAGAACTGTCCCAGAACTGTATGAACATTTTGGTTTACACTAACAAGCCACGCAGTCTGTCTGGCTCAGGTGCAGAGCTCTGTGGTTGTCTTGTATGCCAGAGTCCAGCAAATTCTAAAGGAAATAGCAATTGGTTTACCACCTGCCTAAGTCTACAGATAACCACAGATCCTACTGCTAAGCTAGGTAATTTCCCACATATCACCTTAACTAAGATTCCTGGATCCTGCTGTTTTGTGCCCTGTCAAAATGCTAAATGTACTATTCCCTAGAACAAGCTATTTGTGCCAAGAAATTCCTCATACCACAGGGAAGCATGAAAGGTTCACTTTAAGTCTAAAATGAAACTCTTGAAACCAAATCTTCTGATTTCTTCCCTAATGGATTTTGAATTCAGAGCTTTTTATTTCCAACTGAGATTAGGGATTAGAATGCCAAGGACTGTGCCTCTCTGTTTGAGGTGATTTCCTGAGATTTGCTATTAAAGCTGCTAATCGCCAGAACAACATGAGCTGCAAGATAGCATAGGGCAAGCTGAGCTGCTCAGAGTCCTTCATTTATTTTGCAGGTGCTTGACATCTAAACCTGAGCTTTCCATCAGCTCAAAACCCAGGAAAGTTTCATTGAGCAAGCTTGTTAAAATGGACAAACCACTTCAGCTTCACGATAAATAAATAATTGCCCAAAATAAACACAAAACCACTACTAAAAAAAAGAAACGAAAAAAAGAGTATATAAATCCCCACAGTTACATGTGCTGGAAAAAATTGTAATCTTGCCCCACCGAGATCAGCTGTTTCACTGCTATATATACACCCAGTATATTGTATTCCTCTCGTTGGAGAGCCCGGAGAAGGGCTCCACGAGGTCATAAATTGCCATGGGGGGAGATAACTGGAGATGTTGCTCTGATTTTAAAGATTGAGGGCTTTCATTTCCTAAAGGTAGTCGTCAATATTAGTTGTGAACTAGCTGTATGTAGACAGAGGCCTTATAGTAAAAATTCCCTAACTTTTCCCTTGTCATGCTCTTGGAATTTGAAGCTGACTCAGATTTTCGGAGGGTGTCCACACTGTGTTCTCATTCACTGGTGCAGAAAACTCGTTAAGTCTTGTCTTTACCCCATTTTTATACCACTACCTGTGCACAGATTTCTACATTCACTGTGCCACAGGCTGTGTACAGAAGCCAGCGTTTACTTTGTTTTCTAGAGCACTGCACTTAACCAAGCTCTGATGCACAGCGTCACTTCTCACAGCAAGCGATAAGCCATGTTTTCCTCAAATCATTCCAGCTTGATTTGGGAAGGAAAAAAATAAATCCGAAGAGACTTTTGACCTTACAAGATGAAAACAGTAAGTAATAACAGAGACATCTTGCTTGTTTAAAAACAAACCCATTTTTTGGCTCTGTTGCCGCTCACGTTACCTTTGACACCGCCGCACCCTAAAGGTACGTTTTCA
>NW_008237902.1:484176-538374 GCF_000691975.1 Corvus brachyrhynchos
CGGGGGGGCCCCCCGCGCGCCGGGCGCCGCCGCTCCCGCGGGCGCTGCTGCTTTGGGCCGGCCCGACCCGGCTCTGTCCCGGCTCTGTCCCGGCTCTGTCCCGGCCCCGGAGCGCTGGGGTGGCGATGGGCACAGCCCCAGCCCCCGCTGGCCTCGTCCCGCCCCGAGGGGAAGCGGCCGGGGCTGAGAAGGAGAAGGGGGAGAACTGAAGGAGTCGCCAGCTCTCGGACAGAAAAGCAGGTGTTCTGCCCATAGCACCGTCAGGGAGCAGCGAGGAAGGACCGCTGCAGTATGCTTGACCATCCCTAAACCCCACTTTGTTATCCCAAGGAAATTCTTGCCCAGAGAAGCTGTGGCTGCCCCATCCCTGGAAGTGTCCAAGGCCAGGTTGGATGGGGCCCTGAGCAACCTGGTCTAGCGAAAGGTGTTCCTGCCCATGACGGAAAAAAAGGTCACCTTTAAGGTGCTTTCCAGCCCAAACCATTCTGTAGTTCTAAATTCCTTGTTTAATTTATTTACTAATTGTTTGTAGCTAATTGCCTCTGCAGTGATAACACTCTGGTACTGCTTTTAGGGCTGTGCACTTAAAGGCAACAGATACTCGAGAGCCAGGTTTGAATGTGATTTAAATCCCCCCAGCCGCAGACCCGAGCGAGCCCTCCCTCCGTGCCCAGCGCCACCTTGCCCAGGCCGGGGGAGACCCACACTCCCCTCATGTACAGAGCTCGGTCAGGAGCAGTGGCACTGTTCATGGATGTGTCTGAACAGTCATAAACTGAGTAACAAAACAAGCCTTGTGAAAAGAATGTGATAAAAATATGGTAAATATTAATATTTTGCTGTTTGTGTTTGTTATTACAGCTATTTACATGGATGGAAAAATGCAACTGTGCTGTTTCACCAGAACAGCAGCAGATCCTGCTGGCAGGTTAGGTGATTTGTATACCTTTAATCACCAGCTTCAATGCCTAATTACGTCTTAAATTAACATTATAGTGTTTTAAATATCTTAATCATACTTTGGCAACTCTCGCCTATTGTTTGAAAACACCCCAAGCCCGAAGGTTCCGCCGCTGGGCTGCGTGTGGGCTCTCAGCTGCCTCCCCTCTCCCTTCTCTGTGCCTGTGAGTCTGTCAGCACCGCGATCTTCAAGAGGTTAATCCACCTCTAGTGTTTGTATTTAAACATCGGCCCAACATTTTTGAACTAAAACTACAGAGCAGGCGTTAATTGAGCGCTAATATCTAAATTCCTCGTATGAAACTGATTAAGGGGGGGAATGTGTCCTTAGTTGTCAGAGACGTTATTTGCTTTTTAAGTTTAAAAAAAATTAAGTAAAATAATTAAAAAGGGGTAGTTTGTACAGAGAGAGGCGAGTACTTAAAAAAAAGGTACCTGTGGCATGCTCATTGCCTTGCAGGAGGCTGCGAGCACGCTAAAGGTCAGGCTCTGTGCTCAGACAGGCTCCCCGGCTTCCCACCAGCTAAAGTTGGCTGCAAGGTATCGATTTAAGGAAGTTTTATACACTTAAACGACTGGACACAACCGGGACAGCTTGTGTGAAAGAGAAGGAACAGAAAAACGTGACATCCAGCAGGTAGGAAAAATGGTGAAAGAACTGGAAGCTGAACTGATGAAGGCAGAGGAATAAATTTCATCTCCTGTGCCAAGTAACTTAATAGTGCTGTGAGTAGCACTGCGAGGTGTCAGAAACCAGCTTTTCTGTCCTGCTGCAGTTTACTTTCTAAGAATGGTGCGCTGCTGTTTCTGATTGGGTTCTCCTCGTTGCTTGAGTCATACAGCAAAAAATGTCTAGAAAAAGAGTTAAGGATCTTTTGCTTATTTGTTAAAGATACTTCAAAGCTACCTAAAAGACCTGGCAGTATGGTTAGTGCCTGAAGCCTCTTCTTTTGCTTGGATTGAGTTTCTTTAATGAAGTTAATAATCAAAAATTGTTTTGTTCTGCTTCTTCAAGGCTGCTGAGGACAGTGTAATCTGCAGGTGCCTTTACATCTGCTCAGAAAGGAGAAACGGGTAGCGACAGTCTTGTTGAATTCAATTTTCTAGCTTTTGTGGAGTGCCTGTTGCTAGGCAATAATTGGGAGAAGTATGAGTACAAGGATTTCATTCATTTTATAGCTATTTCCAGTAATGGCTTTGTTCTGTCATCACTGCCTTTGTTGGTATTTGCCTTTGGTAACACAGTTGCAACCACATACACTACATGAGGGAATTATATGTTAAATCTGACTAACAAGACAGTTATTTTACAGCCAGTCATTAGCCATGATTGCTTAGTTTGAGGTAACAGCAGCATTTACAACGCTGAGTCACACTCATAATGATGTTTCAAAGCACCTGGCAGTACGTCTGTGGGCTTTAAAAGTATTTAAATCCTCATAGATGGGTATATCTAGAAATTTTAATAGTTTCTCTCTGTATCTTGAGATGTGTCCAAAGTCCGGTACTAGTTAATGTTTTTTGTTTACATTTATTTATATATATACGCACACACATATGTAACCTACATTTTTAGAAGCTACTACATAGCTGATTTTGGTGGCATGGTACATCCCTTTATGCATTAGGATCTGCCTAGGGTCCCAGCCGATTTCCCTGGAGCAAGCCTAAATTTCATGGAAGGGCTTGAAGCCAAACTCAGAGCTTCCTCTTAATGATCTGCATGCCGGTTATTGAAGCAAAACCATTTTTACTCAGTGATTAAGCAAAAAAATAACTCCCCTGCATGGAGACATCTATATTGAAATATGATCTCTCCTGTGGTAAAATTTGAAGGAGGGTGTTCAGAATTGTTAGAATGGCTGACTACATCCAAAAATAATCTCTAACCCAGGGAATGCTTTCTGTCAGGGACAGCCTTTACACACTCTGTAACAGGATCACTGCAGCTCCAGGCTGGCACTCAGCTGGGAGAGGAGGCACACGGCTGCCTTCCACGTAGCTCTCACTGTCACTAACAGGACTGAGGAAACTCCTCTGCTGGGCTTGGATGGCTGAACTGTCACCATTGGAGGTCATTGTTATGCCTATAAACCCCTGAGAAACCCTCTAGAAATGGGGCTGACATGGCCAATCTAGGCACTCTAACATGTTTTGTTTCTCTGGAGCAACCAAACAGGATAACTGATAATGCAATAAGTGTGCAGTGACTGGAGAGCTGCATTTGGGATGGAAATTGGATCAAGTCTTGTTATAAAATGGAATACTTTATTACTGGGGGAGAATCTCCATCTCCTGACTGGGGAGTGTCCCTCCCATGGCCTGGGACAGTTTTCATTCTACCCAGTGGGTTACTGGTTCAGTGCTTTTTCCTCCACGGAGTGCTTTGCAGGTCCTGTCTGCACCATGCTTACAGGATCTTGAGTTTTATTACTGTTTTTTAGAATAGGAAACAGAAACATGAGGTGATGCCACCTGGCCAAGGCCACTGAGGAAGGCAGCGGCCACCTTGAGATTTCCCAGGTACTCTGATCTTTGCCTCAAGCTCTGCTGTGGAACCAAAGGTCTCCTAGAGGATAATTATTTGGGGTGATGCTTTTAAGTTATTCACAGGCTCTCCTGCAAATGACATCAGGCACTTCCCTGAGCCTTTAGGTGGTTACACACTTGGTCAAATGGAGCCTGTGCTCTGACCTGCCAGGCTGGCGCTGCACATTGTCATTGTCACCCAGGCAAACAGCTCAGGCTACTGCATGTGCCTGATCCCTGTGAGGGTAAGGGGCACTGGAGCTTGCAGCTGGCATCACTGGACAGTTCATTCCTTAAGTGTTGTAAAAAGCTGACCCAGGGATGTGATTTTCTCTTTGTCTTACCGCAGAGGTGAAGCCCGAGGTGAATTTTCATACGCTCCATGGAAATCTTCAGCTTGGCTCTTGGTGTTCGTCTTACCAAAGCTTGTGGCTGCTGCTCGAGTGCCCAGGCCGGGGCTCTCTGGGCTGTAGGATGGCAGAGCAGCTGCCCCACGGTCCTTGGCTCCTGTCTGGCTGTTCCTAGGAAAGGTCGGTTTCTTCATGGTGACCTGCACAGCTGGCCGGTGGGCAGCACCTCCAAAGCTTTCCAGCTCTTTAGCTCCTGGAAGGAAAATTATCCCCACGTCAGGTGGGAAGCAGTGGTGGCTCACCAGTACAGCACATGCAATAACAGGGGATGGGAAACTGGAATGTCTGAGCAGGTGGATGAGGCTCATCCTGCCTGGGCTCTGGACAGACTGAAACCTGCACAGCTGCATGAGCCAAACCTGACTTCTGGCCGGGGCTGGTGAGCTCTGGGTACATGCCAGGTGCTGTTCTGATTGCAGATGGCTTCCAGCACAAGCCAAACAGGTCAGGTGGTACCATAAACAAGGTATAGACACAGCCAATGTGCTGGGCCAAGCTGGAATCCCTGAAGGGATGAAGCTCAGGGATGAGATTCCTCTGAGAGAGGGAACATCATCTCCCCCTTGTCATCCTTGACCCAGGAAGAAGAGGGACCAAAAGAAGAAACACAGAACAACTTGCATCCAGCTTTGAGAGGTACCCAAGCAGACTGCATTTTTTGGGCATTTCTCTTCTCTGGGGCCTACAAAATTGTTTGTGTCTGGCTTCTGCTTGGCAAATACCTGTGATTCTGCCTCATGTTGAGCAGCAGCAAATTCTTTTGTGCTTAGTTGCTCAACACAGAAATCCATGTGCTTACCTGGGGAAACAGAGAGATGTGCACTGGATGCTGCAGATCCAAATTCATTTTCAGCAACACATTTAAATATTCCAGAGTCTTCTGGAAAAGCTTCTGTAATAACCAGGGTGCAGACTTCCTCTGAAATAACAGATTCAGACATGCTGTTGTACTACGAGAGGCAAATGTTAACCTGTAGGAATTGCTCTTTACAGGACTGTTACTTAGTGATGGGGATTGGCATTAATAAAGTGCAAAAAAGTGATGTACAGGGTCTTAGGAAGTCAAGGGGCTTAGAAGGAGCAAGGATGAAGGAAAAGTCTTTCTTTCTGTGATTTTAATGAAACAAGGCACATTTTTTGTGGTGTTTTTTTTGGTTGGTTGGTTTGTTTTGTTTGGTTTTTTTTTTTGGTGGGTTTTTTTTGCTAAATTCTGTCTTTTCTTGCACAAGTTTAAAATATTATAGGTCAGAATGGTTGATATGTTTTCTCTTAGCACAGGGTATTCTTCATTGGCTGAATGCAAAAGGATTGATACCTTTTCCTAGTGTTGTGGGAAAAAAACAGGGCCTTTTGGGTGATTGCATCAAAATTAAGAACTTGAAAGCTCTTGGCCTGACTGAATATTCTGGATACCTTTGGATATTATCGTTTTATCTTGGATGAGCTGGGAAACACTGAGTGTGGTGAGGAGTCTAACAAAAAATGCAGTGTACTTACCAGGAACTGCTGTTGAACAAGCCTCTGCTCAAGATAAGAGAGAAAGAATTTAAATGGTTATAATGTCAGAATGGAAAAAAACCCAAACCCTTCAGCCCTCACTCCCTTTCCCACCTCAGCTGTCACCCTGGTTACCAGGGGACCATCTCCCTTTCTGTCCATCACGAGGAATAGCATCTGGTCAGGGAAAGCTCAGGTGTGGCTGGGGAACCTGGTGGTACAAACACGTCTCCAGTGAGGTGATACACAAAGAGCTCTACTGACTTTGGAGTTGGTTGCTGTGGGTTTGGCCCTCTGGAGCTCTGACCTCATGCCTGGGAGTGTCAGAAATCGTTTGAAATGAGGTTATGCTTTTTTCCCCATAGTTCATCAGTAGTTCTAGCATATGGTGACAATGTCTCCATGGCTCAGTAGGGCTGTCATTAATAACTAACTGTATGGAATCTTCCCCTGTTGTGCCTGACCCACTCATGCATTGCCAGAGGAAGGGCAGACTCTGGGCAGCAGCCTGTGACTTTGGGTCATCTGATACCTGTAAACTTAACTCTGCTTCTATGAATGATCTCCTGATTTCTATAGCAGTTCTCACTCCTGTCTTATCCCTGTCCCAATAAAATATCTGTACATCAAACAGGTGCAGCAACACCTACTTTTCCGCAGTATTCGGAAATCGGCAGAATCCACGATCTGATCATATTCCCTGTACCAGTGAACCTGCAGGCTGGGTGTGGAGTGAATGCGACACTCAAATACCACCAGCTGACCCTTGGTAGCTCTTATGTTTTGTAGACCCTGGAGGGGAAAATATTTGTGTTAAATGCCTGATTTAAGTATTTCCCCATTGAAGCATTTATTAGGAAATGATACACCCTTCAGTGAGGAGAATGGTCTCAAGCCTGTATTTTCATTTTACTTATAATTGTTGGGCTGCCTGAAGTGGCCACCTAAAAACAGAGACTAGACAAGAATAAGGGAACAAAGGTAGGTATTTATTTGAAGGGCCTTCAAAGGTACCCCCTGGGGAGCCAGAGGCTACTGCCAAGATGGACCCCAAGACGGACCCCAGGTCACGAGTTCTGCACACTTGTATAGGTTTGGTTCATTTGCATATCAAGGTTAATTCTCCAATTAAAGCTTCAGTTAATGATGTAGTTTCCCCAGGCTTGTGCCCCCACCCTTAAAGGCTTTTGGTTTATACTTTTTGGGCCTAGGACAGTCTCAGTGTCCTTGGAGAGCAGGCCTGGAGAGGCTTTGTTACGTCTACCAAGCAGGAGAGAGCAGAAGTCAACAGGCTACAAGAAACTTCAGAGTCACACACTAGACAATACAGGATTTGAAAAATACGGAAGTTAAAACCTAAGGCATCAGTTGACTGAATTCTAAATGCGTTTGCAGTGGGTTGTGAGTGAAAGTTTTTCCAGCAGAAGACCAGTGCTCCTTAAAGCCTTGCTTGTGCATTTAAATAAAGATACAAATGCAGGAAAAACATCTATTCCACTGGATGCAACATAATAAGGGTGGTTACTATGTGAGGTTTCCACTCCAGCCTCCTTTGTAGGAAATAAATGAGATGAATTCCTATAAGTGGTTCTGTCTGTCTGGATCGTTTACCAAATAAGATGTTAGTTTGATAGCATCACTAAAGAAGAATGCTGGCTTTTCTGAATTGTAAATGAACCAATATTCCAGCCTAGAGATACCTTCTGATGGAAGAAAAACATGCAAAATCTAATGCTGGTAGTTGCAGGACAAGCTGTGTTGTTCAGACAACTTGAGGTTTTTACCTTTGTAAACACAGGTGTGGCTCCATAGGCAGACCCAGCCAGGCTCAGCGAGGGACTCTGCATCTAGATGGCAAAGAAAAGAGATTTTTATCGATTGAATTTTTCATATGCAGAAACCTGGCTGTGTTGCAGGCACTTTACTTTGAAAGAGAAGAAGATTCAGAGTGTTTTACCTGTTGTTCATGTTCCAGGCTAGTAAATACCCTGTGGAGAGTCTCCACTCAAGTGCTTCAAGCAGAAACAACTCCCTGGCCTGTGGACACCAAGTTAGTGGGAAGAGGAGCTGATAGCCAGTAAGTGTTGCTCAGACTTGCCCACATCTTGTAGCCTCTGTGTAAAGATCAGTGCTGCTGCCAGTAGCTGTCCCCTTCTACAGAGATCCTGACCTGGTTTAGCTGATCCCAGGCCTGGCACTCCCTGGCTTGTGTTGTGTCTGTGGTTGATACTGTGAGGCTGAACATAGGGAAGTGAGCAGGGTCTCTCTGCTCTGTCCTGACATCCTCTCTTAAAGCTCAGCTGACACAGAGGTTCCAGTAAGGCCTCTGATTAGGCAAGAAAGGCAGTTTTGAGATGATCAAATATTTGCAGTGCAAGATGTGTCCTTGTTCCATGGTGGAGTGTTGATGTGCACTCATCTCTGTCGCATTTAGCTTTGGAAACATGTGTCTTGCATATAAATGTGCAACTGAAGAGCTTGGGTTTGTTTTGCTGTGGCCTTTTTTTATAATCTTAGCTTTGAAATAACCCAAGTTTTCATCTCTTTCCCAGCCAGCCTGAGTTTCGAGTCTATCTCTAGGTGCCCTGACTTCCACAAATGTGCTCTAAACCAGCTCTCTGTTCTGAAGTGAATATTTGAAGTATAACTGTGGCAGCCCCTCAAGCATTTCCAGCCCTGTCACCTGCTCCATCAGTTCTTGGCAATTCTGACTAGGAAACCTTCCAAGCCAGAAAGCCTTTTTCCAGAGCTTAGGGCCCAGATCTTGATATTCATGCTGACCTTTGCCTCTAAGACACTTGCTGAAGATGAGCCTGAGCTGATCCTTGCAAAATATTCTTAGAATGCTGTAAATAATAATTTAAAACGTGTAACCTGCCCTTTGAGGGTCAATAGATAAGGCTGAACTAAAGTGGTGTAACTCTGGTGAACTGAAGGTTGTGGAAGACTGCCCTGGATGAGGAACCAAGGGACAGCGAAACACTGGCGGCTCTCTGCTTTTACCTAATGTGTGGGGAAAAACAAACAGGGCAGGATGGAGACAGAGGCTTTAGGAAGCTGAGTATACTTGATCCAATAATATTTACACTTACTGTGACATTCCTCTGGCCCTGACAGGATGCTGAGACTTGCAAGGAGGCTTAGCCTTCGGATTTACCCTAAGAACCTGGAGAGACAAACATAAAGCAGTGTGCGTTTAGAGCTATCTCCTTTTCCTTAGAACACAGTGATGACTCTGTTTTGTGAACTGAGCTTAGGCTGCTTGGAGTCACAGAGAGGTGCCAGAGGAAATAGAAGCATCCTGAGTATTTGAGAGTAGGCTCAGGTCACCTCCAGGACACGGAGAAAATGAATCAGGATTAATAATACAGACCCAACTTACATGTGAAACCTGGCTTCATGCTGGAGTTAGGGTTTTCCTGCATCTGGATGGAAAAGTCTAAAGAAAACCCTTGTTACTTTAGTGAAAGTGAAAATGGAACCTCATAAACCAGCTGCTAGGTCCCTCTGCATGAAGACTGTAGCATAATGGATTGACACAAAAAAAAAGTAGTTACTGAGATCTTAATAGCTTACGGCAGTAATTAAAGGTTTACAGGTTCCATCTTTGCTTCTCTTTTGCTATATCAAGAGGGATATCCTTGTCGATGTACCACAGGCTGCCAACCCTGCTTCTCCTGGGGCCACCTGCACCAGGACAAAGGCCAGTCTTGACAAACATCCAGAAGGAGCAGCAGCAATGCTGCTGTCACAAACTCTTCTGCAGTGAGCCTTAGAACTGTGGCCCTGGTGAGGGACAGCAGCACGTGTGACACATGGTGACAGTGCTCCTGTGCCTGTGTGCCTACAGCTGTGGGGAAGGAATGGAACCTGGTTTGCCATCCAGGAGAAGACATGGAAATGCCTGAATAGGCATCCTGCTGGCTGCAGGAGCCGTGGAGGTCCTCTGCTGCTCTCTGCTGTGATGCAATCCTCATGAGCAGAAGTGGGCCCTGGGATTTGCATTCCCCATCCATTAAGGCAGCTCCCACCCTCTCCCACTCTTGGTGTCTGTGGCATTGAATTCGATGCTGTCTGGCAGCTGATGTGTAGTGCCAAGCCCCGAGCCCGTGGCCATGCACACAGCACCTGAAGGTACTGGCAGATGGTTGCAGAGCTGCTGTTTGCTGTTGAATGATCAGTTGCTAAGGCCACTGTAGTGTTCCCATGTGAGGTCCTTGCCTGAGCCACTGGCTGTGTGGCAGTTTTGCTTTGTGTTTGCAGTCTGTGAAGAACCAGATGTGAGAGGTCATGGTTTGGCACCTTAACTCTGTTTAAGGCTGCAGTTGTTTTCTGGCACCCTGACAGTGCTCTAGGTCAGAAGAGCATGTGTGTTTCTTCAGGGTTTGGATCTTACCCTTGTTGATCTCACATGGTAGAGTTTGGCACTTAGAGCATTTGTTAGACATTATGTAGAGTAACTGCAAATTTGGGATCTTTTAGCTGACTGTCACCCTGTCTGGGAGTCGTATTGGTGGAGTTACAGATGGGTGCCTGGTGTAGAGATATGGAGATACCTCAGCAGAGTGGGATTTAGTTACCTTGAAGAGGTCAGTAGGTTACAAATCACCCATCTTATCAAATAAAATCAAAGTACGTGTCTGAATTCCTCAGAGGATTTGCATAAATAACTTACTTGAGTCTGTTCTCTCTCTCTTCTGCTTTCTGGCACTCCCCAAAACAGTCACACCTGATTACCGTGATGGATATTTTGCAGTCTAGTTGGATTTGCCTGGTTAAAATAAGAACATATCCCTGTGTGTCTCATTCAGCCCTGCTGGGTGTTACCGAGCCCTGAGGGCCCCAGGCACAGTTACCCATGGACTTGGACCACCCATGGCCTTCATATTTCTAGCTGTTGCTCTTGATTTATAAATGTCTCTCAAGCAGTTCAAGGATGGCTCCTGTCCAAGGTTATATCATGAGGCCATCAGCAGGGCTCTGCTGTGATGCAAGGGCTGCTGGATAATCCCAAACCCTTGGATGTGGGAGCAGGGCCTGGGAAGCCAATGTTTTTGAGTTGCCCTGGGTTCCCACGGCAAACCTATCCTGGCTGGACGCCACCACAGATTCCTGTGGTGCTGGTTGCAGTGCTGCCTTCCAGTCTATCAGGCAACAGTTGGTATAGTCAGTTTTCAGGACCTGGAATATTGGATGATTTGGTTCTTTTCTATTTCACTTCCAAAGAAAAAAGGGTGATGGAAAATCAGACATGTTCAGATAATGAAAGGAGTTCCTGGACTGACATATCTGCTTTAAAGATTGTCCCATGCATCTGAGAAAGCATTAACAAAACTGCATTGGAGGACCATTTCCCCTTCTTTTCTTGCACAACAAAAGACTTCATTATCCTTAGAACTGCCACCACTCTTCATGGACCACAAGTCCATGATCAGTCTGGAATCACACAAGACATGCACAGAAACAGATGGCACAGAGGTTCCCCTGTGCAGGGGTCAGAGGGGACTGTGGCCATCTGTGGTTTAGGACCACAGCACAGTGAGGTGCTGCAGGAGGCATTGGACACTGTATCTGGAGTGAGGAGCACGATCTTGGAGAGAGGTTGCTCTACTGAACTGAATAAGAACAGCTCCTGACGAGTTTCCAGAATGATGAAAGAGGCACTGAACTTTAGCACTAAGCAGGAATAGCACCAGCTTATGAATTTGTGTTCAAGACAGTTACTCAGTTGCATGGCATTAGTTTCTTGATGTGATGATTGCTGCTAACACCTCCTGACGTGGCAGAGACCATGGCCAGGGGATGGTGGCTGTCAGGGTTGCAAGTGTGCCTGGCCTGATGCCCTGTGACACACCCGGCAGTCAGTGTTCCCACAGCAAATTCAGGCAGCTCTACGTGGGCTGCTGCAGCTGCCAGTGCTTGAGAAAGGCCAGGTTAAGCTCTCATCAGAGCAGATCCTGTGAGTTCAGCTGAGTGAAGACCTCATCACTGGGAATTCTGTTTGTTCTTGGCTGCTCTAGGTGTCTACTGCTTAAAGCAGAAGCCATCCTTGAAATCCACGTTGCTGGCAGCACCTCTGCTTGTAGACAAACATCCTTCACACACATGGTTCACGTTATATGCTCTGTTCTCACCTCCTCTTGTGTGGTCCTTCCATTTCACAGTTTGCTTCTCATGAGTATGTTGGATGCTCTCACTGTTAATATTGGATTTGGGTAAAGGAGAATTCATGGAAATTGATAAAAGGCTTATAAGTTTCAGTGCTGGGACAGTCACTGCTTTAGTCTAAATTCCCCGGTTTTGATTGAGATCTAATGACTTTAGGGCTTAGGATATTTAGTAAACCAGGAGACTTTCAAGCCTACTGAACATGATGACTGGTGCTGCTTTAAAGGGCAGAATGTATTTGGGAGAGTAAATGTCCTGAGAGCATTTGGGCACTGGCTGCAATGCTGAATAGCCCTGCTACTACTAATTGGTTTCATGTGGTTGAAATAGTGGGCTTCTGTAGGAGGGCAAAGCTGTCCTGTGTGTATGGCTGTCCAACTCAGCAGTAAAAATGAGAGGAGGTCATTCAGCTTCCAAGAAAACATTGGAAGGTCACTCTGAGATACCTGTTTTCTCTCTGATGCATCTCCTTTTCTTTATGAGTGATGCTCCAGGCTTCTGTAACCATCAGTTCTCAGACTTCTGAGATCCTGATCCCACATGCTGCTGAGCTTGTGTGTGACTTGCCCCTCTGCCTGTGTTTGTCTTGCTAAGCAGAGAGGTTTTCTACAGCAGGTTAGCAGACCTTGTTCCCTGTGAGGGTGGTGAGGCCCTGGCACAGGTTGCCCAGAGAAGCTATGGCTGCCCCATCCCTGGAGGTGTTCAAGGCCAGTCTGGACAAGGCTTGGAGCAACCTGCTCTAGTGGGAAGTGTTCCTGCCCATGGCAAGGGAGTTGGAACAAGATGGTCTTTAAAATCCCTTCCAACCCAAACCATTCTGTGATTTCACGAGTCTGTGAAAAGTCATCACCCTACAATTTACGCCCTTGAAAGATTATCTAGCCAAGGTTTTACCTTGGTGAGTCATTCTAGCAGTCCTAGTGTCTCATGTAAATGTCAACCTTTACTTAGTGTAACTCTAGATCTTTGTGAAGTGGACAGAATTAGACTTAGCCAAATGAAGAGTCCAAGGACCTTTGCAACCCAACACCAGAATGATTGCAAGGTACATACAGATCACGCTGTTGACACAAACCATAATGACGACATTCTGGCATTACCTGAATAGTTGACATGGCTGCAGAATTATGCTATATGCAACACTAGGACAAATTTAACACAGGGCTAGGAAAGTATTAAATTCTGCACAGAGCCCTTTTGCCAGGTGTTTAGATCATGGAAAACACATTAAATCTGTTTTAGGAATGAGACGAGCATCTGCTGGATCTGAAATACACTGCATTGCAAAGAGTGTGTGTAGAGGGGAGGAGTACATTTAAAAATTTACACTTAGAGGTGAGGCAGAGCTAGACTGCAACATCACATTAATGTACCAGCTTGCCTTTTATTTTAAAAAAGGCTTGGATAGATACACTGGATAACAACTTTCAATCACTTTGAAAATGATGATTTTGCAAGCCATCTGCATGTACCTGATGGTGCTAGTCATTTTCATAGAGGTGTTCAAACTTAGGGAGTGTGTGCTAGACACTTGGGTATCTTGTGGCACTACTCTGTAGGGCTTAACAGAGATATGAGCATAGGTCTGCAAAGAACCCAATGGCAGTGGGCTGGAGAAAGCTCTGTCTGGAGCTGTATTTCTTCTGTGCCATATGGCTAAACAGGGAAATTGTCACCACTTCAGTAGTGAGCTTTCTAGCTGTGAGTTCCTTAGTGGCGTGAATGTGTGATTAGAAAGTGGCTTCTCTGTTGCTCCTGGGGTGTGAATAATGAGACTTCTGTAGGAAGTGAGAAAAGAGTGATTTTATTTGTTTCTCTTCCTACACTCCAAAGATCCTGAGAAGATCAGTAAGATTGCAGAAAATTTTGTTATTTGTGGGACTATTTCTTAATATGACTGCTCTTCAGCTAGGGAGTGGGGCAGGTTTGCGTCAGCCGGGATGTTCTGAAAATAATCAAATAGCTGCAAGAGGTTATTGTAGCCACTGATAAGGTATTCACAGAAACTACAGAATCCTGGTTGGATGTGAAGCGTGCTGAGAGTCTCTCTAAATTGTAGAAATGCAGCTGGGTATGTTTCAAAGACCTTTTTATTTTTGGCATATTTTCAGAACAGGTGGCACCAAAGAGCACAATTTCAGAGGCTCTGTTTTCTGTGAATTCAGCTTTTAATGCCTCCCATGAAGCAGGTTGGAGATTTGCATCTCAAGAGTTGTGTCTGGCACTCCTGGGCGTGTTTCCATACACATTTGGGAAGGGCAGAAATGCGTGCTGGCTTTCAAGGACAGCCTCCCTCTGGAATTGACAAAGACTGTCAAGCATGGAGACCAGCAGGGCTGCTGAAATGGGTGTACTGTGTTCCATGCTTCAAAGTCTTTGCTAAGTTTAAGCTGGGTCTGTCCATTTTACAGAGCAAGCGGCACAAAGAAAAGAGGATCAGCTCTCAGAACGTAATGGCATTTGAGCAACAGTAGCCTTAATACAGGAAAGAGAACAGTAGAAAGCTTAATTTTGGTACTATTTAAGGCACATCCCTGATGAGATGGTGAACAAACATACCCTGTGTGTGGCTCACGTGGTCGTGAAGCCTGTGGGCTGTTGGTGCTTGTACTTAGGGTGCTTCTGCTCACGAGCACGTCCCACTCCAAGTGCAGTGTGAAGAGATAGGGCCTCAATATCTGTCCCTTCAAATCCCCTTTTGGTTGCCTGGGAGGTCCCTGGGGGAGAGCAGAGTCCCTGGCAGGGCTCGGGGGCCGCCTAGCGAGAGGCTCCCCATGGCCCCAGCAGCCCCGTGGGACACGGTGGGAGAGACAGGTCCTTCATCCAGCGCCTGGGAGAGGCTCACACGCCACGGCTGAGGGGGGAATTAATTTTATCCCTCATATTACATGCCTCTTCTGAGCACAGCTGTTTCTCAGGGCTGGAAAATCCTGGCTTTCCCTCCCCTATTTGGATAACAGCTGAACTGCCGATAGATATTGGACACTTGAGTCAAACTGGAGTTCCTAGAACCAAGTGACTAAATCCCCTTTTAAGCACCGACATTAAAAGATGCCTAGAGCTTATTTTAAGAGATGCTAAGCTTCCACTTGAAATCGTGAGGCTCCATACTTGTTAAAGTATATTCGCATCAAACAGAAATCCTGGTAATTTGCTCCTTTTCTTCCCTATAAAAAAACCTCCAACCCTGCCCCACTTCTTTGCATGCCAGAGCATTACAGAGATGTAGAAGGATTTTGAGCCCAGACTGCCTGACATGTGAAGCCTGCAGGCCCTGGGATGTGTGGGGCATGAAGGCTCTGGTGCCCATGGCCGTGACCTGCAGAGTATGTGCAGGTGTGAGTAAAGGTGACAGCATTTGGGGAGTCCCTGGGCATCCTGTGGCACTTTCCTGCTGCTCTGTGCTGTAACTTTGGCATTCCCATGGCACAGGCACATCCCAGAGGCTGTGTTTGGTGGATGCTGAGGGTCCCTTATGTGAATCCTAAGGACCATTCAGTGCCATGGAAAGAATGTTGTTTCAAGAACCTGCAAATGCTGTTTCTGTAGTTAGGATGTTGTAACAAAGCTAGACTAAGCTCTTTCTTGAAAGCTGTGAGGGAACACCCACAGTCTCACGGTCCCCAGGATTCCTGCTTCCTCAGAACTCTACGTTAATGCTGAGCTGGGGCGCTGGAGCAGGGCTGGGCTGCACTGCCCAGGTACAGCTCTGAGCCATCGAGCCCCCGTTCCCTCCTTGCAGCTGCACCGTGCCGGGAGCCAGCGGTTCCTGCTGCTGCACAGCCCTGGCTGTGCCTGAGGAGGGGATGAATCCCATCCCAGCTGTCCTTTTCACTGCAGACTGCTGGAGGGTGTTATTCCCAATCCCACATGGATGCCTGCAGGTAATAATGAAGCAGAGCTTCAGCCATAGTACGAAAACTCACAGTCTTGTTTTTTTAAGGTATGAAATGTGCCCTGCACTGTTCAGCCAGTGAGCGAGTTGACCTCCCCACCATGGCCCAGTGATGACTCTGCTGCATGTCATAGGGAGGATTAAGTTAACAGGGCCAAAGAGGAGGGCGAGCAGCCTGTCCAACCCTGTGCTCCATGGGGGGCACACCTTCCAAGGAGGTGACTCTCATTCCAGCAGGCTTAGGAGATGGGAATTGTGTGATCAGTGCATGTAACTGTGTGTGACTCATGGCTTTGCTATCCGGAGCCCCAGGGATGACTCTGCTGCCATGGCTGTACCTTTACGTTTGCATTTTCCACAGAACGAAGCGAGTTCTGATCTCCAGTGGCCCCAGACCACACCTGTCACGTGTGTCCCTCCTTCGGGAATAAGGAATTTTTGTGAACAGCACTGTGGGAATCGCAACTGCTACAGCATCCTGTAGGCACAGGATGTCTTTGCTATACTAGTAATTACCAAAACGGAGAAAGAGCCTTTTCTGTCCCCAAACCTCATGATTTTACTTAGCTGATTTCATTTGCATAGGAATAAAAGGAAAGTATATCCTCAGATGGGAACACATTCAAATGGGATTATCTCTAGACTGACAGCAGTAGCTACTCTGCACTCAGAAACAAATAGGAATCTGGCATAGGTTTTGCAGAGCCTGCATAACATTTTTCTCCAAAGTGCTATGCAAAGTAGCATGTGCTTGCTGTAGCTTCTGTCATCTCCTGTCACACAGGTGTGCCTCAAGTGGTTACTGACTGGTGATCTGATGCTTCTCCCCTCTAAACCTGAAATCATCAAAGATGGCAGATCGAGAGAAGAACCAAAGCTCCTGAGCCTGCTGGAATGTCAGCTCTCTTGTCCCAGTGCACATGAGGCCCCTGAGCTCCTCATGCTGCTGCTGCACAATGCAGGTGAGTGACAGTCGTGCCCCACGGGAGCTCCTCCCAGCCTGTGCCCCACGCAGGGCAGCTGTGCATGGGAACAACAACACATAATCCTCCAGTTACCCATCACCTCACATCTGTGCCCTCAGTGAATTCTGGCCTAAAGATCTTGTCCTGGTTCAGCTCCATCAGCACTGCTCACCATCTGAGACAGGCAGTGCCAGCACTTCCACGAGTGGAGCGGAGTCAGTGGGTGAGATCTGATCATGCACAATTAAACAAGAGCCCAGGATTCCCTCTGGAGTCTGCTTGCTGTGGGGTGTGCTATTTAAAGCTCTCTTGTCTCTGCTTTCCCTGACATGCCAGGAGATGTTTTTAGCTCACTGGTCAGAGAAGTGTCTGTCTGGGCTGCTGAGAGGGCTGTGCCTGTGTCCCCATGGTGGTGGTGCAAGGAAATGGCCACAGGTGCCTTCCCAGAGGCACACATCAGTGTTGGGGTTCCCCCAGGAGCTGGGGGGTTTATGGTGAGCACATGAACCAGAAGAGCAACTGCTGGGCTTCAGAGATGTATAAATGTGGCTCCCTCCATGCCACATGTGCAGTGCTGTGGGCTGGGCAGCCTGGGAGTGGGGAGGAGAGCAGCCAAAGGATGGAATCTCTGTCCAGCTCCTGCCCAAGCTGGGGCAAAGCTCTTCCTTTTGCTGCCACCTGAGCAGCAGAGTAATCTCAAGCACCTCTCAAATGATGCTAGAGCAGGCTGTTAGTGCTGTGGTGGGTGGGTGGCAGAGAGGGAGCAGGGGGTGCAGCTGGTGCCGTGATGGCAACATGAGAAGGGCATTTTCCATCATTTTTCCCTTGCATGGGCCTTGCAGAGGCTGGAGGGCTACTGTGCCATGGGGCAGAGCTGGGGGCTCTTAAATACTTGTTCTCAGTCCTACATCTGGTTCAGGTCCTATCCCTGATTTCTTCACCAGAGAAGCCTGGGCAGCTTCAGCATCCTAAAGAGAATTTGAGTCTACACCGAGAGCCCTGAGTCAACAGCAGGGCTCATGGTAATTATCCAAAACTGCTGGGAGCAACAATGCACCATATAAGTCAGGAAGAACAGCAGTGGTCAGAGCACTGTCAGCCCATTGCATGTGCTGCAGTGTCACCACCAAACTCAAAGCAGGGACCTACCTGTTGCACTGTAAAATGTGGTAAAGAAAACTATTCCTGTCTGGAAGCTTTTACGCAGAGCATAAATCGTGCATTTAAAAAGTGCAAATAATCAGAATATTGCTAAGCACTGTTGTTTGGAAGCCTGTGTGTAGAACTAAGGTGTAGACTGTGAAGCAGTTAAAGGTGCCAATTCCCCAAACCATCATTGTTCAAATTGCCTAAATTAACCTGTCACTGTACAGTCAAAGGAAGCTTTTTTAAAGGAAATAACCTTACAAACCCCAAGCCATTTCACAGAAAATTGAGCTGGCAGAAAGCATTGCATAAAATTAAATGACTTGCACAGATGTTTCTTGAATGAAAAATAAGTTCTAATGGTTATTGTCTGTGCCCAGCAAGCATCAAGTCTGTACCATCCAAGCTCTCCCAAATGCCTCCTGTGACAGTGCCATGTGCCATACCCCGTGTCCAAGGAGGAGGAAAGGTTGGTTTCAATGAATGTCATGGCATTTGGGCTCCCACAGACTCCCGTGTGCCCAGCTGGTGCCAGGCAGGGACTGTTCACAGCCAGGAGCCCATGCGCAGACAGGCAGTGGCTGCACAGCCAACCCCCCACCCCGAAATAGGATCAGGCTAATTTTAACTCTGTGGACAGCATTTGATATGGAAGCAGCTGGTGTCATACAAAACTCTGGGCCTGTCGAGCGACCCGAGTGCATCGCTAAAGCAAATATGTTCATTTCCACCCAAAGGCTGTTAGGAAGCCAGGCCTGATTTTAGCTCGCACTTGACTCATTATAAATCAGAGCTGTAGCTTTGTAGCCATAGATGTGCAGTGCCCAAACTCTTAGATTTTAATGCCATTTTCTTAGACAAGTGAGGCACGACGTAGCTATTTCTCTCACCCTGTAATCTATTGCATTGCTAGTATGTACCTGTTTCTGTTTGCAACTGGTGAAAAGGTTTTCTGGTCATACTCCCTGTGTTCCCCTCTTGTGAAAAGGTGTTCTACAGTAAAAAGTTGATTTACTAGGCATCATGCTAATTGCCAAGAGCACATCTAGGCACTGATCTCAGTGGGTGCTTGGATTGCCTTCTTTTTGGCAGCTAAGACAAACTTCCTGAGTAGAAAATCCCTAAAAACACAGCTGAGCTTTAATTATCTGGCTACTAGAGAGTGGCAGAGGTAGCACACGTGCCAAACTTCAGCTCAAGTGTCCCACAAGCAATTGATACTGCTTAATTGTTGGAAAGCCTCAAAACCAAAAATGCCTAATTTAATGTGTACCCAGCTGCATCGGAAAGTTGTCACAAGTACAGCCATGTCAGGGTGGCTTTGAACTCTAGCTTGTGCTGCAGCCAGAGCCTACAGCAGCCCTGGCACCCAGCAGGGGGCTGTCTCCTGCCCTCTGTAACCTTTGGAAATTAGGAAATGGTAAAAGAAAGGCACGTGTGCACTGCCACTTCGAGGCACGGGAGAGCCAGGGCTTTGTGTCTGCCTGCCCTCCCTGCCAAAAATAAAAAGTTTGCTTCTGCCTAGAGAGCAGGTCAGTAAACACATTTAAAATGTTATAGGTTAAATTAGCAGCAGAGGTGGAGGTGAGTTACAGTTCTTGTTAATAATATTTGTGGTAAGTGGACAAAGTTCCTCTCTCAGGCAGAGAAGACACACCACTCAATTTTCTTGCTACCTTTTGCAACAACAGCGAGGAATTTCTCTAGGAGATAATAATGTTATGGACAAAGCTTTTGGATACCCAAAACCTACTAATTAATGCAACTGAAAAGCAAAACATGAAAGAGAAGATACTCAGGTAACAAACAGAATAAAGTTCCTTTCAAGAGGCAAGTCCTGCCCTCAGGTTTGCCTCACCCCCTGGTCTGCTGAGGAAATACCTGATCCTCCACTGTTTTGTCCCTTGGACCTGGGAGGCTCCACACTCTCATCCACACCTGGCTATTCTCAGAACCCTCTGGATTAAGCCTACAGATGATGGGCCAGGTGTTCATTGTGCCTTAGGGCCTGGGCTGTGGCTCCTGCCCTGCTGGGGCAGGAGAGGATAGCACTGCCCAGCTCTGCCCATCGCCTGAGGTCACCCTCTGCTGCTGCCCTGTTGCAGAGGCACAGACAGGCTGTCCTCCCTCCTTGGCTGCTGCACAGGAAAAGCCAGTGATGTGTTCTGGTAGCACAGTGCTGGACCGTAACATCTGTGGCTGTAAATGGTGTGCTGTTAGAGAATCAGAGCAGCCTGTGCTGCTGCAAGGTGGAGCACAGGGTAAAAGACTAAATCCAAACCCCACTGCCGTGGTTCTGGTTACCTGCATTGCCTACAGTTCTCAGTGCTCTGAAAAGACATCCACTGAGAAGTTGTATTATATTTTCTGGCCACTTTCTTCCCTGTAGCACTTCTATCTCTTTTCTCTTTCCCCTGCCCACAAGCCATGTTTAGGAGGAGGCTTTGGAGCCCAGTGGATGCTCTGCTGCACAACCCAGTCCACATCACAGCTGAGTGTTTTGGGGACTGTTTCATCTTCTCTCAGCCCAGGACACTAAATGAAGCACTGGTGGATTTGCTGCTTGCAGAGTACCTCAGGAATGAAGTGAGACATTCAGAGGGGCAGAGCTGACCATGGCTTCACCCCTGGTACCCGTGCTGTGGAGCTGGGATGCCCTGGTTGGCAGTGGAGTCTTGCTTTGGAAAGCACAATCTTCCTGGGCTCCCTGGGTGCAAGGGTAAGAGATGCTCGTGCAGGCAGCAGGACTGAGCCAAGGATGCTGTGGGTTTGGAGCTCCTGGTTTGCCAGGATGCTCAAATGACCACCCTTGATGAGCCTAAAGGTAAGAGCAGAGCTTGGTGTGCCAGCAAGGGGATTGCTGCTCTCTGAAAAGGAAGATCATATCCCTGTCTTGTCTCCCCACCTCTAAAAAGCCCTCAAACATCCTGACAACATGATTAATGTGATAGAAATTAAAGTGTTACTTACCTCTATAAGCCATCAGCTTGGTTTTGGGGCTCTTGCTGCCAGCAGTTTGTGTCAGTGCTGAGTCTTGAAGTGGAAAGTCTCCTCTCCAGCAGCTCCCCTCTGAGGTCTGGAGGCTGTCTGGGGTGGTGGGTTACATTTCTAATGTTCAGATCCCTGCTTGTGAGTGATGGCATGGCGGGAATGTCAGCTGTATGGGAATAAACTGCAGCAATTTATTCCCTCCAGCCTGTTTGAAAGTTAACAGAGTGGCACCATTAGCTGGAACAAAACAGGTCCAGTGTTGTGAGATACAACGATGGCCAGATCCGTAATTGCTTATAATTTGAAATGCTAATAGCCCTGAGTGCTGGAAAGATGCCAGCTCAGGTCGATCGTGGCTCTCTACATTGAAAGAGAAGTGTAGAAAAACTTCATTAGAAGCAGGACTTTCTTATACAGATCTGGAATGTAAAGAATTTCCCATTCACTTGGGATGTAAAGAAAACCTGAGCTTCTTCCCAGATGCTGAGGAATGCAGGGAGGTATCTTAGTGGAGCCAGCATATATCTAGCTGGCTTGAGCAGCCTCATGTAATCCTCCAGACTTGGTAGAGGAGCTGTGTAAAGCTCAGGGGAGCTGAAGTGATGTCCTGATGATGGCAGAGGTGCAGTGCCATTACACTCTTAAATTTCACACAAGGTGTGCTTTCAGTGAGGTGTCGTGGGGAGGGAGCAGCAGCGAGGGCGTTTCTGAGGTGGAGGGTTGTGTCTGTGCCAGTGTAACTGCAGCAGGTGCAGTGGGGATTCCTGTGCTCCCAAACCCTTGGAGGAACTGCTTTGTGTGGATGCACAAAGGGCAGGATGTCCAAGCAAAGCTGATCTGCAAGTGTCTATAAACAAATTGTTTCCTGTCTGCCACCATAGCAGTGCCCTTCCATGGCTGAGAGCTGGACTGGGGTTCTGTTCAGGCCTGGCTTGGTCAGCCTTTATGGCCATGGAAATAACCCAGCTGCTTTGCAGAACCCTGCCCAGCAGTGTGAGGTACTGAATAATTAGTTACCTTTTGTGGGATTCCCCAGAATCCCAGTTTGAAAATATGACTTGCAGTTTGCTTTCCTGCAAGCACAAGCTCTTAAATTTTTCCAGCTGCCTTCCAGCTTCATTCATACTGAGTCCCAGAAGCTGTGTGAAAATATATCAATTATTTTTGGCTAAAGCATCTCTCCTGGCACTGTTATTAATGGCTGTTGCTACATTTTTTGTGTCACTGCATATTGTATCAAGACCATTTGGGCTCAAGGATGGGATGGATCCTACCCTCCAGTATGGACTATGGTGTAGGGATGCTCTCCCCTTCCTCTGGACAAGAAATTCTGCCACAAATCAATGGGATTTACTTGGATCCCCTCACTAGACAATCCAGCCAGAGGAATTTAAACTATTACTCACCTCTTGGGGGCGTAATTCCCAGATGAACTTTTGACGCTTTTTGAATGCAGGGCTGCTGGGAAGAGACAGGCTATTCCAACCATCTTAAACCCTTCCCTAAATGGAAAAGCAGCAGGTGCAAAGGCCACAAATGCTGGTGCCCTTCTTCCTGAAGGGCTTTGTCGAGGGTTCCTGAAGTGACATTTCAATTTGTACTTTGAATTCTGAGGCAGATGAGTAGGGACTTTAAAAAAAATTTATTTTTTCCAGAGAGATTTCTGAATGAGGAGTGCAGGTAACAAAAATCTTGTGAAGATGAAGGGATCTGCGCTGTAGAGAAGCTGGGTATCTTCAGTGGCAAGCTGGTGTCTGGGGTAGTTTTGACAGCAAAAATTTAATTAATTCTGGCCATTGTATTCAGAGTTCAGGTGGAAACTTCTCACTTCTTGAGGAAAACGAGCACATCTTTCCACTCTTGTGTGAAGAAGCTGAGAATAAGCTGGTGTTTGTGTCACAAGGGAGCTTGGGATAGGGAGGGAGCTTGGCAGTGCTGTGAATTTTGGGAGAGAGAAGCTCCAGGTGGGCTGGCAGGTCCCAGCAGGTGTTTCCCAAAGAGTTCCCAGGGTTACCTGTGGCAGTCACAGGCTGGTTGAGGCTGGTTACTGGAAGGGAGGATGCTGAGCAGGGCTGTGCCAGGACAGCTTCTGCACCCGCCTGCGGGGCTGTGTGAGGTTGGGGGTGCCCACTGCTGGGGACAGCCAGGGCTTTTCCTCCAGGAGAGCCTCAGACAAGGGCAAAGAACACGACTGCAAGTTGGACATCACCATTTGTGAGCAAAGGAGAGACTCTGGGAGGTTTCAGTCACATGGAGGTGTCATTGCCAGAGGATGTCACAGCCTGCCTGATGTCCCAAGGCGGTGGAGGGGCTGTGAGTGCATCCTGGGAGCCTCCCCAAGCCTCCCCTCCTGTCTTCCCACACTGGGGACTCCACGTGGGTGGTAAACTCTGGTAGACTCTGCCAAACTTGGCAGGTTACACTTAGTCAAACCTGTCTGAAACTGGACTCACCAGTAGACTCAGCCAAGTCTGACTGATTAAACCGAACCAAGTCTGAGACCAGCAGTGGTTGGGCTGCATTCATCTTTAACAGTACACTGCTCCAACCCCAAATTTGGGTTGGTACGGTTCCTCTGGCTTCAGAAGAGCAGCGCAGGTTTATGTGAGGGCTGTGTTTGGACAACAAGGACACATTTGACCTTTCTTCTGACAATGTTGTTCCATTTGAGATCTGATGTTCTCAGTGAGACAAACAGATCAGTAGTTTTAGCCTAGGTGCTTATCATGGGCATCTTGCAAATTCAGATTATCTCTGACCACATTAGCCAAAATTACGCTGGTGCATATTTGTAGACTTCAAGGGGATTGAGCAAGTGCGGTGGAAAAGGACTGCAGATGAGCATGAGCAATTTGGAACTTTGTTACTATATAACAGAAGTGGCATTGCTGGCAGATATCCTCAGTCATCTGTCAGTATTAACTTCTGAAAGCAACTTAGCAGAGCTGCCTGCTTGCTCTCCACATGCTGAATCCCAGGAACAATATTTTAGCAGGGAGGCTGACTAGGCTCAGATTAAAGTTCTCTCAGAGTGTTGCAATAGAGACATTACTGGATGCTGCCTCAAGGCACTGCTTTATTGGGTGCTCTTACAGTTCTCTTAGTGCTGCTTTATGGCAGCATTCCCCGGGGTTTAATTTCAGGTATTTTGATGTATCTAAAGTATTTTCCACTGTAATTTAAACCTGTGCCAGTCTGGGCTATACAGACTTGTCTGTAGGCAATTTGAGGAGTGGTGAACATTGCTGGATGCTTGCCAGCCCTGGGTAGGACACTTGCCCCGATATCTATAGAAGCTGTACTGATGAGCTCCCCAGCCGGGTCCTCTGCAGGCTACATCAAGATACAGCTCTGCAAAATACGTCAGAATTTTATGTGAGTTTCCCCCGTGGATGTGGGTCTAGGTTTTGTAGCCGAGATATTTCCAGAGAGGAATCTCTTTTCATGGCCTTTCCCTAAGCAGCCTACTTGTTAAAGCAGACAGGATTGCACTCATCATGATCTCTCATTCCATTTCCCCTCATGACAGTGGTTCCTACAGCTGGGTTTTCCCCTTGGTGCTTACAAGATGGAGTTAAATTATTGAGGCAGAGAAAATGGCTCCAAGCAGAGACTTTTCCCCTGGGCTGCCTCAGCCAGGGATGGTCAGGACACGTGCACAGCGTGGATCGCCGGCACTTCGCTCTCCCCGCCCGCGCTCTCTGTTTTTAGCCCTGGCAGGAGCCCCCTCTGCGTGCTCAGGATGCCATCCCAACAGCTGCAGCTCTCTTGATGGACACACAAGCACCTCTGGCCCTCAAGTCTGCAGTTTTAGTGACTGTAAACAAGGACGTTTAAAAGTTATACTGCCTGTGCTCTGGCAGAAATATTCCCCCTGATTTGTGTGCATGGCACAGAACCTTTTATCAGCATTTAGGGGCTGGTAGGTGTAGGAAGAGGCATGGAAGTTGGTAGGAAGCCCATTTTCTGGCGAGACAGCGGGCTTAAGTGCTTAAGGCAGAGCCCAATTGTCAGTATAAATAGCTCTCTGTAAGGACAGTGAAAATGATTCTCATACAAAGCAGCTGAATTGGGACCAGCAAAATACTATCCTCCCTCGTGAAACTCACACGACTGTCTTGAGACCTGCTGTGTGTGTCAGGTCTGGGTGCAAACTGGGCATCTTGCAAAGGCAGTTTTCCAGATGGGGACTGTGAGCCTCTGCAAGTGCCTTCAGTGGAGGAGCTGGATCAGAGCAGATTGGGTTTCTCTCTAGTTTTATATATGGGGATAATTTTTAGGAAAAGATCTTGGTGCTCTTCTCTTTGGGACTGCTGGATTTTTGAGCTGCAGGAGTTAAAACTCCTGGCTGAGGAGCTATAAGTAGCTAAGCTAAAGGTAACTTAACCCTAAAAGTAAGTGTCTATCTCTGTTTCCATCCCATTCTTTGCTTCTAGAAGGGCACTGTGTATAATCTCATGCAGCATCAAGGACTGTGTTAGCAAGGATTTGCTTGTGATATTTCCCATGTAAATAAATTTTTCCTAAAACCTCGTTTATCCCAAAATTACCACAGGAGACCCTCAGACATCTGAAGGATTTTCATTTATGCCAGACATGAACTAGTCAATCCTTTATCTTTTGTGCTGCTGTTCCTGATGTGCCTGTGGATGCCAGAACGGCAGATGGCACCAGCACCCTGTGCTGCTCACAAAGCTCAGGTACCTCAGCACAGCCTCGGCTGTGACCAAGCAGGTGAAATCGTACAGGGAATTTTAGCTCTAAATCCCGGTCATAGCAGAGGTGGGTTTGTTTGTTTGTTTGTTTTCTGGGTTTTTTTGGGTAGGTTTTTTAGTTTGTTTGTTTTTGGTTGGTTGGTTGGGTTTTTGTTTTCATTTTTGGTTGGTTGGTTGTTTTTTTTATATAAGCAACTCCACAGACAGCTGGGGGCTGTAGTTCTACCCGTAATTCTCCTTCCCCTCATGGGTGCCTCGCTGCAGTGGTTTGCAGCTGAACATAGAAACAAAAGGTTTGATTTCTGCTTGGTGGCTGCTGTGTGGGACAGAGCTCCTGTCGCCAGGTGGGCACAGAGCAGCCACCCTCAGGGGCTGGGGCAGACGGCAGCCTGGTGCAGTTGCAGGTTGGGATGAGCTGCTCTGTCAGCTCCCCTGGCAGGACCGTGTCTGGGTGCATGGCATCACTGACCGGGAATTGCAGCCCCTGTTTGAAGCTGGCCCAGCAGTCTGACAAGTCCACGGTTCTTTGCCTAAGAAGCTTCAGCACTGGCAGTTGTCCACAGCAGAGCCTGGACATGAAATCCAGCATTCAGCAGGTACAGCAAGGGAAAGGAGTGGAAAACAAAGTCAGTAGATGGAAGTCAGGAGGAAAGGACAGAAGAGATTGCATTCATTAGTTCTGGTGATGCTGAATCGCTCTTCTCCACTTGCCTTGTGGTTACAGGAGAGTGGCAAAGCTCTGAGCACAGCTCTGGTTTGTTGTCTAACAAACATATCTGCATGTACATGTGCTTTACCTGGGGCAAGCTTATGGGACTATTAGTGAAAGCTTTTAAGTTGTCAGGTGAAATCTGCCCAAGCAGAGTTGTTGAGGCAATGTGGCCTGGCTTTGTAGCTGGTCCTTGCCTCTCCCTGAGTGTCTTTTCCAAAGCCTTGGACACTGAGTTTCTCCTTGGTGTCTTTCTGTGCATCCCTCGTTCTGACCTTCCCCACGGCTTTGCTCCTGACCTGGGTAAGTATCCGAGATCAGATGCTGTGGGCTGGTGCCTTGTGAGGATGCAGGGCTTGGTCCTCCTGTGGGCTGTGGGCACTGTCCTGGATCCAAGAGGAGCAGCTCTGCCCCGATCACATGGGGTAAGGAGAGTGTTTGCAGCAGCACATGGGAAAGAAGATTGATCTTCTGAGGGATTTGAATACCCAAGTCCATTAGAGTTCCTTGGGAAAGAACTCAGATTCATGCTGGCATACGGTGGAAATAATTTAAAATTAAGTACCAAAACCCAATGCACTGCAAGACTCCCAGCATGTAATTCTGAACCCATTAGGAGATTTGTGCTAATTTTGAAAGTAATCTTCCTATTTTAAATATTGCTTTGAATGTATTTTGAACTTGAATATTTGGCAGAAGAGGAGCAATTAAATCAAAGGAAAGATTATATTGTGTTATTTTAATTGTGATGGATTGAGTCATTTGCTGAAGGAAAATATGTACAAAGCATGTCTAAGTGCAGAAGCAAAACTGAAAACTGGTCTTGGCTGTTCTCTTCCCTGTGATGAATATGTATTTATGTAATGCATTCCTTCTCATATCTTGATAACACCATGGGCCCACAGTGCACGAATTAACTCCACTGAGATTGCAGTGAGATTGTCTCTGAGCCTGTGTAAGCACGAGATATCAACATTTAGCTCCTGTATGTATTCATTTATACTTTATGGTTTTAAAGCTACATGAAGGAGAGGAAGAACATCCATGACTGGATGCATTGCACCAATGTCTGGTGTTATTCGGGGTCCAGAAGTCTGTCCCGTGGCTGTTGCCTGTGCTTGCTTCTGCTGTCAGTGCCATAGGCTGGGAAGTGAAGGTTGGGGTATGTGGTATTTTGTGAGAGCCCTACATTAGGCAGTGGGTTTCTCTTCAAGAGGAACTGGTGAACCCTACCTGACTTACACCTGCAGAAAATTAGGCAATGAGTGGTAGATCAGTGATGATTTTATTAAAGCTGTCTTTTTTGGGAGGTTAAATTAAATCTAGTTATTAATCTATACATCAGGTTTTCTGAGTGCAGTTTTTGTGTTTACTGGGAGGTGTATTTGGTGAATGCTGGGCACTCAGAGCTCCCAATCCCAGCAAGTCAGCTGTGAGTGCTGGACACCTCGAGGGCCAGCACGGATGGGAAGGAGCATGGCAAGCTCAGAGGCTGGCTGATCTGTCTGATGCCACCATGCTCATCGTTAGCTCCCTTCAGCGTGTATCATCTGTCTCTAAGCCATTCCCATTCCTATTTCAGCTCACAGGCTGCTGGCATCTGCTGTCCTTAGAGCTTCTAACTCAAGCAGAGGGGCAATGGTGCTAAATGCTGCTGGAGACAGGGAATGGCTTGGGCAAAGCTGGGAGAAGCTTTGTCCAGCAAGTGATGTCTTGCCATGAAGGAATCATATGCGCAAAAGTACAGCAACAGCTTTTGCTTCTAATTAAGCTGCACCTGTGGAGTTCCTGGGATTATGGGAACAGAGCTTCAATACAGGTTTTTAAAATTGTATGCTGTGGTAATAAAGCCATTAGTATTTGAGGCTGGTGTTGGCTGTTAACTGTCTGATCCTTCCTTGGTTAATGAAAATAGCTGTTGGATAAAAATGCAAAGATTTTGAGTTGTGAAAATGTGTGTTTGCACCACTAATCACTTGAAAAATCAATCTCCAGACCTTCCTTTGTTAAGAGCAGCTGATTAACGGCTCTCTATGCTTTTTCCCTTTTAATAAAACCCCTGAATCGAACAACAGAAGGACTATAATTAAGGAGCAGTTTTTTCCTTTCTGTGTGACATTCTGTCAAATGTTAGCCAGCAGGTAGCTGGCACACACAGGACAGAAATGCCTTTGCCCTGTTGGTGCAAGCCCAGGCTTCACCTGTGAGAGGGAGATGGGGCTTTGCTCCTCTCTGCACAGGCATTGACAAACTTGGGACTGGATTGTGGTTGTGCTGGATTTGACAGCACTCTCTGTCCCTTGCTCAGCTGCCCTGGTGAGGATGCTCTTCCTTTGCCACCAGACTGTGCCTTGGAGGTGACAAAAGGAGCCACAGCAGACCCAGGCTCTTGGTTTCCAGGTGCTTCTTTCTCAAGGGCCCCAGGCTAGATGATGATGATGACAAAAAGATCTTTCAACATAGTGAAAGATAACTCTAGGGTTAATACTCTGTCCCTTCTGTATTTTACCCTGGAGAGTGATTGCTTTGAAAGAAAAAGAATAATTCTGAAGTCCAGAGAGATTCAGTAAAATTGTAAAGATTTGCGCTTCTCTTAAATGACTTCTGTGTTCAAAGGTATACAGTACAATCTGTCTAGCCAGGCCAGAGGTAAAAAAGGGGCTCTGTGAACAAAGCTGAGGGCTTTATCTGATTTCTGACTGGTACCTTCTGGTTTCTAAATGGCCACATATCAGCCATCTGGCAACAAGAAGGTTTTTAGTATGAAAAATTAATTAGATACAACCCAAGCATAATTCTGCCTTAATTTTCTGCAACACAAAAATAGTTTGTACCCATAAAAGACTTGCAGGAAATATGGTGATAAAATAACCGCTCCTCTTAAATTTTTGTTGATTTGCTTTTTTTTTTCAAAGAAAGTGAACAATTCTCCCATCTAAAGATATGCCTTGTGCAGGTACTTGCTGTGTTATCTGAGCTGCCCAACCCAGCCTGTACTACCGGTGTGATCACCACAGCTGCTGGCTTGGCCAAACAAGGATGGCAGATAATGACAATAATGACAATATATGCCAGTAATGACAGATTGTGCCATAATGGGTTTATGATGTGAACAAGTAATTATTATGGACTGAAGCAATTCCACCAAGCCTTGTGACTGAGGCCCCAGAGATAACAAGACAAAATATCAATACAATAAAAGAGTGAGATGGGGAGAGACTTTTGGTTATTTTTCTTCCTTCTTTTCAAAACTGAGCCAAGAAAAAAATCTGATTGTTTCATAAATTTGGGCTCTTCGTATTTCCATTGAAGTCACTAGGAGAAAAATACATGGAAATTTCAGATTTGCTGACAGAATAGTGAGCATGATGTGGAACTCAGCAGACAGCTCAGGCAGTTCATGCACAAAACTGGTCTGGATCCTCTTAGGGTTTTGTCTAAATGCAGCTGTATGAATTCATTGATAATACAGTGTCTGAGCACTGTCTATGGGAGTGTTGGTGTAAAGTGTGGCAATTTGACAAACAGAGGTCTGGGTTTCTTGGGAAGAAGAGCTGACACGGGGCTGGTGCAGGAAATGTTGCGGGTACTCCAGGAACATGCAGAAGGGGATTGCTGGTCCTCACAGGCACTGCTGGGAGTAAAAGCAGAATAAGTAAAACTGGGCAGGGATCTAGAGCTGAGTTTGTCCTCACCTTTTGTTACACTTAAAATGAGGGAGCTGATCTGCCAACATGTATTCTTTGTGATATCAAAAATCTTCGTATTTTGGAAGTATTTAAAGAGCAAATTTTGTGCATGGGAAAAGTTGTCTGATCATGTTGGCAGTACACTGATTTCCCTAGGAAGGTTCAAGCTGATGTTGAGCTAGAGATCACAAGGATGTTGCTCCAAACTTCCAGCTGATGTAGCTCTGCTGACCCAGCCCCAGTGCTATGGAGGCAACCAGGCTGAGAACGTGGATGTGGACTTTGCTAAACCTGTTGGTGGAAGTGGTGAGGTGATACTGGGAGCTTTCTTGGCTCATGTTTGCCTCACCTCTGCAGAGGTGAAAAAGGTGGAAAATGTCTTTTGAGGAATTCCTGCACAGCTGCTGTACTGCAGGTCCAGTGTTTCTTGAGTGTCTCAGGTGTGCTGTGGAAAGCACAGTGCTGTCAAAATCTCTGGGAAGGAAAAGGATGAGTCTGGTATTTGGTAGTTTACTGTGCAGGGGCTCTGCTACTGAAAATTCCAAGACTTGCTTAATGGTAAAATCTGACCTTTGATTCCCAGCGCTTTGTAGTAGTTATTTTTTAATTAAAAAACAACTTAAGTGAATGGAAACAACTTTTTTTCATCTAGATATGATGGCTGGTAAAAGTTCCAGAGTGTGTTAGTGTTTTGTTGTGGTTTTTGTTCATGTGATTTTTTTTATTTGGTTTGTTTTGTTTTTTGTTGGTTTGTTTGGGTTTTTTGGGGGGTTTGGGGGGGTTTGGGGTTTTTTTTTGGTTGCGTGGTTTGTTTGGTGTTTTTTTGTTTTGCTTCGTTTGTTTGTTTTCAACTTTTTTTAAATTTTTATTTTTGGTTGGGTTTTTGTTTCCTTTTTTTCCCCCTGCAAATAAAACCTTCGATTTTCACTGTCCTGATTGGTAACCCTGAATTACAGGTTGTTAAATCCTGGTGCTGGGTTCTTGCATCATGTAGATGTTCTTGCTAAATCCTGTGAGAAATGTTATCTCTGCTTTTTCCCAGTGAGTAAGGGAGTGGTAGAGAGAAGGAAGGAAAGGGAAACTGAAAATCCAGGTAGAGGAAGCTGAACACTGGAGGATTCTAGAAATGGGTGATGGGCTTTGAGACAGGAGTAATCCATTTCCCGCATGTATTTTGGAAGCTCAGCCTGGGAGAAACCTTCCTCTCTCTGTAACCATAACAGATAATAACACATTTCCTACCCCTCGCACCAACGTGGTTCATTTTTGATGTGCTCAGTGCACTGAAGTCAGTGCTGTGTGAGCCAGATTTCTGTTTTGGCTGCAGCTGGGGACATTTAAGAAGGTTCATTGCTGTGTGAAGGAGAAAGCCATTGTACCTCTGTCACCCCCTGGGAATTCTAGAGCCTTTCAAGGCTTTTTGATTAGGACTGCAAAGTGCTCATTTTTGCAGCAGGATGACTGCTGAGATGTTAAAACTAGACAGGAGATTAACCTAAATGCTGAACAGTAGAGTAAAAAAAAAGGGTTTTATACAGCCCTTATCATTTGATTTGAAAGGAGCATTTGGTCTACTAAAAATTCATTAGAACAATTTATCTAGAAATTAATGCTTTTAGGTGAACTGTTATTTTAGTGTTACCTAAAGCTAACACTGGGATGTGGGCAACTTTTGATAAGAAGGTGTTGTCAGTACCTGGTTTTCCACCTGACTTTATGTGGAAGATGTGCCCAGAGGGCTGGGCATGGGGTGGTGGGCACAGGGCTGGCCAGGTCTGTCTGTGCTGCAGAATTGGCACCTTGTGCTGAGGGTGGGTGTTGGGTAAGTGGTAGAATGAGGTTTTCAAGGAGTGAAGGACTCATTTCATTGCCAAGAGTATAAGTCTGCTTTCTTCCCATCTGGTTAAATAATGTCAGAGCCAAAATAGATTTAAATCCAGGCACACAGGTTTGCAAGAAGAGGAGGAGAGAAAGCAAAGTGGGTAAAAGTAGGTCTAAGGAATTGGGCAAAGAAAGAGCAAGGTGTGTGAACCTGTACTGTGATGGCTGCATAGCACTGTACTGGTTCAACTACCTGCAAAAAAGGTTTATGGTGTGCTGAGCAGACATCTTGGCATCAAAGCCTTATTTATAAATCTTTTCATCACAATTCCAATAGTGTTGGAAGCTAGAAATAGCACAGGCGTAGCAGGAGCACCATATGGTGAACATGGACCTCTCCAAGACAGGGCTGGAGCTTCGGCCAGGCTATGCCTGTGTTCAGATCTCATTGCAATGCTGAGCACCAAGGCTGCAGCTTTTGGAGCAAACACCACGATGCTAATCTGATTGTTAAAGGTGGCATGTGAGTAATGCCTGCCTCGGGGACCAGCTCAATTGCTCTCAAGGTAAAGCAAATGAAGTCAGTATAAAAGGTTGACACATATTCATGAAGATCAAATTTGACAAGCATCCTCTAGATATATTTAATATAAAATGTAGATGACAGGATTTTGCAGGATCTCTGAATTCTGGTCATCTAAGGCAGTTCTGCTAGTGTCTGTTTCTCTATCTGTACCATGTACTGAAATATTAACTTCCAAAGCCATCAGGATCCCAGAGATGAAGTGGACAGGAAACCAATTTCTATTGATTTCAGCCCTGGTTTGGTCTGCTGCATGAAAAAAAGGATAAAAGAATTCTTTTTCTGCTTGCACATCTGCCCAGACATACCAGGCTCATGCCTGCTCCATCAGCAGCTCCACATCATGTCTGCTCACTGCTACCTTCATGCTGGCGGCTGAAGTGGCTTCCACTGGGAGATTTTTGTTTTTCTGAGGGACTTCAGCTCCCAGTTTGTCAGCAACACGAACTGGGACAGAGAAAAAAAAAATCCTTCCAAGAGGGGATATCCTGAACTGGAGCAGCACCAAACTTCCCAGTGAGGTCAGTGGTGGTTCAGCAACACTCACCCAGGAGCAGCTTTCTGGTGAAGTTTTAATTAGGCAAATTTATGATTATACTTCAGAAAAAGCATTTTATCTTGCTGAGCATGGGGGGTTAGACTAGATGATATCAAGAGGCCCCTTCACATCCTCAACAGTTCAGTCATTCTATATATTTTTAAATTCTACTTAATTGTTAAACTAGCAGCTGACTTTTTTGAGCTTTTCTAAGAAAACAAGAAGCAGCTATTATTTCTTAGCAGCAGATGTACAGTAACCCTTGATTAAATTAATTTGACTGTTCATAATTTTTCTTTGTTCGTAATTTGTTTTTGCTCATAACTTGCTGTTGCTATTCTCAGATGCTTTTTATACAGCTGCTGCAGATCCCCTCCATGCAGAAACACACTGAAAATATTTTAACACTCACCTCAGTCTTTTAATATGACTTGAGTACTCCTAAAATCTTAATACACTGTATATTTTTCTTTAGAAAGAGGCAAGGGCTCAAAGCAAAAGCTAATCAACTCTGTAAATTGATAAGTCAGAAAAGTAAATGATGCTAACAAAACCCCCAGCTTTTCCTTGAAATATTTGTTTTTTTGTGTATGTCAATGAATAAAGATGTGAGGTTTAACAGGATATTTGAACTTCAATGATTGTTGGGATTTTCTTGCGTAATTCCCTCAGTATGTCTGTGTCTGGTCTGTTTGCATGATGGGGATGGGAAGAAAGAAAGTTTTTGTTATCGTTCATCAAAGGCTTTTTTTTTTAAAATTTAGTGTCAGAGCTTGGATTTCCTGGAACATCAAGCAGTAATTATCTCCCTGTGTTTGTTGACCTTTCAGTCAACTCAGATTTTGCTTTTGGATTCAATGCTAATTCTGTGGCAAATTTTTAAAGGAGTCTCAAGTTCATCTTTAATTAGAATCCAGGAATCTTGTTCCCAGTCAGTCACGGGACTTCTCTTCCTTCAGCTGACGACTCAGTGCAGTATGTCAATGGTTTTGTTTGAATGCCTAAATACAGGCAAAGTTTTAGCTGGTTTTAGTTACTAAAGAGCATTTCCAAAGATGGTTATGCCTTCATATGCCTTAGGTTTTGGGGTTTCTGTCTGACAAGCCCTGGGGGTCTGACCCTGCCAGGTTAGTGGGAGGTTCTGCAGTGCTCAGAGGTTGTGGATGCCCGTGGAGAGTGTGCTCTCTTGGGATCAGGTTTACGGTCACTAACACGGATGGTGGCATTCAAAACCACTGGAGTGTGATATTTTTCACAGTTCCCCCTGCTCCCACCGGCCACAAAGAGCTGGAGACAGACGGCGCCTGTGGCAAGAGGCCTTGAGAGCCAATTCCAGGAGAAAGCCCGGGCTGCCCTGGACACATATTTGATCTTGGTTGACATGCATGACACCAGTCCCAAGGAGGAGATCTCTGATTTCCACTCAGGGCAGGAGTGCACGGTGCATTTGGTGTAAGTGAGAACTTGACCTGCTCACACGGTCAGAAAGGTCTGGGAATAAAGAGCTGGAAGCACTAAGACACTTAAAGCCATCTGAAATGCACAAATGTAAATGTGTGCTGGACAGGGTATCATGCCATGCTGACAGCATTGCTAGGCTGACCGGCAAAGATATTCTTTACAAATAGTGAAATAGTGGGCTGCATAGCTAAAAGAGATTATTTGCTGACTAATTTGCCTCCCAAAGGTTTACCCTGTGGGTGTGGCGAGGTCCCTCTGACCTTTACTTTGCAGCTCCTCAAAAGGCAATAAACGTAGAGCCGCCCAGTGAGGCTGTGAAGTGCCCATCCTGCAGCGCAGCTGGAGCAATCTGCTGCCCTGGGCCCTCCCTGCTGTTTGCTGTAAGAGCTCCCAAGCCTTACAGGAGGAAGCTGGGAGTGCCTCGCTGACAGCTCAGGTGCCTGATGGCTTTGTGCTCCTGCAAGGACTGCCTGTCTCTGGTAATGGCTGCAGTTTGTATGTGCATCTTCCACCTGTGCAAGTTAAATATGAAATTGTTCCTGTGTCTTTTTTTTTCTTTGGAAAAATTGTCCTGTGAAAACATGATGCTCAAATACAATCTTTTCTCTGGCTGCCCAGATAGCTGCCCATGTGTTGAATTAAACACACACAAACATATATCTATTTTCTTTTTTTTTACATGCTGTTACAATTTGAGACTTGTAAACTGTATCTCCATTTTTCTTGCAGAATCTCCCTAGTCTCTTCCAGGGTCTGAGTTCCGTTGAGATCTTGTCTCAGCTCTGTTCTGCTCTGTCAAATTCAGCTCCTTCCCTGCCACCTTAGAGCCAAGCCAAGCCCCTTCCCCAAGATTTAGGCTGTTTGGCATTCATTCCTGCAGCTGAAGGGAGCTCCTTTAGCAGTGGAATCTGCCCAAGAGGCACTGGGAATGGGTAAGGACTGCAAGGTAATAGTTGCTGTGGTTATGTAAAAGGAGAGGCAGCTAGACAGTTTTGTTGAGGAAATTCCAGAAGAACGGGAAATTGGCTCTGGGGAAACTGTTCTGAGATCTCTTTCTTTTTTTGATCCACACAAAGATGCTTGACTTTTATTCTTGCCTAGATTTACTTTTCATGTGTAAGAAAACAGTGGTTGAATTTATTTGAAAAGCAAAAAAACCCAAATACCACTCCCAAACCAAATAATCTGATGGGGATTGAACAGCTTCCATTGGCCAACTACTTCAGGAAATGTGGGAATATGATCAGACTACAGTCACGGGTTGGTTTTTAGTAGTTGTAATGATGGCAAATCCTGAGATGGCTTCAAGGTAGAAATTAAAGCATGGAATCATCTGACACAACTATACTATCCAAATTATTGTAGTCCCAAAATTAATCACTTTATAACTTGTTAGTAGACAAATCTGTTGGCCCTTATTGAGGACAGGAGAGATTTGAATGTGCTGGGGAATATAAGGGTGCCCTGGGAGCCTGTGGAGGGTGTGCAGCGCTCACTGCAGGTGTGCCTGGGAAATCCGTGCCTCTCCCAGTCCCCCCTCAGGCACTGCGGGTCTGATTCCATGCAATTAAGCACTGCAGGAGTCTACAACCAAAAACGGAGCTGCCAAGGGGGGATAAGAGATTCTCTTCAGAGGGAACCCAAACTTTCAGAGGTTCTTGTGACTCTAGTAGCCATTCCTGGCTGGAAGAACTAATTCATGGAGCTGTTACAACCCTGACATCTACATGAATTAACAGCTTTTCCTCACCAGGTATGAGGGTGAAGTGAATTCTGCAGAGAATAGCTCCACAGAGGTGCCAATTCCATCACATTATGTAAATAGCCTGTGACTAATGGAGAAATCTATGAAATGAAATGAAAGAAATGAAATGAAATGGAAATGAAATAAAAGGCATCAGTCAGTGCATTTGCATGGAAACCAAAGGAACCTTGTTTAAAAATGAGTGATATCAGACAAGATAATTCTACAGTTGCAATTGTGGAATATTTCTAACTGTCTTATTAGCATAGAATTGAAAGGACAGTGTTGTTTATGGAGTCCATCTGGTTTCACTAAGTTCTGCAGCCTGTCTGACCTTCATTATGAGGTTTCTCAAAACTTTGCTACAGATTCACTCTCCTCTCATTTTTGAATTGCTTTTCTATGTCTGCTCTTATCTATTTTCTGTCCCTGTTTTAATTTTTTTTCCTCCTCTGCCTTGTACCCCTTAGCTTTTAAAATTTTTCTGTCTCCTTTTATTAAGCTGGCTATTCCTGTTTTTTAATTTTTTCTTGTTTGTCACATACCCTGTTGCTTTTTAATTTTTCTTTGTCTTTTTTGTTTGTTTATTTTCCTCTTCTCTTAGCTCATCCTGATGTTTTAGAGCACACTGCTGTGTCTGGAGTGTACTTTGTACCCCCTCTGGGTTTGTCAGGACATCTCCGGAGGTCACCCCTTCTCCTCAGAGCAGTCTCTGTGTCCTCTCATCCTTCTTATTTGTCTCCACTGGGTCAGCAGCTCCCTAACACATCTGAAGTCTGGTCAGGTCCCTTCCCGAGTACCTTTGTGTCCTTGATCTGTGCTCATGGCCATCCCTTCAACCTGCAGCAGGCTCTGGTTCGTTCTTGGACCTTTGGATCTTTCTTTGGACCTTTTGGTGATTCTTGTTGTTCTGGTGCCCTGTTTGAATTGGAGGTGTCCTATCCCAGTTACCAACAGTACAATTCACCAGCTGGGCAGGGTGATGGTTTTACACAGGGTAATATTTATTTGTCAGCCAATGGGAGAAATCAGTCTTTAAATCACACACAGCACTGGCACTGCCTTTGTCCCCAGACAGGATTACAGTCAATAATCAATTGAGCTCTTTGTTCAATGGAATAATTTCCACAGTGGATGCCAGTTCCCAAGTACCCAACCCTAGTTATATGTGCTTAAAGTGAGATGAATCAACCATAGAATACAGACATGTAAGGACACAGTTCATTTACAAGGATGTTTATAAATATATTGGTCTGGTCTGCATGACCAAACCACTCAAACAAAGCTCTGACACAGTTTTTTATTTTTTAAAAGCTAAGAGTTTGTACACTGGAATAGCATGTGGGAGTTCAGGCTCCCCCTCTAGCTTTCCGTAGTTAATTCCATGGTGCTGCTCCCACCGAGGAAGCTCACAGTCCTCCAGCTGGTTGCATCAGGTAACAACTTTCTGCTGAGAAAGGCTGTTAGTATTTTCTCTACTTGCCATACCAATAAAACAAGGGAAAATAAAGTCATCAGCATTACCCAAGACAGGGCATTTGCCAGTTTACCTTGAGCAATCTTTAAGTATTACATATTGCAGTTACATTTACCACTGCCACACACCACGTTAGAGTCCATAATACTTATGCTATAAAAACAAGCAACGGCTCTTTGATCCTATTCCTGTCACAGTCAATTGACTCCCACTGACTTGCTGGGAAGTTCAGTACCAGGAGGCACAGGAAGCCAGTGGATGTAGTGAGAGAACATGCAGCGCTGAGGGCAATGTCTTCGAGACAGTGAGGATCCTCTGTTCCATTAACAATGATTGTTACAAGTGCAACATTAAGGAGAAATACTTGATGACTGAATGTTCAGAACAGAAATGGAGCATCCATCAGCACTTGAGTCAAATGATAGTGTGAGAAAGAAATGAAATGGAGAAATCAAGGCACAAGTATTGTTCACTTTTGATTCTGAAGCAGTGTCATTGCTGAGAGAGCTCCCACCTGCTAATGAAGAACCCTCTTATACCAAGATTCGGACTGGAAGGAAAAATTGAATACTTAACTCTGATCAGGGTGTCAGGAGTAGACAATTGGTATTACAAAAAGTGATGGCAATCTTTTTTTTTTGCCTGTCTAATGCATACTGCCCAAGCACTTCTCAGGAGAGAGTAGAGAGACCATCCATCAGCATCACATAATTTGAACCAGAATGCATTTCATGCCTGTATTTAAACCACTTGGGACATGATACTAAAACCACCTCTGCTGTAAAAGTAAACATGCTCGGGCTTGTGGATGGGATGGGATGGGATGGGACAGGACGGGAGACACTTAGGCCAAGTTCACACATGGGAATCTCAGCTGGGCCTGATTCGAACACTACTGTCTGAGACATTTGCCAACAAGAGTAATCTGAACTGTTTTGCTAGTATTGATAAGTTAGAGTAAACTGTGAATGTCATGTGCTTGTAAAATGCTTTTAACATGGGCCCTGAAGCTGTAAACAAATATGAGGAAGAGAATGATAGAGATTTGTGTTCCAAATCCAGCTGATAGTCCAGGCTCTAGCAGGTGTGACACCAGCAAATGACTTCTGACAGAAGTAGATGGCTTTCTGTACAGGTCCTGGGATCCCCAAGAAAAGCAAAGTTCCTGGATCAGATCTGCTCTCAGTTAAGCCAGGTGCAATGAAGACAGTGAATCATTTTGTTACCCACGAGTCTCAGTTCTCAGAGAGAAGCAGCTCCATCCCCTCCCCTTCACCAAAGCACAAACAGCCCCTCTGACCATGCACGGCCCCAGAGTCATTGACTGCAAGTTGCTGCTTTTAACTTGATTAAATGCTTATTGTGCAGATCAAACAGATGATGTGCATCAGCAATGAAGGCAGCCCAGCAACCCGGGTTGGAGTTCATTGAAATAGTTAGAACTAGATACTCTCAACAGTCTGATCATTGGCTGTTATTAGGTATTTCTGTCTCCTGGTTTCTTTCGTATGATGCACAAGGCAGGTGTTTAAGTTAAGGTTTGTGTAATCGATTCCAAATGCATACTATTTGATTTAATTAGATAAAACCCCTAAATTACACTAAAGCTAATCCATACCTATCACTCAGATACTGGATTAGCATGTCACTAATTCTGCCATGCTTGCTCTTGTGATGGGGCTGCACTAAGAGATTTCACCGAAGCCTTTTATCTCAGTGTGAATCAGGGGGCACTTAACAAACCTGAGTACCTGCATGAGCTGGTGAGGCTCTTCTGACAGAGCTTCTCTGATGAGCAGAGTGGTGCAGACAGTCTGAACAAAAGCTGTAACAAGAGAACTGTGACCTGACCGAATCCTTTAGGAACTGGATGGCAATGGAAAGTGATGGTCCCTCTCCAAGAGAACTTTACAGCCTTAAGGTGAGTTGAAAAGGAGCTCATTGTAATTTGAATGTTAATTCTTTTTGCTTAAGTGGGGCATCGATAAATTGCTAAGAAATACTTTACAAGAAATCTTATGTACAGGTGTTAAAACAGAGGTTTTTGAAACTCAGAAAAAAAAAAAAAAAGAAGGGGCTTTAGCAGTACAAGTAATTACTTATATTTAATTTGGACATGGTGAGTTGTTGGACTAAAGTGTTCTAAGTACTGTCTTTCAACAGCTCAATATTAACTGATTTTTTATGTTGCCACTATATCATGGATGAAGAATAAGTTTGGCTGTTCTTTTATGGCCACACTGGAAAGTGGTTTTTAAAATGTTTTAGTTTTAAGAAAAGTTGTTTTCAGTATTGTACCTTTAGGCTTCTTTGCACTGTGTTACAAAAGAAACTATTTTCAAACACAGAAACTGTGTTTCTGTGGACAGAAATGACCACATCTGCTCAAGTATGCCCTTTTGCTAGTGCAAAAATGTGGGGAAAAATATTGCTGAAATTAAAATGCAAACCTAATTTTCTACTCAAAGGGAAATCTAACTAAGTAGCTAGACCAAAATTTACTCTGAATTCGTAGTGTGTTTTTTTGATAATGGAGATTCTAAAAGGTCTGTTGTAAGGACCGGTGATGATGGTAAGAGAGAAAGCAATGATCTTTACTGGTGGTTTGGAGAATGCAATGCTTTTAGGAGAAATGTTAAATATGTATTTAATCTTGAACAACATCATTCTGAGTGGAACTTGCAGTACATCAACGGGTCCTGTTTTAGAGTTCATTAAAAAAAAAAATTCCAGCTCTAGCCTTTTCCCTTGTTAAAATACAATTTCTGGGCTGAACTGGTACTAAACCAAAGCAAACTGCATGAGGGGGCTAAAAGGATGGTGGTGGAGTCTTAGGATAACTTCAAGGGCCTTCCTTACAGTGTGAACTGCCTGTCAACTGCAGATTAACCAGGGTACTGATGTAGTGTTGGAAAACAAAAATGCCAGAAAACAGTGTGTGAAAGGCCGCTGAAGTTAGGAATACCACAGCATTCAGGGTTTGCTTGGGGGAAGCCAGGTGTTTAGGAAGGACATCCCCATCAGTGGCTGAAATGGAAACATTTTAATTGGAGTTAAGGTAGCATGCCAGTAACTTGGAAACTGTGGATTAAAAAGGAAGATGTTAATACTGTTTATGATTTATTATTATTGATCTTTAGGACTCTTGGAAGTGGTTTATCAGCATTAATACTATCATAAAGTAGCTGTTAAGAGTATGCCTACAGGAGGATAATCCCGGTTGTGCTGAACTAAATGGCAAAGACTTCCTCTAAACTTGGTGGTAACATGACCAAGACCTGCAGAAAGAGGCCATCTGCAACAAAATACAGAATTTTGGAAACTGCAGTTAGATTATTTTATATATCCACATGGGGATTATTTAACTTCAGAGATCCCTTAGATGCATCTGTTTGCAGGTTTGAAAGGGCAATATTTTCATATTCCTCATGTGATGCTGAGCATCTGCAGTGGTGAACTAACACTACCAAATCCTTCTGAAAGTTCCTGTTCAGAAACCCGTAAAAGATGGGATTGATACATGTTGAGATCATGGCCACAAGGTGGCAGATTGTAAATGCCAGGTTATGATTACAGCTCATAAGTGCCTCATAGTTCCAGTCAAAAACCACATTGAATGTATTGAGAGGCAACCAGCAAGCTGCAAAGGTCACAACAATTGATACCAGCATCATATTAATCCTTTTGTTTTCACTCAGCCTGTTCTCATTCTCTCTCATCCTGTCTATTTTACCACGTCTCCTTCGAAGACACACAAATATCCTGAGATAGCAGATAAAAATAAACCCCAGTGGGAAGCAGTACTGGAAAACCAGCAGGCTAGTGGTGAAAATCAGTCTCTCTGTATGAGATGGCCATGCTTCGATGCAAGCAACCTTGTTCTTGTAGAAATCACTATGGAAAGACAGATGTTTGAAGGGTTCATCTGTTATTTGGTGGAACACTAAAAATGGAGTGGATATGATGAGGGAAAGTCCCCAGATGAAAAGAATTCCCCAATAAGCATGTGAAATATTAGGCTTCCAGCCACATGGGTTCACAATTAACTGATATCTCTCAATAGCAATGAGTACAAGTGAGAAAATGGAGACTGTGACAGATAGACTTTGTATGAAAGAGCCTATTTTACACATTGCTTCCCCAAATATCCAGTGGTCCATTAAGGTATATGCAACTGTGACAGGAATGCACATGATACAGATTAAGACATCTGATAAAGAGAGGTTGGCGATCAAAATGTTGGTAACATTTTGAGCTTCTTTCCGTCTCTTTATTATAACAATTAAGCAAAGATTTCCAACAAGCCCCACTAATGTAACCAATGTGTAAGCTGTAATAAGCAAGAATTCTGCAAGGAAGGAAAGTTGGCATGTATCAAAGTCCAAGAACTGAGAAAGGCTAATGTTAGAGATAGTTTGATTAGCCAGGATCTCACTGGGGTGCTGAACAGCTTTATCCATCTTGAAGCATCTTCCAACCTATGGACAAAACTTTGTATTATTTAGAATATACTTTGCATGGAGATTTTCAAAGCAGTGGGTACTGTGGGTCTGTCATTGTAGTCGGTGTCCTTAAAGTTTTGAGCAAATCTCACATGATTAATTACAGTACTGGAAAGCATGTGGTTATTAGTGGGTTTATGTATCTCTGTGGAAGGAGGTTGATGTCACCTTTCTGAGATTCTGCACTGACTGTGCTACAGGTCTATAAATCACAGCAAGAAATAGCTGTGATAGCAGCTCTGACTAAACTTGTATGGATGCTTTCATACAAATCCTCTTTTACCAGTTGTGGATAAAGTTTGCTTTCCAGAATAAAGTATTCTAAGATCTGCCTCTGCTGAAGATTTAACAAGGTTTAATGGATTCTGGTGAGGATAATCTGTTGCGTTTGTATTGCCAGCAAAGAAGAACTGGGTCCTGCCATCACTCTGCTAGCTTAGACATCACACTTACATTTTCTTTAGAACTACAAAACATTGTGAGTTAATACACTCAATCCTCCTGAATTAATCAAAATGATGTGTGCTTGAGCTCAAATGGCATTCAAAACCTCTATGATATCTTAAAGGGAGTTTCCTGTTCTGCTGATGAATTGAAGATAGTATGTCCTTTTTCCTAAACCTAACCTGAGAAAAATGTAAACAACACAAAGCTCACATAGTTATGCAAGCAATTATTCCTCTTTCAGCTCTAACTTAAGCAGGAGTCAAGCAAAAAAATCTGATATTAGCACAGTGCTGTGGTTTTAAAACTAATATCTTAATGGGTTTGAATTTATCACTGAGTGCAAAAGTCTATCTTAATTTAAAGGCTCACCAGCTTTCTTGCTAGAAAGTTTTTTTTTCCAACCTGGGAAAGGAAAAGTGAAGTACGAAAAGAATAACTTTTAAAATTTGAAAGTGGATAATGGATATATGCTCTACACATTTATCTTTCAAAACTCAACTTTAACTCACCTTTATTCCCCTGTGAAATTACTGGAAAACTAGCTGGAAGGAGATTGTTCTTCACCCCTAGTAGTGGTGATGAGAGCCTGTGGAGAAAGGAGAATGAAGAAGCGGTGGGAAGTTAAAGAGGATACACAAAAAGAAGAAGGGATAGGTAGATGTTTTATTACTAGAAATAATCTGCTTATGTGGAGATTTGTCAGCCTTTTCACAGGAATGATTGCCATTATTTATTCACTAAAGAGTAAAAAAATGTTTAGTTGCTTGTACAAAATTAAACACCAAATCCAGGGTTAAACTGGAATTATGATTCTGTAGTTGTTTTCCGACAGACACTCAAAGAATATTCCAGCCAGAGTTGTATCCTGGACTGCTTTATTCTGATACTTCTGTTTGGCATAAGTTTGGGTGCTTCAAACTAGGATTCTAAAAAACTCCAAAAAATACCATGCTTGCCTTTGGAGCATCTATTACCACTCTCATTCTGATTAAAATATCCTTTTCAATCAGCATACTTGTGTTGGAGTGAGAAGAGGCTGTAGATATATGTGCCTCTATGTGACCCTGATGTCCCAAAAATGACTTAAATTGTGGTCAGGGCTAACATTAAGCCCTGTAGTCTCCCTGAAGAATGTACCTGGTTTGGTTACAGCTATATTGCGCCAATGACATGGAAAACTCTACAATCCTGCTGCGAAAGCTATGGAAGTCTGGTGGCTCTGATAGATTTTGCAGTCCCTTGCAGGTGTCCCTACTTCAGTAGGGCAAGACCAAGAGCTGGGTACTTCACTGTGTGCCTACCAGCCTCCAAAAACTCTTCTGTTCCTGAGTCCAGGAGAAAGGCCGTGGACTGTGACTCAGACACAGTCACATCTTGCAGAATTCGGTGATGTGGCTGGACAACAGCACCTTCAGGACCCCTATTTCCTGGAATGCATTGGAACCCACATTTCCCTGGAGCAGCACTAATTGCCTGGCTGGATTTGTCACACGGAAGGATGCATGTGCTGGAAGGACAAGAGGCAGTAAATGGTAAATTTACCACCAACAGTGGCAGTTGTTGCCCCGGTGAGATTTACTGCCACTTCAGAAGTGTGAGGATCTAAAGTCTGGCTGCTTTGCCCCAAGGGTGATCTTTCTCTTTGCCGTGCCTGTGGTGTTCACCTGGCTGGCACAGATCTGATACCTTCAAAGACAAACTGCTCTTCCCTGCTTTTTATGTGAACAGGAAAAGCTGTAGAGACTCAAAAGGCCATGAGGCTGAGCCAAGTTTGTAATATTTTATGCACTATTTACTAAGCTTGCTTATTTCTCCATGGATGCACAACACAGTTTGATAGCAAATTCTGAATGTCCTCTCCCAAGAATTCAGGGTGGTAGGGCTTCTTTGGCATTTTCTGTTTGGGAAAAGTCCCTGTACTGACCTAATCAGTTTGCTCGCTACATCAGTTTTAGGCACATGCTCCATCTACACTGTCCTTTTGTCAGGAAAATGTGTCATTTCTTTTCACTCGTTGGTTTGTGCTGGGAGTTAAAGAGTGCATGCCATGCTGCAAGGCAATTTAAACATTTCCTTGGCAATAAAACAATTACAGCTGTCTTGGTAAACATATGGAGTATTCACAGCATTAAAAAAAATAAGTTACTCTAGTATTTACTACAGCATGCTGAACTGTATTGTAATACCTACTGGCATTTTTTAATCTAATAAATAAATGTTACTGGAATCAGCATCCTTGAACCGCATCTACAGCTGATATCAGAATTGAAGTGTTTTATAAAAAGAACTAATTACTTCAACCCCCAATCCATGCATTTTGGAAAAGATTCTCTACCATAGTAAGAGTTTAACACTAAGTTATTATAAACCCCTTAGCCTAGTTGTTTCATTCCTCTGTCTGCAGAAATATTACTGAAACATTCATAAGCAAAAGAAAGGTCTAAAATAAAATTAGTTTTAGAAAGGCTTTTTTTCCCTAAGTATTTTCTTACCTATGCTAAAGATGAACAGTCACATCCTTTCAAGGTGACCAGTAAACGTTTCAATTACAAACATTGTTTATTCCTAAGTATTGCACAGATAAAATGTGGAGGAAAATTTACATTCAGTTTTAAATATAGGTTGTAGAGAATAAAACAATGCTTTAAAAGATATTTCAGTAACTTTTATCACAGTTTTATGGATTTTCTGACTTCTTACCTGATGAAAAATTCAAGTAATATCCACACTGCCTTTAACAATTTTCCTTTTCTCTCAGAGCCAGCAAACACATCTTCTTTCTGTATAAAAGAATCGAGAGCAAAGTCATCTCTCCTAAAGCGATACCTAAACTCTCCTTTCTTCTCTGTCTGAAAGAAACCACAGATCCCCAATTTCCAACAGTATTGAATCTGCCAGGCTGTAGGAAGGCAGCTGAGGAATAAAACAAGCTCTGGAATCCAAGAAGAGACGAACAGCAGTGAGCAGGGAGGAGGAAGGACCAGTAGTCATGGGGATGGATTTTCCTCCACTGTGCTGCTTCCCTCCACCCTGTCAAACACCTTATCATGCAATTTCTTTTTCAATTATTTAATCTGTTCTGTAGTTCAAATGTTTTCCCTCTGCAGGATTTCATACATAAACATCTGTGGATGGCACATTCCTTTCTTAACTGATATGGCAATACAATAAGCTGCTTGGAAAGAGCGTGCACATCCTATTAAGTGTATCATTTGCTTTATTGCAATTGAGATAATTGGATTTTCATTATAAATTGATATTTTAGCATATACTCCACAGATAAAAAATATTCCTGGAAAGGAAAGCATGGCACACTGTACTAACACATAGTAAAAAGGGGCTTAATTTTTATTACTGTTTTTTCAGTAAGAGTCCATACATTCTGTAGTCGCATGTTTATAAAAATAAGCATTCGGCTTATTCACGAAATATTTGGAATGAACGTTTATGGAATGGGAAAGGAAGAGCTTTTCTTAGCATCTGCAATCTGGTAAGTTGCTGCATAAACTCTTGTATTTTCACCTGGGTCCATTTAACTTCCAGTAGCCCAATCTGGCTTTTTTGAGAGAGTGATTTTTGGAAAGCAGGAGGATTTTTGGGATGAGCAATGCTGATGCTGTATTGAAGTGCAATTCAGAACTAATTATCTAAAAATATTGTTGGTTGTCATTTTACAGTGTTTGTATAAAATAGGTGTAGGGTGGAGGGAGCCTCTGTGATCAGCCAGACGAACCTCCTGCTTTTCATATATTTGTGTTTATTCACCATGTGTTTGTCCAGACTGTTTTTTAACCATCTGTGGTAATCTTAGATTAGGTATTCAAGTGCCTAATTGACTGCTAGGAAGACTGCCTTAACACCTCCCCCTAAAACTTCCTTCTCTTTAGTTTAACCCAGTGCTTTTTATTCTAGGTGTGATCTAGGAATTCTGATATTTTAACCAAAAATGCTATGATCAAGCAATGTGAATATATTTTTCTAAAGCATTTCTACAACTTGTGGGTTTGATTGTCAAAATTACTATAAAAACTAAGTTTTGCTAAAGTACTTTAGAAATTCTGTTTCTGGTTGTGCTGTAACCCCAGGAAGTTAATCAGGACCTGAACATGCAATGTGATAGATAAGCATCAGAACAAGCCATAAAAATGCATTATCTATTTATGAAGCAAGTAAGTCAATAAAATTAAAAGATGTTCTGATTCTATTTACAAATTTCAAAGGTCACGTTGCTTATTTACACACGCCTTTGTTTCTAATATAATTCTGTATGCAGTCCTTCATTTGTGGAAAAACAAGAGTATTTAACATGTAATCCATTGGTTTTACAGTTGTATCAACCTGCTGCCTCGCGTGGATTCAATTGTGTTGTAACCTGTTGTGAATTAGATCACATCCAGCATCAGAGGCTTGTGGGTGTAGCTGCTCGTGGTGTGTTTAATTCTGATGTCAAAGGTCTGTATGCTAAGTGGGACCCGTGGCTCTGGAGGACGGATCACAGTGTAATGTTTTCAGCCAGATGCTGGAGTGTCTGTTTGCAGAAAAGGTTAATGGGTAGCAGAATTGTATTTACTTGTTATCAATGGTCTTGTTATTTCTGAATTTCTCAGTATTAAGTGATGGGTGCAGTGCCATAATAGGCAGGTTTTTAAACTTTGTAACCACTTGTGTAGCATTGGCAACAACCTGTTGGTGAAAAATAACATGTAAGTCCTTTGAGTTCACCTTTTGCTTTGGCATTTACATGATTCCTTGGCTAGCAGGAATCTTTGCTGATGGTTTATCACTCTAAACTTTTGCTTTTGCTTAGTTTTTTCTCCCATGTAACTGTGCAGCAGTCCTTGTTTCTGCCCATTGCAGCCCCCTTCTTCAGAAAGCAAGATTTAGTAGAGATGTACAGGTACAATTTCTCAGCTTCCCAGGTGAAGGAATTCTTTAACAGCAGATTGGCCAAGAGGTGGTTCAGAGACCTGTAACATCTCTGAAGGGTCACGGAATCACAGATGGGTTTGGGTTGGAAGGGACCTTAATGATCATCCAGTTTCAATGGGCAGGGACACCTTCTACTAGATCAGGCTGTTCCAAGATACATCCAACATGGCCTTGGACACTTCCAGGGATGGGGCAACCACAGCTTCTCTGAGTAATTTGTTCCAATGACTCACCACCCTCACAGTCAAGAATTTCTTCCCAAATCCCACCTGACCCTGCCCTCTGTCACTACAAAACCATTCCCTCTTGTCCTGTCATTCCAGGCCCTTGTCCAAAATCCCTCTCCAGCTCTCTTGGAGCCCCTTTAGGCACTGGAAGGGTTCTGAGGTCTCCCTGGAGCCTTACTTGTCAGGCTGAACACTCCCAGCTCCCTCAGCCTGTCTCGAGAGCAGAGCTGCTCCAGCCCTTGGAGTGCCCTGATGGCCTCCTCTGGACTCACTCCAACAGATCCACAGCCTTCTTACATGGGAGCTCCAGAGCTGGATGCAGCATTGCAGGTGGGGTCTCACAGGAGTGGAGGAGAGAGGAAGAACCACCTCCATCATCCTGCTGGTCACACTGCTCTGGATGCAGCCCAGGACAAAGTTGGATTTCTGGGCTCCAAATGCACGTTGCCAGCTCGTGCTGAGCTTCTTGTCAACCAACATCCACAAATCTCTCTCCTGGATTATTGCTTCCTGGTAAGTACTGTTCTTAACAGCACTTCAAAGAGGCACAGAAAAATAAACAAGAATAATTGGAAATCTCATATGTTAGTGTTGGATGTGCTGGTTAATGCCATGAAAGTAAGATAATACGCTGTGATGGAGGAAAACCACACTCCCCTCGTATTTTCCTGTTCTGTGGAGAGATTAACACCCTAGTAAGGGATTTTCAGTAAATAGCTTATAATGTGACCAAACTAGCAACAGCTAAGTGTGAACTGTGACTTTTTCTCCATGGATGTACATGTGTAAGTTGGAGCACTGCTTCATGACTCAGAGTTTTTTCCCTAATTGGAAATGATTGTCACAAAAATAATTCATGTTCACTACCTGGAGTTTAGGTTTCACTCCATTATACTGCATAGCTCTAAAGGACAGCTTTGCAATATCCTTGATGCCTCATCATGATCTCAATTTTGATTCTCAATTAGCTCATGCCTAGAATGAAAAGTCAATTGTTTTAAAATCTGATTTAACTATAAATGAGTTACTTATAATAACATATTAACTTTTAAAATTATGTCATGCCATGAACTGTTGGCTAATTTCTGGACCTTATTCAGCTGGCATAGAGCTGAGATGGAGATGAATACACTCCCTGGCTGGAAGGTTAGCATCTTAATTTTTTGGGTCAGCCAAGTTACTTTTCTCACTGAAAATGAGATTAGATATGTGAGTAATTGTAATAGGAGTGTGACTGCATAAATTCATATTTTGTAATAGATTCCACTTTCCAAACCCTGATTCAATTCTTTGTAGCTTTCTAGAACTTCTCCAACTCCCTTTTACCAAAAGTGATCTCTGCCAAAAAATGAATTATTTCAATAGCTCACAGATTCCGGGAGAATATGACAATTTGTTTCTCTGGTTTGTTTTTTCCCATTCTAGAGTCTTTTTATAACAACACTGTGAGCACCGAACCCTGCTGTTCTCATGGCACGACATCTTTCAGTGTACTAATTGTTAATTAAGAAATACTTAAAAAATCAAAAGGTTTTTCCATTAATCTCAGTCTGTTTCAATTTTCCAGCATGTTTCAAACTGTAATAAGTGTTTTGATTTTCTGAATTAAAAATATGAATTCTAGATTGCTATTTTCTGTCTAGAAAGTCTCACTTCACACCACCTCATTTTAAAATTTCTTGAATAGCATGGATGCCTTACGGCTAATTTCAGGCAGGTATTTACTGAGCTTCACAGCACAACTCTTCCTGCTGTGTTCAAACAAAGCTTAACATCAGTCATGCAAAAGCACCACAAACCTACCCCACAGAGGTTCTGTGGAATGAGAAACAGTTGGAGCCTAGGAAGAGCTAAGAGGAAAAAAAATAAAAGCAAGTAAATTTTAATTTAACTGGAAAAAACATAATGAAAAATTTGCAGGTGAAAAAGATCAGAGTGTGGCTGAGATTGTTGCTGGCTCCAGGTCTTCTTTTGGCAAAATTTAGAATCCTGGTCTGTCTCAGACAAAGATACAGTGAAAGTTCTCCTGTCTCACATCTGTCACAGCATTGCTACATTCTTTGATCCTTCACAAGAATCTTGACTTTTGAGACTGTATTTTGCTGCCTCACTTTCATCCCATCACTTCAAATTATGGCCAGCTTTTATATAAAATTTTAGGAAAGAGAAGAAAGGAAATAATAAATTATTAAAGAAGAGTGAAAAGATGAAAGAGGAAAAGAGAAATTGAACTTCAGAGGGAAGAGGAGAGAGGGCAGGATTTAAGGGAAAATGGTAACTTAAGTCCAAAGAAAAGGATGCAAATTCAATTCTCTGATGACTTTCCATTTCACCCTTCACAAAGCTGTGTTTCTTTCTTCAGCAAACTCCCCTTAAAAAGGGCTCCAGGAAGATTTTGTTTAGTAGATAAACTTTGATACTACTTACTGAAGAAATAGTACCTGTGGGTTATTCTGTTACCTTTTTTTCTGTAGGTTATGTTATTTTGCATTAAGCAAATACAAGAGTGGGGTAGTGTTTTATTCCCCATCTGAATTTACAGAAGGTAGAGATTTTTATCCTGAGGAGTGTCATGTTCAGACTTCAGGCAAAAGACTATCTGGTTGCCTCTCAGTACTTTTAAATCTTTTTCAACAAAAAACCCTCTCCTGATCAGTACTAATTCATGAAAGTCTCCAAAGTAAGATCACAGGTTTGATGTTTTTATGCAGATTAAAGTGCAAACAGCAGAACAGAGTGAAAGAGAAACTTTTGCCAAAAAGGCAAGAGCTCTCCCAAAGACAGCTGTACATCTTTTAGAAGTTTTCACAACTGTAACTAAAGCAAGGTGCCAGGCTGGAAATGCTCGTGGTGCTGCTGCATTTTTAGACAAAACGCCTCCCTATGAACCGCACAATTACGCTCTGCCTGAGGTGTTGATTTGGGTAGGAGTGAGGTGTCCAGAAGTCTAATAATATCTCATTGAAATTATGAGAATAAAAATCTTTGCCTCTGTGTGTGTGTATCTCAGAGTGATGTGGGAAATTATGGTTGAATCCTCTGTATTCCCACCTATGCCTTCTGGGTGAAATGTGTGTGTGGCTAAGATGATGTTATTACAGTCTTCAATGTGAATGCAGAACTAGTTCAGCAAACAGTCCACATGAAGGAATCCTGTAGCTTCAAAATGCTTTCTACCTGCTGAAAAGTCAAACTAGACCTAAGTCTAGAGCACTGCACTATACTAAAAAAAAAATACTTAAACTCATTAAAAATTCAAGTGATACACTTAAATTCCTTAAAAAAAAGAATCAATACCTGCTGACTATGGAAGCCAGACATGTAACTAGATTAAAGAGGTTGAAACTAGTTAAAAAAATATGACTTTGTGTTTATATGAGGGTTTAGATAAAATATTTATAACTTATGAACTACTTTTGACTTCATAATGTTTTTCTATTGCCCTTCATGCTCTTTTCCAAAACTTCATTATTCCTTTTCCATCTTGGCAGTTTGGACCCATTAAATAGCATGACAAAGTTGTTTCTTTAATGACAAAAATTGATATAAAGAATTCCTTAATAATTTATTTTGTACCAGTTTTACTAAGAATATATGATAACATAGGAAGTCATGTTGGAAAGGGACTGCTCAGATGTCTCTGGTTTGCAATCTCTTAAGCAGTAATGCCCTCCTGTGGACTCTAGGCAGTATGATTTCTTCTGAATAACTAGAGAGGTGTATGCATGAAAACGATTTGGCTTCCCTTCTTCCCAACACACTGATTAAACTGTCCCATGAAGACATTTAACACATGGCATCATTTGGCCAAAGTTTCTGGTTTGAGAAACACATTTCCTTTAGGTAATGATACAGGTGGAACTTCTATCTGAAAAAGCACCTAAATTTAGAAACTTCAGCAGCTTATACAATGATTTTTTTTTTATTATTATTCTATAGGCTGCTGTCAGAATTGAAAAAATGTCGTGCTGCAAGTGCCTTGTCAGAAAGTGAGAGGCATGTATTTCTTTTGTGTGCTGCTTTCCTAAGAATTTTTAAACCCATAGGATGGTATTATGCATCTACTAGTTTACAGCAAAAAGCAGTTTAAGAATTCTGTGGGGAAGCTGCTGTAGCTGCTGGAGTGGTGTCTGGTTTACATCTCACACAGTGAGGCTCGTCTTTGGTTCTGCACTCACACTGTGGCAGCACCTGTGTCTCTCGCTGGCTCACATAGCTTGAGGGAAAAGGCACAGTTCAGGAGCACAGAAAGGCACCTACTTGCAGGAATGTGTGTAACAAGTGACTTGCTGCACCGATCAGGTGACTGGATGTGTGTTTTCAGAGGAGACATTTCCACCTGCAAGACTTGGTATGTGTGTGTTGAAGGCATTTTCCTTTCATTAATCAACCAGTCAAAAGCGTAAATGAAGAGGAAGCATTTGGGCTAACTTGAATTGAGTCAGTGGCTGATTTTTCCTACTGATTTACTCACATCTTAAAGACCCTCATCTCCTCCTCCTGATGCAAGCAGTGACTTTTTTTCTCTGATCTGTTCTTTGGCCTACTTGTTTGTCTTGTTTTCAGGGAGAGAAAGTGAGCTGTAAACAAGATTTGTTTTCTTTGTTGAGGCCATAATTAGCTCCTCTTAATTTTTTGTCCTTTTTGCTCTAACTACAGGTCTATAAAACTCCCATGGATTATTTTCTACCTGACACATATTAATTTATCTTGTGAAGGGCCATACAGGTCTTACAATAACTAGTAGGCAAAATATAGTTTTTTATTTCCTGTAATTATGTGGAGCTTGCAACAGCCTCTGGAAGATTTTTATTTAAGAGAGTAGGATATATTTGTTTATTTTAAAACCGCAAATATTTCAGTGGATTATGGGCATATTCTCTTTTCTTAAACTAGATAAAATGATGGTGTCAGTTCATGCATTGAGATAAATGGATCTAAACGTGACAACTTTCCTTGTGATTTTCAAACACAGGCATTTAATAGGTTACTTTTACTATAGACTTGGATGTAAGATAAAAAAATCCAATTTGAGTAAAATCAGATTACTGCATTTGCAAGTATTAATGCTACTGGTTAGTGATAATCATAGCCTGTGAGACAAAAGCATGTTCAGCCTCTTTGGATCTCCTCTGGGGCTGTGGTTAACCAACCTTCCAGCACAGTCAGTGTTCCTCTTGTGTCTGTGTCTCCAAGGGAGCATTTTCAATTGATCTCTATCAGGGGGATGTTGCAGTTCTGCCTCCTCCCTCCAGCAAGCACCTGCAGGTTGTGCAAAAAATGAGGCAGCTGAAAACTAAGTCCTTTTTCATTATAAAACTGTCTCAGTTCTTTTAAGTGGATCGCTGTGTGTTTGTAGAAGCATCAAGGCTGGCACATGGAAAAAGGCAGGATTGTAAGGCTGGAGCTCTGCACCAGTTCAGGCAACTGTGGAACTACATCCTGACAGTGCCCGACGCAAAACTGCAGCCATTCTTAGCTCCTGCATAATTTTTAACATAAACCCCAGTGGCTGTAAGACCAAAAAAAAAATCGTGTTTCTAATGAAAAATTCGCTAAGTAATGCTGCAGTCTTCATGATGGCAATGTTTAATGTACTATAAAAGTAAGAGAAAAAAAAGGAAAATTATCTCACTATGCCACAGGGTTTGCACACTCTTGAACAGCTCTAATTATTTCTCTGAGCAAATACCTCATTTTCAGAGCTAGGGAGAGATTTAAGGGTGAGTAGGCTGTGATACAGTGGGAAAGAGGACTGAGAAGCAGGGGAGGAAACAGTAGCAGGAATAGTGAGTGGGAAAGAATCACAGAAAGTTGGAAAAGCCCTCCAAGATCATTGACTCCAACCCTTCCTTCGGCACTGCCAAGACCACCACTGAACCGTGACCCCAAGTGCCACATCTGCATGTCTTTTAAATCCCTCCAGAGATCTGACTCCACCACTGCCCTGGACAGCCTGTGCCAGGGCTGGACATTGTTTTCCGTGAAGAATTCTTCCCTGATATCCAATCTAAACCTTCCCTGGTACAACTTGAGGCTATTTCCTCTCATCCTGTCCCTTGTTCCCTGGGAGCAGAGCCCGACCCCCACCTGGCTGTCCCCTCCCGTCAGGGAGTTGTGGAGAGCGAGAAGGTCCCCCCTGAGACTCCTTTTCTCGAGGCTGAGCCACTCCTCACCAAACTTGTGCTCCAGACCCTGCCCCAGTTCCGCCGCCCTTCTCGGGACACGCTGCAGCCGCCCGGTGTCCTGTGAGCCCAGATCGGGCACTTGGCAGCGGGTTACCAAGGGGAAGGGGGACACAGAGAGAAGACCCATCTTCTGACAGGGAGCAGACAGGAACAGGGCACACCGGAGGGTTAAACCCCCTACGAGGGGAGTCAGCAGCGGGCTGGGGAAGGCGAGGGCTGGAGGTGGAGCCCGGCCGGGGCCGAGCCCAGCGGGTGACGGCGCTCCGGGCGCAGGGAGCGTCTGTATCCAAAGGGGCGGTGCCAAGAGGCTGACCAGGCTCAGCTTCATGGTGCCAACCACGAGGACACGAGGCAACGGCAGAAACTGATGCACAGAAAGTTTCACCTGAACATGAGGAAGAACTTCTTTACTGTGCAGTGACAAGCACTGGGACAGACTGCCCAGAGAGGATGTGGAGTCTCCCTCACTGGGGGTACCCAGAACCGTCTGGACGCGATCCTGTGCCCTGTGCTGGAGCGGGGAGGTTGGGCCAGAAGCCCGCTGGCCTGCCCCGCTCTGTGGCTCTGGGGGAGGCCCCGAGCCCCCTCCCGCGGGAGCAGCGGGTGC
>NW_008237902.1:539988-552491 GCF_000691975.1 Corvus brachyrhynchos
ACCCATTGAGGGGGGGGCGTGGAGAGCCCTCCCTTCGATACGGGGCAGTTTCTAAATGGTTTCTCCCCTCATTCGCCGAAGGGCAGCTCCTTTTAAATGCCTCCCTGCTGTGGGAGCGGCTCCTAAATGCCCCCTGAGGGTCGCCTCTGCTGCCTGTGCCACTTCTTTCTCTCTGAAGATGGACTGGGCCCCACATACACATATTTTGTGTTACAGTCATTGATGGACTCTATTTTTTTATTATTACTTGGACCTTGGTCGTTTTTATACTAGCAACGAAAAATGTCTTGTTTTGATTTGTTTTTTGAGGGGTGCGGGGTGGGAAGTGTCTTGCTGATCTGGAGTAAAAACCGGGGAGGGCTAGGGGGGAATTTCCTTTGTTGTAAGGACTCGATACCTGGATACTACGTTTTTTTCTACAAAAGCTACTCGGATCCCATGACTGACTTTTAACATTTCTGTAAAGGAGGAAAAAATGGTTTTTACGTTTTTTATTTTTTAAATAAATCATTGTGTTCATTGACCTTTACACGTCTAATTTTTTTTCCTAGGATCAATTCCGTACGGTTTTAAGGCTTTTCTAGGTTTGAAGCAAGTGTTCCTCTGCTTTAAAATCTGTGTACTTAGAGTAGTAAATACTTTGTTGCCAGTAAAGGTCTCAACTGACTTTTTTGCTAGTGGCTTTCAAACACTTGACAGAGAAATTTTTGAAGTACTAATCCCTGGATGTGGTCTGTTTTTTTAAATATTCATTCTCACTTTGGCAGTTTGTGTGCATCCACCATCTTGTACTAGGCAGTTTGACGTGCTGACATAGTTGGTCAGTTTTTTCTATACGACTTTTCCATCAACGTATGTACTGTGTAGTTTTGAAGAAATAGTTTGTGTTAAGCATGTGCTTCATTCATATAAAATGTTCAGAATTTCTTATTGCTTAGTTTTCAAGTCTTCGGTTTGTCTGTGTGTGATTCCTTCCAGGAAAGGGTCGACATTTACCCCTTCTATTAAAGGCATACTTGTTTTCCTAGCCCCGGGTTAACAGACTTCACTCTGAGCTATTGTGCTTCCTTAAAGTTCCCTGAGAACTCTCACAGCTCCATCTACCGTCAGGATGGCAGCCCCGTGCTGTGGGCTTCCTTAAAACAGGAGTAAAACTGGCTTGCTAACAATTGTACCAGACTTTGGAAGGTTATTTTATGCCACTAGATGACTGGTGTAGAATGCAGTGACATCTGCATGTGAATAAAGATGGGGTCCCTGATTACTGATGGGGGAAAAAAAAGGAATGGGTTTGCAATACCTGCCTCTGCACGTAATTTAAAAAGTAATAATTGCAGTTGCCCATATTTCAGAAAGTGGTGATCTAAACTGTGGGCAAAGAGCTCTGAGAATGGAGCCAGCAAGTGTACCAGTAACATAGGTGCTAGTTGTAAAGCAAAAGATATCTGTGTAGTCTGCTTGATTAAAAAAATGTATATTTGTAGCCCTTTCACGCAATAGAATTAAAGTTTGTTGTTTATTAAAAAGCATAATGTTTTAGGGGAAAACTGCCTTCCTGCATAGAAATATAGAATAGCAACGTTTATGGATATCAAATAAAAGATTTGAATTCCTTATATGCTTGAGTGAGAGTATATATGCTGTGGGGCATGGATTTTAAAAGTACAAAGTTATTTTGACTTCAGGTTTCTAAGCTCTTAGGATGCTGGTGTTTCATGGGACTGCATCATAAAAGCTGCTTTTTGCTTTGTTCCAGATATGCAAGATATTAGACATAATTCCCACTGATTCCAGTGAAATGTGTAGGGCTTGGTGCTTCTGGGCTGAAGGATATTGCATGAAATTTCAATGTATAGTTACTATTTGGTATCAATCTAACCTGATGACGATTTAAATTGAAGTGAGCTTTGTTGCTATTAGAAGTGAAACTGCATCAACTTAATTACCTGTGTGAGCTTAAACAGGACAATGTTTTGGTATCATCAGGATTTAAACTAAGAGCTGAGTGTCCTCCTGATTGTGGTAATTTATGGCTCTTGCAGTGAGACTAATTCTCTTTGGCTTAGCTGAGCCAAATAACTTGCTGTTTGCAATTAAATTGTAATTTTTCTATCTCAAAAGCCTGTTAGTCACTGTTGTGCACCAGCATCATTCATACGTTGTAAGTCAAGTTTCAGAGTTTGAGTTTGTAAAACACTGCAAGTGCCAGCTCTTGTTCATGCACAGCTTCAGGTGGTTTTATTTAAGCTCACTGGGCTTGAAGTCTTTTTCTGTACCTTTGCACTTTACAGCCATGTTGGACAGTCATCCTTGAACTTCATTTGAAGCACAGTTTTCCTGGTTTTAGCTGAAACGAGCTACGGAGTTCTAGGTCGTGTGTTAGTTTGGGTGTATGATTTAGTCCCTTGCAGTGGTAGTTGCCTTAACCTTATTAAGGGACAGCCTGGTTTGCAGAGAAATGGTTAAATTCACTTTTGTGATGTGTCTTGTCATTTGACTTGGGAAGCTAAAGGTTTATGCACCAGCTGTTGCTTTATGGTATTTTCATGTTATGTGCTGTGACAGGATATGTTGATACTAGAAATGAGTAGGTTTTTAAAAAAGTGACTTTGTGTGTGAAATCTGACTGTTTGGGAACTACTGTGCTGAAATGTGCTGTTACCTGTGTGCAATAGTACTTCTGGGACTAATGTCTGCTAAGACAAAGAGCTGATCCCAGAAATTGCACGTGTATTGGGGAGTAGGCTGCCTAATGTCTCCCTCAAAAGATTGTCACCTGTTTAACAGTGTTCTCTGGTCACTTGAGTAGGTGGCACTTGCTCTCCTCTGACCTCTGGTCTCTGGGGAACAGCAGCTTGTGACCCTGCAGGTGACATTGGAGAGGATTGTGTAAGTGCTGGTTGGCTAAGGGGCAGCTATGCTAGGGTCTACCATGGAATATAGAAAAGTACAGATCTGTATTGGTGGAATAAAAGACACAGTGACTTAAAGACTCTATTGGAATATAAACCTGTTTCTAGTACAGTTCCTAGTAATAAGAGATTTGTTGATAAAGCTTTGCTTATGTGTTAATGATTTTCTGACCCCTGGGTGGATTTGTCTGCACAGAGGTGCATAGGAAGAACTGAGATGAAATAAGGTGTATAGCTGGCATGTAAATAAGTTTGTGACTTCACAGTTGTTTTAGGAAGGTCACGAAGATAGAAATAAAGTAACTACTTTGCTGTTCCTTAGTTTCTAGTTGAGTTCTGAAGTTCCTATGTCTGAAATTATCTCCATAATTTAATGGCCGCCTGTTCAGGACCAAATGCTGGATTGTGTTGGTGTCACCTGTGAGAAAGTAAGAGCAATTAGTTTGCTTTCAGCATTTAATAAAGTAAAAGTGTGGTAGTTTTCTTAAAAAACAGATGTTCCTTTATTTTTGTAATCTGCATGACCAAAATGAAATTCCCAAAGCCAAAGTTTTCAAACTACCGTGTCACTGAACTCTGTGTGTTGTGACGTACATACAGTTTTTTAATAGTAATGGGTGTTCATGTCTACTCTAAAGTATAATTTGTTCTTGACTTGTAAATTTTATTTGGCTAATAAAACTAGCCTAACTTACACTTTCATAATACTGACTACTACCGCATTAAAAAGAAACATGCGAAACACGTGTATATGTAGTGCAATGATACTTTCATAAGTCTGTGGAAGTACCTGCCACGTGTTTGGTTTAACATGAGGTGCTGAAAAGGTGGTTTAGAACAGTGGTAACAGCTCAAACAGCTTCGATGGCTTTAAATCTCTGTGGGTTACTGATTGTGTGACACACTTGCAAAGTAAAAGCTGTGTCTTGCCCTGCAGGCTGCGGTAGTGTAACTGGGCAAGCTTTTGGGTTTGTGTTGTGTGTGGCAAGAGTTGCAGTGCAGCTGTAGTCCAGGCTCCAGTACTGGCCCTGGGAGTCCTAGTCCTGCTCCCAGGAGCTCAGCCCTGTGGGGAGGTGGGGTTGTGCACAGCTGGGCACTGACAGGAGGTGTGCCTGACCTCTACCAGGTGCTTTGCACGTACGGACTTAACGACGTGTGAAGCAGAAATAGTTAAAATGGCTAAAAACGTAAAGTTCTCAAATGCTTTATGGTGTCCTTCCCCCCCTCCCCTCTCCCGCCCCAATTTAGATCCCTGTAAAGCAAATTTTGCTTTCATTTAGCATTGAAAGATCTAATTGGACAGTACAGGTCAGAAAACTGGTTTATTATCCTGCCCTGCCAGCTGATACTACTATCCCAACATGGCATTCCCACTGCTGCCAAAAAGGGTCTGAGCGAGAGTGATGCTGAGGACCTCAACCTCCCCTTCAAATGTGAAAAGAGAGCAGCTTCCTTTTCCCATATAACTCAGAATGTTTATTCTAAAATAAAAAAAGTTTGTCTTAAATCATTATGTTGTTAATTAATCCCGTCCTTTAGGACTAAAAATTATTATTAGGACCCCTCTGATGTCCACACAGTGAACAAAACCCTGGTGTGTTTTGTGAGAATGGAGTTTTGCTCCTACAGTCTGTGAGATGGTTAGGTTTCTGATAGAAGACACCTTATCAGAGCCTTTAGATTATGATTGTTTGACCTGTTGTAGCCACTATCGATTAGTGTTTATCATGTAATCAACAGTTTGTACCACATTTATGTGATTTACATTGTTGCAGATCTTTCACTTTCTGAGCTATTTGGAAGAAGGCATTTTCAGTGGTTTTTCAAACTGTCTATGGGTAATACTGTGGATTAATATGAGGTGATTGAAAGTCTAACACCCAATTTTCAGTCTTTCACACTAGCCAGAGGCGTAGTTTACCAAACAATGGGTTATTTAACGTGTTTTGCATAACTGGTTCTGTGATCTGGTGTATGTGTCCCTTAAAGATGAGTTTTCTGCTTGTTAGTTTTGTATTTCTTAAGAATAAAACAGTTGTATCCCTGCTTCACTTGAAAATGTATTTCACAATGCAAGCACACCACAAGGAGTTCTGAACCAGCCCGAACAAGCACTATTTGCTTTTGTTGATGGGCATTTTTTAGGTCTCCTGTTGAAGCTATTATTTCTGGTATGTGCATGCATATGCACACACAGACGTTACCTCTACTTCCACTTACCTTTAATGAGTATTTATTTGTGCTGTAATGTAAGCATTACTATTGATGAGTGTCAGGTGTGTATTTCTTATTACAAGATGGAAGTCTTCCTGCTATGTATGTTGCCCTAGGAATTTTGCATTATTTACCTATATACTAGGACTTGTAAAGGGGCTGATGGAGTTGGGTGCTTTTCTCGCTGTTCACTTTGACAAATCCTAGTCTTTTTACCTTCTCTGCTCCCAGAACTCTCATAAATTTCTATTATATATAAATGGGCAGATATAGTCACTTTTGAACTGATACGTCTTGTTCATATGATTCTCAGAGTGTTTTAATCCTGTAAACCCTATATTCTCCTTAAAAACACCTCTCTGGGAAAATGGGTAGTGGGAACCCTGAAAGAACGACGACTGTAAAGCTGTAGTTCACTGCAGAAGAGAGACATTCTTCAGATTTTTCTGTTTCCTGTGGTTCTATCTACTGAATAGACTGAACAGTTAAAAAGATGGTACAGTTCAGGTCTAGGCTGTAGCAAAAGAAAAAAACCAGCCAGCATAAAAAATAAAATTCAAGTACTGTTGTCTGTCCATGGTTCAGCCTTTGCCAGTAAGAGTCCTAACCTAAAGCTGCAACAGCATTTTAAAGTATGCTCTGAGTGTGGTTAGTCTTGGTGTAACTTCCTTTTGCTAAAAGTCTTTTAGGGAAAGCTGCAATGTTGCCTGTTGCTGTTACAGTAAATGCTGGGCTTAGAGCACTGGCTATTCTCAGATTGTCAGCCATCCAAGGAACCAAAGCGCCTTAACTTGGAAACCTAGATGTCAAGCCCAGGCAGACTAATAATGCCATCTGTCTGAGGCATCTGGATATTAACCCTCTTAGCATGATGCTTATAGTTCTATTCCCAAATGCTTTCACAGATGGAAAATACACAGATTTGAAAGAATAGTTCTTCTTTTTTTTTTTTTAATTGGACTGTGTTGAGCTATGTACCATTTTGGTGCATATTATATTCATTAAACCAATATAAATACCTCTTTTTATGACTAATGCAGTGAGGAATCTATGCCAATTTAGAAAGGAATTACATTTCTGGCCAGAAATGTGTCAAGATGCACATTTGCTCACCACCATCAAAGTACCAATCACTGATTAACATTGCAGAAAAATTCCTTAGAAGCAAAACGAGCTGATGAATCTGAAAATTCATCATTTCTTCAAATGCTACTTTGTACCATGGAATTGCCAACTGGTTTGTCTCACAGAAGCCCTGTTCTCCTGGGAATGCTGTTAGTCTGTAATCTAGTCAATATAAAATATTAATATCATCTCAGTCTCGTCTGTCATTTCTGTAATTTTTTTTGCTTTCTGTAGCTTTACAATGGACTTTCCCGCTTTTGTAAGAAAATTTGCTTTCCACAAAACCCTGGGGGGAAGGAAGCATGAGTGTAATCAATCACTGCAGGCACTGATTGGGAAGAAGAAAGTTCAGGAGTACTGAACCTGTTTCCAGCACAGACTTGGATTAAAGCAGTGCTAGGTAAAATGCATGAGTAGTCTGGGACTGGAGGTTCATGTGCTTTTTACTTTTTCTCTGTGGTTCAATAATATTGTTTTCTTTACTGCACACTAACCCAGCCCCAGTGGGAAGCCTCCCTCTCCCAACCACGCACCCTGGTGAAAAAATTGCAGCATAGGCAGGGCATGGCCCTGGGGGGAGTCTGTGATTACCTTGTTACTGTATACAAGCACAGCACTATCAGCTGTGTTTTGAAATAGTTTACTCCAGTTTCATCCTCCAGATCCCCTCCCTCCTCAGAAGGGATGTCCTCTGGTTTCGGGCTCACTGGCTGTTCCTGGGCTGGGTCAAAGCATTGTGAAAGATTCCTGATGCTAAATTCCCAATTCTCTCCTTGTGCTTATTTAGTACCTCTTCAGGTTTTAGTCATCTTTTAAGTTTACTGATAAGTAACAAAATTGGCTGAAGTCCTTCACTGAGATTTCATTTGGACTTGTTTGCTTTCTTTCCACCACTGCTGTAATAATGATGCTCCATTTACTGGAGAGAGCTCCTTCGAGTCCTGATTGCAAATTTAGGACTTCTCCCCTGGGATCACTACTGGACTGCAGGATGTTTGGAGTTGTCATTGCTAATGCCTCTTGCACAGGGTGGTTAGCAGCTGCATTCTGCAAGAATATTGCCAGCTTTCTGCTGTTACTTTCGTGGAGGTGTATCCTCCTGAAAAAGAGAGATCCCCAGGAGCATGAGGAGCTCCAGCCCTTGCAGTCAATGTGCCTTTTCCCTTTAGGCCCATCCATCCATCCATTACTTTCTGTGGTCTTAAATGCAGGCAAATTATTTTTTCTCAAATGACATCATTTTGATGTTGTTATGAGAATTTTCTTTTACTCACCCAGCACCAGTTAAAATCTCGACTTCTTCTCTGTGGTATCAATTTTACTTTTAAATCTTCGAGGCGTGAGCTTGGTGATGAATCAGCACCACGTGTGTTTTGGAAATGTTACGATGGCTTTGTGTGTAGGTGGTGGCAACAGGGAGCTCTTGTTTCCCATATTTTAGGGAGTCAGATGAGAGGGAGTTGAGAAACATCACCTTCGAAAGGAAGAGCTGGGCTTGTTTTATTGCTGGAGTTGCTCTGTGCCAAAAGTGTTGAAACAAACTGATGCCACACACTCTCTAATGCCTTTTTAAAGTGTGGGGTTTTTTTCCTCCTTCACAGGGTGCACTTCTGTGTGAATGAGAGGATGGGAAAGCTGAGCCTTGAAAAGCACACCACAAAAGTCCAGTAAGTGAACAGAAACCTGAGCCGAGCCCCTGACATACAGTTCCCACTCTGAATATGCTATGGAATATTGAACAGAAAAAGAGGTTTGCCCAGAAAATACCAAGCCAGGACAATGAAGGTCAATTTACCTGTGAGGAATATGCTGCCTGAGACAGGTTTTTCTGTTCTGGTAAAATAATGTGCCTGCAGAAACAATCCTGTCTAAATTTTTGTGTTTGGCATTTGTGGGATTCACTCATTTATGTTGATGTTGCAGCACATTGTGTTATGATATGAAGGTGATGGACTGTGTTTCTTGGCTTTTGCAAATGTTTAAAAAAATGTTTAAAAAAATTCCAAGAAGAGAGGAAGACAATGAGTGTACAGGAAATAACAGTAAAGAGACTTGGGTTATGGTGTTCAGATCCTGAATGGGAAGAGCTTTGTTTATGGTGTTCTCTCTGAGTTATAGTATACAAATATTAATTAAGCCATCCATCTTTATGAAGCATACAGATAATTTCCCCTTATTACAGAAGGTAGTAGTGGAAGCATTAAGGGTTGTATTATAAAGATGAAGAATCACATTAAAATTATATATATTAGAAAAATTTTGGTATAAAAAAAAATCCTACTTTTTGGTCCATAGCCTAAATTTTCCTCACGTTTGGTCATTTTCTCAGCCTGTAGCAAGACCTGTACACTCAGTAGGTGCAGACTCTGAGGAGGCAGAGGAACTTGGTAGCATTTAGGCAACTGAATACTGGTCTTTGCCTTTGTTCCAGTGCCCTCAAGAGTTGTTTTTACAGCTTTCTTCCTGATTTTTTTTCCCTTTTGAGCACTAAATTCTAAACAATAAAATCTATCTGAAAATCTTGCTGCAAATTTCTGATAAATATGTAATATGACTACAGGGCAGGAAGTGTGTGCCGCTGACACAGGTGACTGTGGGTGACATCCATGGCTTATACTCCAGGAAAGAGTCTGAAGAGCAGCAGGAAGAACATTTTCAGCTGGTGGGTAACTGCTGTGTAGGGTGAGCAATAGAATGGCTGATGCCCCCGAAATCGCAGCTGGTGAAGATGTTCACGGGTCGTTGTTCTAAAGGTGGTAATGTTATTATGAAATTGTTGGAACAAACCCACTATTTCTACAGGAATTGTGATTTATTCAACAGACTAAAGGAAAACTATGTTGTAAAGCTCGATTGTGCTGGCCGGCACAAGCAGGAGCAGGGAATGGGATGTGTGCCAGCAGAGGGCAACAGCCCGGAGCGCCGCTGGAGATGCTGGTGGCTCCTGCAGCATCTCCACCGGGAGAGCAGACCCCGGGGGGAATACTGGGGTGGGTGCTCCAGCCCCTGCTCTACGAATCACATGATTGAGAAAACAGTGCTCCGGTGGGAGTCTCTTACGGCTTCAGCTGTCAGAACATCCCTGATTGCAGCTCTGGAAGGTCCTTACCTAGGAGGTCTCCTAGAGCATCCTTTTGAGCCTTGCGATAACTTGGATTCCTGTGCGCTGCTGTAGTAGGTAAATTTTAGCTGCTGTTTTGGTTTTGTTACTGAATTCTAGCAGTGGCTGGGCAGCAGACACCCTCGGGGCTTCTCTGCTGAGGCACCTCGACCTCCAGCTCCCTTGGGAGCCAGTGCAGTACTTGAGTACCACCTCCAAGTGACTGCAATTAGCCCTGGAGGTACCAAGGCAGCTATTCCAGCAGATACCTTATCTATTGCTTTTCATATATGAATGCCCTTAATGAACCTTTTCCAAGAAAACATATGATCTAAATACAGATCTGTCTAAATGAGTATTTACTTAATTAGGATGACAAAGTAAGTTGGAAGGGACTTCTGAAGATGATCTGGTTCAAAGAACTCTCAAAGCAGGACCAGCTTCAGGGTGAGATCAGTTTGGTCACTCAGACATAAATATATATACACTTAATAAATGCATTAATAAAAATAAACCTTTATGTTTACATGTATCAACATATATATTCATCTAAATATCTATATCTCTAAAAAAAACCAGAATGAAAAATAATTTAGGCTGAGAAGATACAGCCTTGGAAGCTCCCGTGGATGCAGTGTTTTATGTACACCTTTCCCAGCTCTTCAATGCTGAAACCATAGATTTTTAAAGAAAGGTGATTAATGATTTCACGGAGGGGATTATGCAACTAAGCAGGAGAGCTGCTAAAGATGGGAAATTGCTTATGTATGATATGGATCTCTGGAGCCTGTATATTGGTATATAACTGGAAACAGGTATGTACAGGGGAGTGAAGTGTTCCCGAATTGTTGTTTGTGCTGTATTCAGGCTGGGTGATCCAGTGATTCAGGACTCTTCCAGTTTGCCTTGCAGAGCTAGGAAGGATTTTTCCCAATTTGATGCAATTTGCTTTCTGCTAGGTTTTTGGGAGGTGAAGTGACTCTTTCAGGCTTCTGCAGAGGCTGTGGAGATTGACAGGGTGTTGTCTGAGTGTACTGGGGCTCTCCACAGAATTAAATTCTCATAAGCACTCAGTGTCCTCTCCTTATAACCTCAGGGTTAAACCAGCTGCTGGATTTTGGGCCAGGAGAGAGTTTTGGATCAGATTGGTAGGGATTGTTTTTATTCCCTCCCTTTGTGCCACTTTTATTGAAGAAATTCCTTGCTGCTGTGGAGACACTGGCAATGCTTTGCTCTCTCGTCTCTCCGTGGCTCCTTGGAACTGGGGAGTTTGGTCTTTCACTGTAGGTCTGAAGATTGTCACAGGAATCTGGAAAGCTTTTGGTGGGCTGAGGGATGGTGGGACTGGCTAGAACAGGTGCTCTGGGGACCTTTCTACCCTGAGCATTGGTTATATGGTTGTCAGTTATTGAAGGTAGATTAGATGTAGGAGGAATTTTTGACTACTTGAGACTAGGAATTTTTGAAAGAGGCTGGAAAAATTCCACCCATCAGGTGTCACTAACTCCTTTTGGCTGAATGCTTTTTCAAGATACCAGTCTTTGCACTTAAAAACAAACAAGAAATTTTTGTCTCGGGGTTGTTACCCAGTCATGATTATTTTGCAAGGCTGCTATAAAAATAATCTCTGATTACTGGAACATGCTTTTGTCCCACTCCAGCAAGGACTATTCACTCTTTTGCTCTTGTCTGTCACTGGGATTTACCTTTCTGTGGTTGCTCTCAGGATTTGTAGAATCCAGTGGTACACAAGCCCATGGGGCAAAGCACATAAGAAGGTATTGCTGGTTTGGTTCAATTTAGGTGCTTAGCTTTCAGGCTGATTGGAGTGACATGTAAATTTTTAGGGTGAAAGCCTAATATTTTGTTACTGGAAAACTTTGCGTTAATAAAAATACACTTTGCAGCAATTTCAGACTTGCTCTTGTATCAGAACTTTTTATGATTACTCAATGGAAACAAGCTCTAGCCCTCATTTCTGAGATAAATTCTACTACGTTTATATAGTTCCTTTTTCTCTGGTTTGAGCTTTTGTCTTGCAGTTTTGCATGTTGTGTATCAACAGTGTAAGACTGGACATGGGGAAAGTACTCGAGGATCTGGATGTTTTAAACTGATAGTTTAACAGGATTCTCTAGGGGAAATTAAGGAATTTTTCCTGAATTCTGTGTGAGGTTTGACTTCATGGCTTTATCTGTATTTCTTCTGTTTATGGGTAGGGTGCCAAATGGTGTTTAAATAGCAAGACTCTCAATCCCCATGTGTCTTTGATAAAGTCCTTTAAGTTTCAGGTATGTTAAATTTATCTGAAGAATGAGGGTGATGAGTAGTTAAGATTCTCAACGAGATTATGAAACCCTCCTGTGGAAGGTACAATAGCATCTGTTCAATCATCACTGCTGATACATTTTAAAAAGATGTATGAAACGGGCTGAGGACATGGCTTGAGGAGAAACATACAACAGTGAGGTAATTTTATTTACAAAAGAGATGAAATGGCATCTTCCAAGAGAAATCTCTTGATACTTCCAATTATCTCTCCCTTTTGCACAAGAACATTTTGTGAATGGATGAGTAATGAAGAAGGCAAATTTTCTTGTCTTTAGTACAATTAACCTCTAAGGCCTCACTGGTGCAGAATGCAACAGAAGAATTATTTTAATAAAATGAGGGGGAAAAAAGATTTATATAAAAGTCTGTGCATTTTATCAATCGGAATAAAAATGACAAATGTAATTTAGTTCAGTGCTTTAGGCTAAATAGCATCTGCAGTTGAGAAGGACCCATGTTGCCTATGCAGGGTGTATTTGGCCTCATAGATTGCATAAAGGACAGGAAAGTTTTGATAAATTGGGGAACTAGAGGCAAGATCTTGCTTTCTGCGGTGGGAGTGGGGAGACTTAGGAGGGCTGGGATCCTCTCTTTCCTCACCATCACCACTCCTCTCCTGCGCTGCCCTGTGCGCGAGCTTGACCTCGGGACTGGGGATGTTCAGTCACTGAAACTTTTGTCCAGTCCGTAGATTGGATTGGGACTGAAGCAGTTTTGGGCCACTCGGCTCCTCCGCCACCCCCTCCTCAGACAACTCCCGGGCGGCGGCAGTGCCGTACGGCGGGCGGAGGGAGGGAGGGATGCCCGGGGGCCGGGGGCTG
>NW_008237902.1:553306-568589 GCF_000691975.1 Corvus brachyrhynchos
CATTCCGCTGAAGACAGACTCACTGATACTTGCTGCTTTTTTGAGTCACGAGTGAAAATCTGTAATATCTGTGAATCCTTCGGGGGTCGATTTTCCAGCAGCGCGTGTGGAAGCCGAGCACTGTGCGGTGTTAGGGCAGTGCAGGGGATCCCGCGTCTCCCTCGCACGGTAGCCGGGCCGTATAGACTTTATTCCTGCCAGGCGGCTCTATTGCTCCAAAACCTGCGGGAAGAAGTGTTTACCGAGTCGACTTAATGTCCACTGAACCCATAAAAGATACTATCGCTGCGCAGGGACCTAGTGAATGCCAGAGAGACGTTCAGTGTTTTGGCTCTGCCCTTATTACTCCCTTCTGTCAGGTGCCTTTCACACACCAGAAGCTACTTCTGCTGCTTCAAATGAAACATTAAACTGGTCTGAGTTTTTTTACAATATTATTTTAAAAACAGGATATGCTGAGTGCTTCCTTTTGTGCTGGTGACCTTGCAGGGGGTAGGGGAACAGAGAGGGGGCTTGACCTGCTGGTAGGACTAAATGTCAGGGCTTGACAGGAGTTTTGTTTAAATATGATACATTAGAAAATTAAGCTGGAGTCAACCCCCAAATTCTGGAAATTTTCCTTCTATTGAGGGAAAACATTCGCAGCAGCCTGTAGGAGTTGTTTTCCAAGCTCTAAAGGGCAGCTTTCTACCCTTCTGTGACTCAAGGGTTGTAATTGTTTGTGTTTTTAACATGCAAAACCTTTCATCCTGCCACATTTCTCATTGTAGGGCTTCTGCTTCCTGTAATGGTGCCAACAGTCACCTCTGAATATTAATCCAAATATTAATTAATTGCAAGGGCCTTGAAATCTTAGTTTGTCACGCTAGATGCCAGCTCATGGAATGGGATTCCTTTTTTTTTTTGCTTTTTTCTTTATTTGTATAAGTGAGCCTGTGTTTGAGGAAGTGGAACAGAGCTGTTTTGATACCCCAGGCTGGGATCATCCTTGGCACAGTTGCTTATACTTTTTTTTTTTGATGGTTACGAGCAATGGTCTCATTTTGACTGGAGGTCTTTTTCCGGGGATACAGTGGTGAAAAAGCCACTAGGAAAATACCTGGACTATTTTACCTTATCCTGTTGTTTCCAGACCATCTGTTTTTAGGGCATGAAGGACTATCCCCATCAGCATGTTCTCTGCCTCTGGAAGTGAGGAATGATTACCCAAATTGCTGCTTGCATTTCTAATTTTCAGGAAGAGGAAGGCAGTCCTGAACTGGTTACGGGCAGTAATGATGTGGGGTTTGACTCTTGGCAAGGAAAGCTGGAAATATTCACCTGCTTTCTGGTTCAAAAGGACATGGTGTGCGGGGCTGTGCTGGGGCTGCTTTGCCTGCTCGGAGCAAGTCCTGGGAGGAGGTGTTTAAAAATGACCTTGGTGGGCGAGCACGGTGGGCTCAGTCTGTGCTTATTGCTGTGCTTTTGCCCTGCATTTCAGCTCAGATCTGTGTCAGGCAGACTGGTCCTCAAATTTTACACTTGATAACTTTCATAACGTCAGAGTTCCCCCTGGTTTTTAATATTTCTGCATTTTCCATTTTCGTAGTCAGTGAGGATCCATGTTACTTGTGCTCACATCACCTCTGACTCTGGTCCCAAGCCTGCCCAGACTCAAATATCCTGTTAACTTGCACACCCAGGATGTTCAGTGGTATCATGTGCCCATGTCATTGCACATGAGCAGAAGCAGCTGGGGGCAATGGAGATTTAACCTGAAACACTCACATTTGGTAATAAAATATTTCAGAATCTTGGTTCTCTTTTACTGTGGTGATAGGGACTTTTATTTTATGGAGAAATTGCAGAAGGTTTACAGTTGGGCATGATACTCTGGTTCTGAATTTGCAAGATGTTTTTGAGTTGGAATAGAAAAAAAACCTCTGGAATGTTAATTTTTTTTGGTTAAAATATTAAAACACCTGTAGTTTTATATTTGAGTGAAGGTAGTCCATGGTATCTGTTTGAGAAATACAATATTTGCCTTTGAAAGCAAATGCTATTGTCATATTTAAGTTATTTTGTGTTGTTTCCATTACTGACAGCAAAGACTTTTCTTCTCACTAGTTCCCAAAGTCTTCTTTCCCCTTGAGGTCTCCTTTGATATGAATATCCTTTCGGGGATCTGCTGTATGCCAACTGTGTATTTTCCTAAGCTAATGTCTCCATGTTGATGCAGGCACTGAAAAAAAATCAACAAAATAGGAAAATAATATTGCTATTAAAAGAAAAATAATCCTTTCCGTTATGCTGCCTCCCATATGTTTTAATGATAATGCATTTCTCTGAAATCCTCTCAAAATCCAGTTCAGTATGTGGATTCCTTCAGTCACAATTTTTTGAATGTCTTTGTATGTACCTAAAGACAAATTCAGAAATTGCGATTTTTATAACTATGCCGTTACACTGATAGGTTTTCCTTACTGTGTCTGCCTGACTCCAGGAATAAAACTACTGGACATAATGTATTTCTCCTGTTATTTGGGACATTGATTCTAAACAGAGAATTAGGCCATTTAAGGTAAAATGAGTTTTCATTTTGCTTAGCCTAAACCAGTATTTTGGTCTCCATTTACCTTTGTAGAGGTGTTAAAGTTTTGAACACTACTAACTGCTATTGGGCACCTGGCATATTTTTAGATCAGAGTGATGTCAAACCTCTCAGAAACTGCAGATTAACATTTTCTGGTGATGATTGCTACATATCCCACAAAGAAGCTCCATAGGCTTTGGAAATTTATGGCTAGCAGACATTTCTAAATTAATACAAGGATATGAAGCCCCTACAGTGGTGCTGGATTGCCCGTGCAGGACACTGATCCTGGCTGAGTCTTTGGCCAAGCTTGTGGTGCTGAGGCTCTGTGGTGCTAGGGGACAACCAGGAGAGCAGAGCTCAGCCTGTGGTGCTCAGGCAGGAGAGGAGGGCAGCTCCCAGAGATCCCCCAGGATGCACAGTGGGATGAGCCTGGGCTGGAAATGTCTGGGGACCCATCACCTCCCCAGTGTGAGCCTGGTGGTGGTCACGTTGGATTAGAGCTGAGTCCAGAGGCTCTTCTCCCAGAAACATGAGCAGAAACTCGTCCTTCTGTGCTCTGAAGGAGAGAGTATTTGAGATCTGCCCTTCCTTCAGGATGAACTCCCGGCTCCCATAAAGCCAGTGTTAGAATTGGATTTGGCAGAGCTGGGATTTTTGTTCCTGGGGTTTACCAGCTCTCTGCACGGCAGTAAACTTGCCAGCGGACAGTTTATCTCTAAGGAAGGCTTTTATTCTTTCACATAATCTACAAAGACATCTGTAATTACTGCTGGTAACTACGGCAACCCAACTTCATAGCTGAAACATGCGGGCAGCAGAACGGTGGGTTATGGGTTTTTAAAATACCTTTCTGTCAGCTGAGTTGTGGCCACACTTGGGCAGGAGCTGGGCTGTGAACCCTGGCAACCTGAGCGCAGCTCTGCTAGGGGGTCCTGGAGAGGAGAAACACAGTGTCAACAGGGTAGTGATTATTAGCTTCACTGGCCTAATTGGGGACCCTCAAATCAGGGTTCATTTGTTCTACTTGGGGACATCATTGAAAGGCCACGCAGGAGGTGGCAGTGGGGTTGGCACTGTCTGAAACCAAGAGCCTCTCTGCTCATTTTAGGAGCATCCTGCTGTGTCTGTAAAGAGGATGTTCATCTGGCCCAGGGAAATTAAATCATTTGTCCATTCACTCAGTGCACGGCCTTGGATAGCCCAGGAATAGAACAAATTGCTCCTGGCAGCTGGCTCATGAGTCCTGCTGGTGTAGTAGGACATCAGCTTGGCAAACATGGGGGGATGTCCCTGTGGTCATGGGGTGCAGGGGCTCCAGCGTGTCCAGTTGGTCTTGGCTGGTATCTTTGATCAGAGGACCCTATTCCTCCTTTGGTTTGATCCATTAAAATAACAACAGGGTAATAAATGTAATAGTTCTTAGCCTTGTGGAGGGAAAAAGGTCAGAAAAAGCTGTGAAATGTAATGATTTGGTCTTCTCAGGGGCAGCTTTTGCTTTCTGGCAGGTTGCATGTGCTCAGAGCATTCAGGTTCTTGCATTTTTATGTTGGAAATGCGTCAGTGATCTCTGAGAGTATGTGCATGGAGGTGTAAAATATCTCTCCCAGATAAAATCATCCTCTGTCCATTACAGGAATTCTATGGAATCAGTCTTAAAGATGAGTTAAAGGCTCTTAGACATTAATGCTTCAAATCTGTTTTTTTTAATGAGTCACTTGGAAAAAACTTTAAATAGCATAGCTTGATCTTTTTTGAAACAAGTTTTTAACCAGACAATCTGTGGTATTTTCTTATGTTAAGCCTTTGGCAAATTCTGAAATCTGCCCCTTTTAATTATGCTGAGGATGTCTCTTAGGATGTTTTTTTAAAAATTACCTTTCCTGCTTTTTAGGAAGAGCTGATTGATCTTTTTCCAAAATCCTAAAGCAAGTTTTTTTTTTGCTTTTAAAATACACAGACAAATGTTGGTGGAGTTGAGGCTTTATAAAAGGCTTGTTGACCTGACATTTACTTTGGAGTTCAGTGAAACTTGCTGTGTCCTTTGAACTGTATCTTTTGCCAGTGGAAAAGTTTGAACATAATGAATCTTTGGTCTCCGGCACTGGAGAGGTAATAGATAAATCTCAGCAGTGCGATTGTTCTTATTAAAGAGCCCCCATGATTTCTGTGTGCATGGCTTGATTTTGGGTCTGTGAGGTGTGTCTGTGGGGCTGTTCGGGGCAGTGTCCTGTTGTGATCCAGCTGTCCTGCCCCGGGAGCAATGGGAGTGGCTCTCCCTGACGCTGCCTTTCAGTTTCACTTTCTTTTTTTAATACTTTTTTCTTTTTTGTTTACTTTGCTTGCTTCCTGTACGCGTTTCAGCTTTGGAGCCTGAAAGCTCCGTGAAGTCACTTGCACTTCTAGAGCCTCGTTTTTCCCTCCTTGGCTCCATCGTGCCACGGGGGCAGGTTTAGCTGTTTAAAAATCAAGGGTTTATGCTGGGGTGTTTAAAGCTGTGGTCAAACTTCACCTGGCCTAAAGTTTCAACGAGGGCTTTTGATAGACACAGCACTGAGGCTTAGCTGGGTTTGGCCGTGTCCCTGGAGCGATGAGGCTTCCTCACTGCACTGTGCAGAGCTGGGGAAGAGCCAAGTGCCAGCACAGCTCCATGTCCATGAGCACCTCTGGCAGTATGTGTGGCACAAAATGAGTTCAGCTTTCTTCAGGGATAGAAAAGCTGTTTGTGTCGTTGCCTGGTACCAGTCCCTTGAATACTGAACATTTAACACGAGGTATTCTCCTTTTCTGTTTTTTTTTTTAAATCCAGCCATACTAAGCTAATTGGATGACGACTATAACGGAGTCTGGGAAGTTGTCCCCCTCACTGGGACATGTGCTGAGTGATGTTGTGCTCAGCCTTGTGGCTTCACTTATGACTGAAAATATTTCACTTGCTCAGCAACCTGAAAGAATTGGACTTGGCTGGTTTTTGGCCTTTGTCTCAGGCACAAAGCTGGAGGCTGCTCAGTATGCAGGCGTGGATTCGAGCTGTGTGCAACTTGGCTGCTGCTCAGCCTCTTGCTTCTCGAGGCAGGAGAGTGCAGCCCACCAAAGACTGCTGGGGGGGCAGAGAGCTTTGTGTGGTGTCAAGGGACATGGGGATGGTGACAGCCACTGGTCAGGAGCAGGCAATGGGGAGGATGTAATGTTCAGCAAGGGTCTCACACTGTCAGGTGGTTGTAAATAGCAAATAATGTGTTTTTCAAAGTGCAAGTCATTGTATGTAAGTGTATGTGTATATAGATCTATATGTGCATGCATACACACCTTGACAGGGGCTGACGGGGTATTCTGGGAAGGATCCTTCCACACTGTTTTACTCTTCTTCAGACATCACCTTCTGGCCATCAGTAGAAACAGGATGCTGGGCTACCGAGACTGCTGGTTTAACCTGATTCAGCCTTTTTTATCATGATACCAGCCCAACTAGGAAAGCTGGCAGGGAGGAGGGGACAAAAGTAAAGGAGACTGTCCTTTGGAAGGGAAAGCTCTGAGAGGGTCTCCAGTCAGGCACATGGGGTGATGGAGTTGCCTCCTGACATCTGCCATTCTCTTGGAGTTGGCTTTCGACAGGACAACCCTCCTTGACTTGTCTTGTTTGCCTTTGCCTGTGAGGGGTTTGAGGGGTGAGCCATGGGCACGAGCAGAACAGGGACCTGCCTCAAAGTGCTGCTTCTTTCACAGGTGGGAGCCTTTAGCTCCGAGTGATTTCACAGGCTTTTGGATCAGGGAGATGGAGATATTGACCTGCTGTCAATTGTGTGTAAAGAGCAAATGCTCCCAACAAAGTAATGAGGACACGTATGTGCCTTAGGCACCTGTTGGCCTGATTAAACACAGCACATAGCTGGGTGCCTCTGGTTCAACATTACCTCTGTAGCTGGTGGTTCTGGTAGGAAGGTTTAATAATTCATTCCATATGTTTCAGTGGCAATAAATAGATCTGTTTCTGAAATGGAAATGGGATGTGGCTTCAGTAAAGGTTTGAAAGCTGCACAGGGAGTTTTAATAGCCGTTTTCTACTTCCCTCTAAAGAAGATGCGAGTCATGTATTGTGTGCTTGCCTTTTTCAGATGGGACATTGAAGACTAAACTTTTTCTCTGTATGAATGTTAAAAAACCCCTGGTACTCTTGCAGTTCCCAGTGCTGAAGTCTATTTCTATTCAGTGAGGCAATTATGTTCTGGCTTGAATTTCAACTTACACTGCTTTCCTGGCCTGAAGCCTGTAAGACTGGGCTTTGTCCTCAGGTGTTTGGCACTTTTTTCTTTTCTTCCCTGCTGGCTGACATGTGGGCTGAGTTGGCTTTCAACATCCATGCAGAAGTAGCTGCATTTTTTGATGCTCTTGATGTGGAGAACCTAAACTGACTAACAGACTTGTGAGTAAGTCCATGCTTAATACCCTGTGCTGCAGTTTTAGGATGCTTGTTTTTCTAAAGTGCCTTTTAATCAAACTTTCTACTCCATTTTTGTTCCTGTTTTTAGCATTAAGCAGAGTTCCCGTTCCTCTGAGGCAGCTGAAGATGAAAAGGACCAGCGTACAGTGACAGTCAATCCCTCTCACATGAGAAAGGCTTTCAAGGTCATGAATGAATTACGGAGGTACACTTTTGACTTACTGGGCACCCTCTCTGGTTTAGCAGAATTGTGCTGGTTGAGAGACATAGAAAATAGTCTGTGCCATCTTTGTTACAGCTAATGATTGCAGGTAGAGTATTGATCAACAAACAGGAAGCTAAAATAAAGTCCTTCTGTGGTGGGCTGGTCTCCCCAGTCTCAGACCTCTGTCTTCCCAAAAACATTACCTGAGCCACAGCCTTCATTCACAGATGATAATTCGTTTAGTCTTTTCCATTACTTACAGCAAATTCAGCTGTAAACTATGTTCTTAACTGAGGTAATGGTCTGAAACCCAATAATAGAACATTACAGACATTAAGACACCTACACATAATTACAGACCAAAGATTATTAATGTACTGTTCTTAGTCTCTTTGACTAGCAGCATCACTCAGTCTGGGCTTAGCACTCCAAAGTAAGGGGCAAAAAAAAAAAAAAAGCAAGTACTCAGGAAGAATGTCAGCTCTCTTCTTGCAAATTGAAAAATCCTGATATTGGTTAGAAGAGAACACCTTGGTCTTTACACAGTTGTGTGGATACAGGGAGAACAGAGGCTGAAAAAATATCTCTGAACACAGCTTTGAAAACTGCTGTCATCACATCAGCAGTGTGGTGGCAGTGGTTCAGCCTGAGTTGTTTCTCAGTTGCTGTTAACCCACAAACCACACAGAAGTTCAGTGAACATTTCTCTGACTAGTTCATTGGACTTACTCACCCTTCTAATTTTAAAAAGAATTCTTATGGAAAGTGTGTGTGTGATACACATGAATGTATGAGCTCCCTAGCTGTCGAGATGATGTGGTGAAAGCAGGTAACATCCTTTGCTCTTCCTGCACACTCCAAGTACTCAAAAGATGCTGTAAAAGCTACTTATTCTCCATGGATTAAGTAGTCTCCTAATATACAAGTTCTCTAGTGTGGAGAAAGATTGGAAATGTTTCCTTCCACAGATATCTGACAGTGCTTCTCTGTTGCATAGGAACAGAATAAGGAAATATTGTAACAATTACATGAAGCAGGGTATGTTGTAATTTTTTTACTTATAACTGGCATCCTTCTGGTCCTTTCTTTGTACTGAAAGCAAAGGATCTGAAACTAAAGGCTTGTGCAGCTACATTCAGACATCTATTGTGCTACTATTATTCCTTTCTTAATTGAAGCATAGTGGGAATCAGTGGAGACAGACAATGTTTCTTAGTGCCTGTGGTTAGGTATCTTGGGCAATGCTGAACAGATAAAATGTAGTAGACTGAAAGCTGCCCTTAAGGACCTATATAATGTTTTCATCTTCTGGCTACTCTTTTTTTTTTGTTGGCTCCTGCTGCTGTTGTGGAATATGTGGTTTTCACATCTCTTCAATGTGCACTGAGCTTGGGATCTGTTCAGCTGTCAGCAATCAGTGTTAATAGATAACTTGAATAACAATTTCTCCCTTCACATGCATCCACAAATCTCATTCAGAGGGTCTAGAAAAGTCATGCTAAGTCTTTAGCCTATATACTATATAGAATCATGGAATTGTTTAGGTTGGAAAAGACCTCTAAGGTCATTGAGTCCAACCCTTAAACCAGCACTGCCAAGGCCACCACTAAATCATGTCCCTAAGTGCCACTTAGGCTTTTAGTTTGAAAATGTGGATGAAATTATTTTATGAGTGGTACTTTTGATGGCTGTAGCCCAAAGAGGAATTGAACAGAGCACCTTTTACATAAGCTAAAAGAAATGAGGAAGCTTCCATTAAGAGGCTCTTAGAGTTCCCCTCATTGCCCTTTCCCCTTCCAAATTGGGATGAATGTAGAGTACAGACTGCCAGTTTCTACTTTCTTCCTGTTTTCCAACTGTAACCCTGCATTTCACAGCTGTTTTGTTCACATATTTCAATATATGGGGAAGAGACATACCTGGTCCATTAGAAGCTCTGTGTATATTTATTTGATAATGCAGTTTCCTAAAGACAAAGTTCAGTGTGGAGATAAGTATTTCCAAAGAGAAGACAACATCTAGATTTACAGACACTGATCCTTTTTCAGGCTTGACATTTGAAAAGAACACCCTTAGTTTGCATTTGTATGCTTAAGCATCTTAAACCAACTTATTGGGAGGCTGAGCACTCCTTGCTGTCGGCATCTTCGAAGCTCTGTGCAAACATTAACTAATGAATCCTCAAAGGACATACGTGGGGCAAGTAGAAAAGGTCACTCGTTAATGAAGTGGCTTTTCCAAAGCTCTACAATGAGTCAGTGGGGGAGCTTAGAAGGTTTCTTTTTTGGTTTCTGTCTGGAACCCTGTTCTTTATCCCAATGACTCTTAATCCCAGACTAATTCATGAGGTAAATGAAGTCCTCAGGCCCATGGATAAACTCCAGTGATTGATACCTCCTCTCTGGCAGATGGCTGAGGCAGCTTCTGCACTTACCAGTGACAGGATCTATTTTGGTGGCCACATTCTTTAGTGACAAGCATGGAAGGAAGTACAGAAATCACTTCATTTTTCATTCTACCTTTTCCCTGTGGAAAGATGAAAGGGCTGCTGGTGTTCCCTTGCATGTCTATTTCTTGCCTTACAGACTTGCTAGAGCCTGGCCCCAGGTAGTGCCCAAATCTTTAAGCTCTTCTGCCCCTTCTCCAAGCCCTGCTTGTTTGAGAGGTGAAGGAGCCCCTTACCCTTCATTCTTGGGACAGCATGTATGCCTAGTTTGGCTTCCAGGTTTTTTTTCCTAGGAAAGCAGAACCACAGGCGGGGCTGCAGCCTCAGGAGGATCCAGCCTCTGCTTTGTAGGCAAACAGTGACAGGAGCTGGTAGCTGAAGGGTTAGAGGACCTTCCCCTGGGATTTGGCAGAAGCTCAGGTGCCATGTCTATAATAGCTGGTCTTCCATTTTTTTGGCCTGTACTGATGTAGCTTTTTGACCAGGAATTCTGAAATTCTGATCTTTGTCTTTTCTGGTATTTTCCCAGCAAGCGGCTCCTCTGTGATGTGGTGATTGTGGCCGAAACCGTGGAGATGGAAGCTCACCGGGTGGTGCTTGCAGCCTGCAGCCCTTATTTCTGTGCCATGTTTACAGGTACTGCTTTTGACACCAGACTGTGCTTGGGCTGAATGGGCCATTGCAGTCCCCAGGCCTCAGGCTGTGTCTCTGTCAGGAGCTGCAGCACAGGCAGGAGAGGGTTTGCTTGAGAGAGAAGTGGTACCGATGGGTCTGCAGATTGCTGTACTTGATGGATGATGCTGGTCATTCTTGACTAATTCCTGTGGGGTGGCTGTATGGCTGTGGGGTGAGTGGATAGCATGTGGGGCACTGTGAGGTTACTGTGGAGTTTGGCTCACTGCTTTATGGGTTAGTATTTTTTCACCTAACAAGACCTTGGATCATGAAAACATTGTCATCAAGCACGTGTTCAGTGCCCTAAATGTTCATGGTGCACATCAAAGAGGTTGCTGGCACAGGAGTTGTAGTTTCAAGGCTCAGTCCTGCCGATACTGATTTGGCAGTCACAGATGTTTAATCTCCCATGGCACTTCTTTCTGCTGCCTGAAATAACACCGTTGTTCTCTTCATCCCAGTGAGTTTTAGCAGCCCAGCTTTTTAACAGGGTGAGTTGCTGCAGTCCAATGTGTTTTGGTAAAGACAGAAAGGAAGAAGAGGACAAAATTCTTTCTCTGATCACCTGATTCCCAGAGCAGGTGCCCTTCAAAGGCTGTGCCCAGACGGGGCAGCAAAAAAAACCCAAAGAAAGCTAAGTCAATCCTGAAGGAGGGGAGTGAGCGGCTTATTTAAGTCATTCTAGTAAAATTAGTCTGGTCAGAAACTCCTTAGCTTCTTTCCTTTTCCTTGCCCTTATTTCCAGGATAGGAACTGACAAATACAAAGAAAATGATTGTACACCCCAGGGGATAGTTGTTACTGTCCCTGAGCTCCAACATAAATGAGGTTCAGGGGTTTTTCCCCTGTTTCATGTTCATTTGCTTGTGGTCTGGGCCTTTCTTCTTCCTTTTAAAAACCTTGAGATTAGACCTAGTTTAATTCACTTTGCTGGAAGCAGAACACAGCATTTCTCAGGAAAAAGCTTGTCATTTGTGAAGCTTTTTTCCCTTCTGTAATGGAGGTGGGGGGAAAACCTCCAGTGTAAAATGTGAGGAGAGATGTGACACTCCCCATGGTGGCTTTATCAGTGTGGTGGGCTAAGGTGGAGAGCATCTGTGTTCTCTGGGGCACTGGTGCTGCACCCTGAAGTTGGTACTGGCTATGGTAGTGAGGCAGAGGAGCAAACACTGCTCAGAAGCAACTATGTTTGAGGGCACCTCGAGCTCGACTTGTGATGCTTGTTCCTGATGAGAAGTTTAATAAAGAAAAGCTCTTGGAAAAACCCTCTGATCCTTAGAGGTCATCTGAGTGGGAAGGTGGTGGTGCAGGGCTGCTCATGTTTCCATGCAGGAATTCTCTGGGCCGTGTAATCCCTCACTCTCTGAGTTAAACAGTAATCAGCTAACCCGTCATGTGGCTGGCTCAGAGCTCCCCTGGGCTGGGTGACAGCCTTGGCAGCCGCCTGTCCCCTCCCCCTGACAAGTCCCCGGGGGCAGAGGGTCAGGCAAAGACCGGCTCTCCCTTTGCTTTCAGTCTAGCTATCCCCAAATTCCTAAGGTCTGGATCTCTCTCTTTCGAAGACAGAGCGTGTGATCTCCTTCCAGCTGCGTGGCAGTTCATTCCCTGCGAGGAGACAGTGTAAAATCACAGCTTCAGCACGAGCTGGTTGTTGTGACTTGGTTTTTTTGCACTGCACATCAGTGATGGAGCCAAGGGATCAGGTTCAGCTGCACTGTGGGGGCATTTGCAGGAGCTGCATATGCACACTGAATTCTTACTGGAGGGGTCCCCCAGCAGTGCTGGCAGCCACGAGTGAGTAGTGAGTGATCAGTGTGGAGCTGTGAACAGTGGGAACCACACTGAAACCCACAGCTCATCCACCTTTGCCCACCGCTTGCTCTGCAGGCTCTGTCCCTGTCAGCTGGGCCTGACTTTGGAGCCATGGTTGACCTTGTGATGACCTTGTATCCTCTGGTTAGCCATTCCTCTTTGAAGTATTCCTGGAAAGTCTGGAAATGGGTAGGCACATTTTCCATTTGTAACTTCCACTGCTGAAGGAGAGATGGGACTCAGCCCTTCCTGAGTGTCCCTTTCCATACTGGCCTACTAGAGCATTTTGGATGCTGGTCCTTGTTGGCACTATTCTGTGGGGATGATTTGGGACAGTAATTTCTGTCTATTTAGAAGAAAACACAATCATGTTAGAAAGGGCAACAAATAGTTCAGTGACACTGCTAGGACTGCTCCTGTCAGATACCTTTGGAATTTTGGAAGTGCTGAAGGAGGAAGCAGAAACCTCCCTTGCAGGTCTTGTGTGCTGCTTCAAAGCACTCACCCCATGTGTGAGAGGCTGTGGTTTTGTTATCCAATGCACTCGTATTCTCCCTCAGCACATCTGTGACTTAGGAAACAGCCAAAGCTGTGGCTGTACACTGGAAAGCCTCTCTGGAGTGCAGCATTCAGGAGGCAGGGCAGGCTGCTGTGCTGGGTAAACACAGTGCCATGGGCTGCTACAGTTTTGAGTGTAGTTTGTCTTGTGACAAAACAGAGCTCTGCTCTCTCCTTGCCTTCATGAGCAGAGGGGAGTGGAAAAAGCACTGCTGGGTGTTGAATGTGGTGCAGGAAAGGCAATGCCTTCATGGGGGGCTGCAGACTGTCCCCTAAAGAGGATCTGTTCAGAGCCACCCTGCCTGTTTTGCCTGCCTTTGCTCCCTCACACCTCGTCCCTTGTGTCTGCTTGGCTGCAGTGGTGCAGGGACGGGATCTGTGCAGTGCCTCCTGCAAGGCAGCCCTTCCCATCACAGTCCTTATGAGAGATAATGCTAGTGCTTTGAATTATTCTGTAATTAAGGTATCAGGTGGGGCTCGAGTCTGACTTTATAAAAGACACCCTAGGAGCTGGGTTTTGTGGGGTTTAAGGTGTAGGGTTTCTTTTCTGGAGAGATGTGAGATGAGATGCCCTCAATGGTCCATCACTCAGCTGCCCACAGCGCTGCTCCAGAGGCTTGCCCTGGGTCTGTGCTTGGAGGAAGGGGCAGCCTGGTGCCTGCTCCTGGTCTGCACCAATCCTGCCTTGGTTCACTTGTGGTGTCTCCCGGTTCTTCCCCATTCCACAGCACTAGAGACTTGTCCACCCGGTGACGAGTGGGAGGGACTCGATCATGCCGAGTCAGATCCCATCCAACCATGGGCGCAGCACAGGAGACTCCCCTCCTGGGGTGCCTGGGCTGGTCCCAGAGCAGAGGCAGTGGAGGCTGTTAGTATGCAGGGCTGGCAGCTTGCTGGTGGGCGAGGAAGCCCACACAGCTTTTATTTTTGTTGCCTGTGTCACATGGATGCCACGACGACAGATGATGTTATTGGATTGGTCCCCCCAAGCTATTTCTGCATCGATCTCTGGGTGTGTGTGGCTGAGCCCCTCCTTGCATTGAGGGTCCTGCAGGGCTCTGGGCTCCCCATGCAGGGGGTTTGGTGGGTGCTCCTTACAGGCACCTCCAGCACCACAGGGCTGATGGGGACTGGTCTGTTCTCAGAAGCACCCTCTCATCTCTGGAGATGTTTGGGGTTTTTTGAGGGGAGGAAGTGTGTGAAGATGACATTTTGTCAATTAAAAAGTCCTACCTGCTTTGAAGGCCTCACAAATGTAGGTCATTTATCCCTTTGTACTGGTACATTTGTATTCATGGACTTCTCTGAATAACATCTTATTATTCAGTTTGAAAAATTGAATTTGGGGCAAATATTATTTCAGTTCTTGGGATGTTGTTGACTGTTCTAACACTCATGGTCCCACCCCACTCCTATTATTTGCCTCCTTATTCACATAAGGAAAGTCAGCAAAGTTCAATTAGCAGGATCCAGGTTTTGCTCAAGCTTGGATCCTGTTTAGCATCTGACTCTGTGCTCTGCACTTACTGTGCCCAGCCACGTCTGGTGGAACGCTGCACGGAGATGTAGGTTGTAATTACTTCTGTAGGCTGCAGGAAATATTTTTCCACTTAATCCCACAGCGGTACTGAGTCACCAGATTTCCAAGAGTAGTGATTATTCATGCCCAGGTTTAAGAATTGACATTTCTTCATGCTCTCTTTGTTTAGTTTTATTTTTCCACTTATCATTTTCTTTCCGCTTGGGAGTTTGTTCTTTCTTTTCTGTGGAGATCCTGGTGATTAAATCCTGGGTGAAGTCACCATGTATGGGGATGCTGGAAGGACTGTGGAGTCCTTTCTCCTCCCTGCAGCATTTTTTTGTTCCTCTGACGTGCTCCTGTTACCTGGGGGGTGAGGAGGTGTGCATAAAGCTATGGGTCATGAATAGGCTCTTACACAGCTAAGGGGCTTTACTTGTATTTTCAGGGAGGAAATTATTGCACTAGTTCCACATGCTTTTGAGTTATGGATTTAGAGAAAGGGTACAGTTTGGATCCAAAGGTGTGAGGTTGGGAAGGTGAGAGATGAGAACTGCATCTTTCTGTGTGGATGCTTTGCGCAAGGTGCAAGTGATGGATGGGTTACAGCAGGGCAATTTAGGAGAGAAGCTTGCTGCATGCTGGGTGTAACTGCTGCCCTGTGTGCTTATTTTCCTGACTAGGTTTCAGCTTCTTTCTAAAGAAAAAGAATAACACGGCATTGTTTTTAATGTAGGGTATACCACAAAATAGCCTAATGTAGCTGTTGTAACATACTCATTCTATCTATATGTATATGTATTTAAAAAAATGTAAATATATTTTTAATAAATATATATAAAAATATATTTTTCAAAGACCTTCCTAAGACATGTCCACAGTCTCTTTGAGGCTGTCCCTGTACTGAGACATGATTGACAGGCATACTGGGGTTTTTTAGCTCCTATGTTTGAATGCAGGTGAACCATTGTCGGGGTCCCTGGCCCCTGGTCAGCCTCGTTCCCCATTGGTTGGTTTGTGTTCCCCTGCGCGGGCAGAAGGACCCTCGGGTCCCG
>NW_008237902.1:569562-569989 GCF_000691975.1 Corvus brachyrhynchos
AGCGTGCAGGCACCAGCAGCTCCGATGGCCCCAGCAGCCCTGGCAGTTCCAACATGGAAGCAAGCGAAGACAAAAGAGAAAGCAAAAACACAGTGAGACAGAAAACAGAAGCCACTCAGAAAAAGGAAAAAATCACCCTAGCTAAGGTTTTAGGAATAGTAAAATGGTATAATGTTAAACAAAATTATGGTTTTATAACGAGACGTGACAACCAGCAAGACATATTCACTCATAGAACTGCTACTAAAAAGCATAACCCTGAAAAATGCATCCCAAACTTGGGAGATGGAGAAGTAGTTGAGTTCAAAATTGTGCAAGGTAGAAAAGGGTTACAAGCAGCAGAGGTCACCGGGCCTGATGGTGTTTCTGTGAAAGGCAGTATATATGCTAAAAATCGTAGTCATGTTAGACAATATCTCCATTATAC
>NW_008237902.1:570555-576373 GCF_000691975.1 Corvus brachyrhynchos
CAGAGCTCCGGCCATGCGGCTGGAGAAATAAACATCTCTGAAACAGCTATCAAGAATCAGTCCATATATATTTCTTTTCCACGGGCCTCATTGTCTGATACACGTGTTACAGTATCCCCACTGTAACGAACCATGGCAGGTTCTTTTCTGTCAAGAAGTTGAGTTTGTTGCATTTATTGATTTATGTTGTTTTACACTAGTGTCCTCAATCTTCAGTCGTTTTTTAGGTGGCATTAGGAGGCTTTTGGGAATCTCACTGGTGGCTCTTCAGTGGTGAGGGATAGTGCCAAGCAGTCCTGTAGTCAGACAGCAGGAGCACGTGCTGGATGTGTGGGGAGCAAGGTTCTGCAGAGCAAACTGTAACTATCCTTTTGAAATGAATTTCAGGAGACATGTCTGAAAGTAAGGCCAAGAAGATTGAGATAAAAGATGTCGATGGGCAGACCCTGAGGAAGCTGATTGATTACATCTACACCGCTGAGATCGAGGTCACGGAAGAGAATGTGCAGGTAGGTCTGGGTCAGCAGCTCCCGTGGAGGACCAAGTGGAAAGCTTGGAACAGGTTCTTTGGGGGTGAGGGATCCTCAGGGTGCAGAAAGTAAAAGGTTGAGCTTGAAAAGAGCTACTTCCAGCCTCTGTTTAGTCTTGAGGCACTTCAGTGCTTTGCCTGTGCTTAAGTCATGTTGCATTTAGCTTTTGTGTGGAGCTCTTATAACGAGAGCAGGCATTTGCCTTCCAAGAAGCTGTGCTGACTTGTGGGTCAGTCTGTCGAAGGTCAGAATAGACTCAAACAAGCAGTGAGTCAAATGTTTTAAGGCCATGGCAGAGGAATGTGGCTGTTAGTTTTTAAATTCTTCTGGGTAGTTTGAGTTGTTTCACAGAGCTTTGAGTGGAATACATTGTTCAAATGAGGACATTCTTCCTTTTTTCTGTGTGTGCTCTGTCTTGAATTTCTGAGAGGTAAATATTTGTTCAGAAGTGGAAAGAGTAATTGAAAGGCAGCCTTCAAATAAAGCAGGGTGCTCAGGAAGAGAGTGTTTTGCAGTGTCACATGGCTGTGGCTGCTGGTAAAGCTCTTTCTTTGACTGTACTTGTATTTGTGGTAAGAAAAAGGCTCTGCACTTAGCCACTGATGTCTGGAAGGGATGCTGAGAGCTTTTGTATGGACATGCTTTTCGGTTGGTCTCTGTTTTTGTTTGCAAGTGGCAGTTTGAGCCTGTTGTCTTCCTCTCTTTGACTTGGACATTGCCAGGGGAACAAGTCTGTGTCCATGATGCTGGAGAGTTTTGTTGACCTAATTAACATGGAAAAATTAGACTGGTTCTGCTTGAAATGAGGTTCTTGCTGTGTGCTCTTCTGCTCCGACCCCTCAGAGAGAGGGTGGGTCCTTGTGACCTGTTGCTCCTCCCACAGGAGCTTGGACAAACCCCTGAGCTGGGTCCGCTTTGCAGTCCAACCCTTTGCCATCCTTCATGACCTAAATCTGTGGGGGCCTTTTCTTGCCCCTTCTGCCCTCCAGTTTTATAAATGTTGCTTTTTGGTGTGCTCTCAGCCTGGCAGTTGTCACACTGGTAGGAGGGTGGAGCCTGGTTGCCCTGCAGTGAGGCTGAGAACCAGCGGTGAGGATACCTTCAAGGTGCCATTATGGCAAAGGTGCTGACACTCAAAGCCAGCCGTGGGTGGCTTGGCCTGGCTGTCTGCTGTGTCTTCACATCAGGGTCATCAGGAGCTGCCTTACAACATCACTCAGTGGGGGACTGGGGTGGAGCTCCTTGCACCTCTGGGATCTCCCATTGCTGGAGGAGAAACTACATTTACACGCCCTCAGGCTGGTCCCTGTTTCTGTGGGAAATATGGAGGCTGTATCCACCTGCTTTCTGAAACGTGTGCTTTCCTTTCACGCTGCTGGGGGTTAGGCGGTCAGAAGCTCCCACTTGGCACGTGGGATGTGCAGAGCTTGGGATCCCATCTGCTGAGCCTGCCTTGGATGGGGCTTGGGGAGTGACCCCAGCTGCATTTCCAGGGGACTGTTTTGGTGCTCCAGCTGCACCTGGGTGTGAGCAGTGCTGTGGGAGCTGGAACAGGCTGGAGAGGCAGCTCTGTCCTGCCCAGAAGGTCTGTGAAAACTCCAGGTGTTGCCTTTCTTGAGCAACTGGACAGCCATCTTTTTTCATAAAACCTAATCAAAGCCTGCCTTCTGTGGCCCAGGGATTACAGGGAGTTAAAGTAGATCCCTGGCTATATTTTGGCTTTCATCTCTCAGACAGTAAGATAAAAAAATGTAAGTTTTGAATACTAAGTGTTTTTTCCCAATGCAGTAAAGCAGGTCCTTTTACTGCAGCATTTATTTCAGTATCCACTCTGTGATTAACTCTTCAGGCTAGAGGTAAATTAATTCCTAGGAGCGAAGAAATGAAGCTGATCTACTGCAAGATTAACTGACTAGTTTAAATTTTATTACATGTTTAAAGTGTTCATGTTGAAAATGTTTTATGGAATTTAATATAACTGTGTTATGAAACTAATAGAAAGAGAAATTTCCATCCTCTCTCTGGGTGTTTTACTCTGAACAAAATGCCATAAACAGGTTAATATTCATTTCCAGCCACAAGAAGAAAAGGTTACAGAAGTGAATGTTCTGTGATTTGTTGGAAAGTTTCACATGAAGTGAAGACTAAAACCAACAAAAATTAAGCTCCTTGTAGTCTCTAGTCAGAATTAGCTGTGTCAATGTTAGAAAGAAGTGAGCAGGTTACCACATTAGCATTACCACATCCCCCTGCTGCACAGGTGTTTTTGAGTCAGCCATCCATCCATCCATCCATCCATCTGGAAGGACACCTCAGTAGTGCCTGTCTGTGCTGTTTCAGCAGTGTTCCTTCGCAGCCTTGCTTGAGCACAGTGAGACTTTCTCTTTTCCCAGCAGGTATCTCCTGAGGTCTCCTATTTCCTTGTCACATGTTCTGATTCTCTAGCAGGGCAAGGGTACTTTTTTAAAGGGGTTCTTCAGACTTTCTCAGTAGCTGGAAGAAGCAATTTCTGGGTATAGGTGCCAGGTAATTTCATTTTAGAAGCTATGAAAAAAATAAGGTTGCTCAGTGGCATTAACTGAGCAGATGCAGCCAAGGTACCAAAACTTGTGAATAAATGAAAAGACACTATCTTGTCAGTGAGAAAGATAAGATGAGAGCAGGATAGAAATGAGAAAAAAGATGAGCAGCAAAGGTAGCATGGAGTGCAGTGAATGTTCCTAAGCGTGTTTGAATGCTGAGCAGTGCCCAGCCCTTCACAACAAGAAGCCTTTTTACAGGATTTTTGTTGTTTGTTTTCTAATAGAAACCTGTATTTTTTTTTTTTCTTTTGTAGGCCTGGTCTGGGCTCAGGAAGTGAGACTCCTTTTCTAAGCATGTTTTTCTGTAGCTGATTGTGCAGTGAAATGAGTGTCTTTTGTTTTGTTTTGTTTCGTTTTTTTCTGTAAGGAAGGATATGTATACAAGGGGCCAAGTCTGTACAGTCAGTTCCAGTCATTATCTGTGTAGTGAGTTTTGGGGGTGTTCATCCAATTTCTCCTCAAGATTATGTCCCAAATGTGCAGGCAAAGGGGATTTTCAGCTCTTCCTGAGCCCATGTGTAGGGAAAAAAAAATACTCTCTTCTAACCCTGCTGGGGTACATGGGTGAGAATCACCCCAACAAATGCAATCCTGCTTTACCTATTGGAACTTCATTCTTAGAGTGGGGTTTCAAGGCAGTATAGGAGCAGCAACAGGAGGGCTCAGGGATGATGGATGATAGAGTTTTAGCTGTGAACATGCATTTGGGATTTAGCCTCCCACTTGTTTGGAAGGCATGACGCAGAGACAGAATTTCTGTCTTTATTGCAGTCATGTTGTAGTTTCAGGAAAATCCATCCTGGAATTTCTACACCTGCTGCTTTCTGTTTTTCTTCCTCTGTTGCATCCCACATCAAAGTTGGTTGTAAATTTTCATATGCATGATATAAGGATCTCATTCATTTGAAGGTAGAGCAGGATACATTTATTTAGAAGGAAGTTGTGTCATGCAGTTTCTGTAAAAGGAAGGAAAACTAAAGTGAATGTCTCGGGGAACTTCACAGATGCTCAGGTGCAGCCCTGGGTTGATTTCAGTGGAAATCATAAACACACATCAGAGCACAGGGCCTGCTGCTCTTTACATGTGTGGGGTAGCTGGTGCTTTTAACATATCAATTACCTGAATTTTTCAGTTAGGTTTTGATTTTGCAGCTGAAGTGGTTACACTGCTGCCTGCTTTCCAACTTTCATATCAAACCTGCGAGCTCAGAGTGATGGCAACAAAGTCCAGTGATAGGGAAGCTCTGCATGGTGTCCTTGAGCAGAGGTGAATGAAGAGATTTGGGAGCAGGCCTCTCCCTGTCCTAGGCAGTCCTGTGAAGACATCTGGACCTCTGGCTCTAGACAGTGAATACAGTCCCTCCTTAGTGTGTCCCAACCATCCTTACCTATGACACTTCATTACTTGCAGGCAGCCTGAGAACTGCCCTCCCAATTAAGAAAGTCATTATCATTCAGGTTGTAATGATTCCCTGGAAAAAGTCCTTATTAACCTGATTTCACAATTAAGTTCTTAGGAATGATGGGCCACAGACCACATGTGTGAGGTGTCCTTGTGTACTGCCACAGTTTGAGATATGGCTCATACACAGAGAATGAAATCTGAAATCAGCTGTCTGGAGGAGGTAGATATTGAAGCTGTCAGCTTTGCAGGCATAGTAATTGTCATAAAAAATGCCTCAAGAAAAGAGGAAAAAAGCTTTGCTAGGAGCTGCAATATTTCCGTTTCAAAGATGCTTCTGCACCTCAGCTTTTCCTGCGGACTTAGGAGTTCACAGCAAGGAAGGAGAGTTCTCTGGCAGATGCAGTTTTGATGATAAAGGGGTTGTAAGTGGGTCAGTCCATCTCTCTTCCCCCTGTTCAATCCAAAAGCTGCAGCTATAGTAGGTACAAGCCCACGGTGAGGCAAAGCACCTTTCAGCAATAAATCAGGGCTGTTTTCCTCCCTGGAGCCAAAGCTCCTTGCCATGCAGCGCCCTGGAGTGCAGGGGGCCCTGGTCCATTGGAGAGCTGACTCCTATGGTTTGGACTCCCTTCCTTAAACCTATAGGAGGTCTTTTAAATTGGCTTGGCCTAATAGAAAGCTGAGGAGAAACTTGTGGATGTGGCACCAGAGGACTGTGCCTGATGGATGTCTTCACTTTTTTATTTCACTGTTTAACCAAGGGATGGTGTGTCTGAAGGTAGCTCAGGAGGGAAGTTACCAGTTGTTCCCCCATTTTCTCTCTCATCTCTACATCCTTTCTCCATCTCCTGATCCTGACAAGGTTTTGTGACTCCCTTATGCTGTCACACCTTCCTCTGTCAGGGCTATTTCACCTCAGGTAGAGCATTTAAGTGGAAGTACTGTTGTTCAGCCCATGTGCTGCTTGGGAGCAGCTGGGATGTAATAAAGCCTAATTGCCACCCTTGCACTCAAAAGCCACATAACACTAATGTAGTTTTATCTCCACTGTTTGTGCTGTTTAGGGCAGCTTGTTTAAAACTGAGTATTTACCTGCCCTGCAAATACAAAATCCATTTGTTTCTCTGGTCACGGGTTTCCCTGGGTGGATGCTTGGGAGCTGTCTCCCTGTTTGGGCAGATGTGCAGTCCCAGCTGTGGCCCTGGATGTGCAGCTGAGGATTACAGCCAGTACTCTTATTTGGCTTTCAATTTGACCAAATTGTCAAAGCTGCTTATAAGCTTTAATACATCCCTTGCATA
>NW_008237902.1:576391-585316 GCF_000691975.1 Corvus brachyrhynchos
AGAGGCCAGGAATGATGTAAGTTAACTTTTGGCCAAGACTACCTGTAAGGCTGTGTCACAGTAGGGAATTAACCCCAGCCTCTGCAGTCCAGCATTAATAAATGAATCTTATAGAACACAGAGCACTTTTGGCTGAAAGATGTTTCTAGTTTAGAGACATCAAAGGTCTATGGAAGTAATTGCACAGGCAATGTTGTGTAAACTTGAAATTGGTGTGGAGTCTGTGGAGCACAGCTGGTGAACTAGATGATTATATGCATATATATCTCTAGACACACCTCATAGATGAGGTTCTGGACACAAATTAAGCAAAGCAGTCAATCTCAGTAGTAATAGCAGATAATCTTGACATAATTTCTAAAAATGAGTGGGTTTTGATCTGGAGGCAGATCTGGTAGAGAAGCCAGCTCTCTGTAAATCGTTCACGGCTGTTGGTGTTCAAATATTAAGAGCCAAATCCAGACCCATGTGAGTAACTTGCCTGGATATTAATGGGGTTGCAGTTTGGTCCTGCTGCATGTTTAGGAAGGGCATTTCCTCTTGTTATTTCTAAAGGAAACAGACTTTGTTCTCACGGAAATCCTTTGCTTGCTTTTCGCCTTCCCTGGTAAAAACAAGATGAGTGTTAAGACATTCAGCTGGGAAATAAGAAAAAGAAAATCCTCTCATCTCTTTATAGGCTTTTTATATCCTATTTCTGAGAAGTGTTGTATGATAATGCCCCCTTCCCGAAGCCTGCAGTGGTATGAGGCTCCTTCTGCGCTGCCTCTCAAGCCAGCATGGGCTGTAACAGCAGTACTGGTTTGTCCAGGGGCTGTTGCATGTGGTGATGGTAGTGAGTTCCTTTTGGTCTGGAGGCAACATCCCAAACACTGGAGGTAAGCAGCCCACCTGGACTGGCAGGTGTTTATCCTGGATGGATGGGGGTGCACAGAGGAGGCTCTGGCTGGTCTATAGCATGGAGTTTGCATGGAGTCTGACTTGTCTACCCAAAGCTCAGGTGTTCAGAAAGGGTTCAGCTAGAGAGAAGGTGGTTCACAGCTAGGTTACAAAAACCTAGAGCATTGCTATCTTGACTTAATCAAAGCTACAAACTAATCTGCTCCTGGCATCAAGAGGCTTGGGCCAAAACAGGCTCCCGGGTTAATTGACTTCTCTTTTGATTGTTGCCTGTTGGGGTGGCTGCTTGGCAGCAGTCAGCCACTGTGCAGCTGGGCTGGAGTGGAGCACATCAGTTGATTAGAAAGACCTGGAGCAGGTTGTGAGTGTCCTGCCCTGGTGTGGAATGGGAACGTGGTGGCAGGTACAGGGAGGGAACATCTTTATCCCTTCCCTGCCATCGGGATCCAGGGAGGTGAATGCCGTTAACCTATTTGTTTTGTTTAACAGCTGCTTATTTTTTTTGAGTTGGAAATAATTTTCCGGAAATGTGTGCTCAGATGGTGAGCACAGATGCCCAGTTGGAAGGACATGTGTGAGGCAGCCAGAGCTACGAAAGAGCTGGAATAAGACATGTCTGCAGTCGCTGTTCGACAGAAGAAAGGAAGTAGCTGATGTCATGGACTGTAATGTCCTGATGGACTTTGTTTTCTACTTCCTGTCCTCCTCACTGGCCTCAAAGGTGTTTTTTTCCAGCAGATGTCACATTCCTCATCCATTTCTGTCTCCTTTTTCTGTGCTTAGTTTTGGAGGTACAAAGCAGTACCTCATTTTGAGATGCAGTCATGAACCACGAGTGTCCGCAGCATTTTGTGTGAGTGTAAATGAGGGCTGTCTTTCCCAAGAGCCTTGCTGTCACCAAAACCTGCTTGAGTTTCTGGGAACCCCCCTCTCTTATGTGACTGTTTGGGCACCCTGCTCACAAGCCAATGTGGTTTTGTTGGAAATAACCAAGTCCAGGGTTTTGAGGACTGCTGGGCTGCTATGGGCGTTGAATCTGATGGCATTGCTTATAAATAATATAAAGCTCTTTGGGGAAAAAAAATTAAATCTGTGTGCAGGAGCTACCTGCAGCAAAGCCAGAAATTCAGGAGCATCTGTGGTTGCTTCTACCTTGTCCTCACTTTGCCTTGAGGTCTTATGGGGAGAAGCTGTGAGAAGAGTTCCACTTATAGCCCAGTGTGGGACAGCCATTTTCATGTCTCAGAGCATGAACAGGGATCTTCTCCATATGGTAGAGCTAAGACTTGAACCTTCCTTCTCGTAACCCCACAGGGTTGAAGGGGAATTGCCTCCAATTTGTGCGAGCTGTGAATCACTCCCTGTTGCTCACTCTTGTTCCCCTCTCGCGCCTTTGCAGGTTTTGTTGCCAGCTGCTAGTTTATTGCAACTGATGGATGTTAGAAAAAACTGTTGTGACTTCCTTCAGTCCCAGCTGCATCCCACGAACTGCCTTGGCATCCGCGCTTTTGCCGACGTGCACGCCTGCACCGAGCTGCTGCAGCAGGCCAACGCCTACGCAGGTGAGGGGAGGGGGTCTGGGTATGGAGCTAACCCTGCCTCCAGCTACAGCAGCTCCGAGGCTGAGCCCATCCTGGTTGGTCTCTTCAGACTTCTGGTATTAGAACAGGAAGGGAATATTTTATTTAGTTCTGGGCTTGCAACTTTCTGTGATGCTGCAAGTTGGGAAATGTGGTTCGGTCGCAGGGGAGCACCGTAGGAGGTAAAACACCCTTATCCTCTGGATGTCAGACCACAAAACAGTTCCTGAGTGTGATCCTAGCAAGCTCTTGGTGTGCCTGTTCAACAGCTCAGCGTTGGTGTGCTGGTGTCCCCCCCATGGGACCTGCCCTGGGAGAGCAGTAGCAATGCTGGGCATTTCCATTGTGGGAATAAATGGCACTGGGCAAAATTAAATCCTCTGGGTGGGAGTTGGAACACTCAGCTAAAATTGCCATGCAGTCTGAGGCTCTGATCTGTGCAGCAATGGCCCCTTACCCCAAGGGAGGATAGGCTTAGGCTTCTTTGGGAGTAAATGTGTTTGGCTGCAATATGGAAGTGCCTGCAATGGCTTTCAGCATTTCTCCTCTACATCATAAATGTGAAGCTGTTTCAGGCAGCCCCAAGCTCTGAATTCCCCAGCACTTTTCCAGTCTCCTCCAGCAGAGTTGCCCTTGACCTCTGCTTGGGAGAAGCTGATAGTTTTTTCTCAGTTTGTTTTTCTGTTTTCTGATAATTTGTGTAGGCACACATACACCTGCTGTCTCCCAGAGCACCTGCTCTGTCCTGCAACATTTTCCTTTTTCACAATTTTGTCCTTAATTGAACTATAAGTAGGCTCAGTAGAATAAAAATGTGTCCACTGAGTCCTCCCCTATTCTCCTGCAAATAAAACTAAACCTTTTCAGCTGCTCTGGCTGTATTATCCCCCAGAGAAAAAGGTACCCTGGAAGGAATGGTTAATTGTATAAAAGCTTGCTTGTAATATCTCATTATCCTTGCTTCCAGGCCGTGTTTAATCTTTAACCCAACAAGCAGTGCATTCACAGTATATTTATTTGGTTGTTTGGCAATTAGAAGGTCTGCTTTGTTGTTTTATTGGCCTTCATAAGTCCCAGTTAGTACAGCAGCCCATGTAATGTTAATGGAACTCCATTAATAAAACTGCCATTAAAATTCTTTTCACGATGTTGTTTATGTAATAGCCTTAAACCAAGACAGAAGTCCCCAAGCTCAAAAGTCCATGTGTGCATGAGCTCAGTTACTTGAGAAATGCTGAGTCCTGGCCAGTGGATAACTTCAGTAGGTAGAGGAGCCTTCTTGATGCAGGCACCAGTTACTTTCTTAAAATCAGTAAATATTCTTCCTTGCTTCCAACTAATAACAAGAGATCAAATACCTTTCTGCTGCCAGATGCAAGTCCAGAATGAATGAATATGAGATTTTGTCCAGAAGCCAGGGTGCATCCAGCTTATTGTGTGGGGAGTGTTTCCTGCCTCTTAAGTATTTAAGGCCGAAAGAGTTCATTAGATCATTTATATATTTCCAGCATAACAGAGTATTAAACTTTATCCACATGCTGCTATTTTTAATCAGAGCCTTTGTCTTAGCTGTGGGGCTTTGTTCCTCAGTAGACCAAGGAGGGTCTGTGACTGGGGGAGTCTAAGTCTGGTCGAGTCCAGCTCCAACTCTGCAGCAACAGCTTTGGTGAGGGGTTGTTCAGGGCCCCCAAAAAACTCCTCTATGTAAGTTATGCCAGCTCATGTCCCTGTGGTGCTGCTTTTTGTCAGGCAAAGCACTTTGCAGACGTGAAAACTCAAGGCAGATCTTGCTGCGGAGGGAGCTCTTTGGATACAGGAGTCTGAGCTTCTCAAAGCTACAGAATCAGAACTTGAAAGGAGCTGCTTCAGATAAAGTGTCTGAGATTCATGTTTCTGTAATTCAGCCAAAGATAAATGGGACTTAGCAAACGACAGGTGAGATTAAATTGGCAGTATATGTAAGAAATTCTTGCAGAACTAAAATTGCTGCAACTGGCTAATGACATATTTGACCTAGAAATTATTTTTTAGGAAGTGATTATTTCATGTGCCTTTTGGCTAGATATAAAGCTTGACAGATTTGATGATGCTCAGTCATAATACTTCCAGTTTGGGGTTATATTCAGTAATGTGCATTTTGTTTTCAACTGGTTCCCAGAGTTACAGTCTGGAGGGGTCTGGAGGCAAAAAAGGGAGAAATAGAAGTTTATACAATTGCAGGCTTAAGTGGAAAGGGGAAAATGACTGGGAAGGTGGGTGCTGAGGGTTTGGAGCAGGAAAAAGGTTAAATTCACGTTATTGAGGCAAGGCAGTAAAAGGTGGAAGGAGAGGAGAGCTGTTGCCATGTGCATGCATGGGATGAAGATCCCCCTTGCCCACCTCTCCGTGTACCTGTGCACACACAGGTTCAGCTGGATCCCCTGGGACCCCTCACTATTGCTGGGCATATGAACCAAACTGATTAGTGTTAAAGATGGGCCTTCCTTGGAGTACATACAAATACCAGGGACCCTTGTGGAGTTAGACCCAGGTACTGAGCAGATCTGATGCTGTCTAGCCTGTTGAAGTGGGCAAGAACTGAATCTTGAGGTGGCCAGGTTATTTACTACTTTGGACATTAGCTCTTGTCTCAATTGCCACTTCCAACTGTATTTGCCACTGGAAGACTCTCAGTGGCTTTTCAGGAAGTTCAGTATAATTTATGAAAGTGTGTCATGGGGCAGGTGCTACCTGAAACAACATCAGATTTTGTTCTCCTGCTCTGAGGCTGGTTTGTTTGTGTTCCACACACAGACGCCGTGGGTTTGTCTCAGGGGCTCAGAGCTGTGACAAGAGCTGTTCTCTGAATGCTGTGGTCCTTCCATTGACTGAAAACATGGATTTCATTATAATTTTCTGTTCCCCCTTTTCATTTGTTGAACAGAGCAGCACTTCCCTGAGGTGATGCTAGGAGAAGAATTTCTTAGCCTTAGTCTGGACCAGGTTTGCAGTTTAATATCAAGTGACAAGCTCACAGTCTCCTCTGAAGAAAAGGTACAGTAAATTGTATAGCAAGAGTGAATGTAAGAGTGCTGGAATGTTTCTAGATCTTACACCAGGAACTGTTATCATGATATGCTCCTTAGGGGCCATTCTCCAACAGAGATCATGTGGAAAGGAAAATTAAAATAATGTGAATCCTAAAAACACATAAAAATGACCTTCACTTGGTTGTTCTTTGCAGGAAGTTATGACTCTCAGATCCATATCACTCCAAAAGCCCTGGGGCTCAGAACCAACTACTTTCCCTCTCTGGAAAACGAGAAAACTCCCATCTGCTGTTGTGTAATGCATTTAATACCTGCTGTAAAACCTCAAAAAAAAGTGAATTTCATTAGGCCAAGGAGGAATATTGACTTCTCTTTCATGTTAGATAGAACAACAAAAGGAAGCCTGGAACCAAAAGGAAGGAAGGAAATATTTTTCTAGCATCTTCAGTGTTTTTAATGAAAGAGGGGAAAAAGGCACTGGTTGATATTGTTTTGTGGTTGAAACATTCAGCACATCTGGTGTAGTCTGGAGTCTTTGGGAGGAGGGTGACCACTGATTATGGTGCTTGGTGAACTCCAGCCCCATTCTCTGGTCTGAGCTTCTTGTATACCCTGCTGCAGGTTTCTGGGGACAGGCATGTACCTCCAGTCCTTCAGCTCACCTCCAGATTGTCACTGTGGGGAGACTGTAAAGTCACAGAATCATTAAGGTTGGAAAAGACATTTAAGATCATTGCATCCAACCACTAATTCAGCACTGCCAGGTCCACCACTAAACCACATTCCTAAATGTAAATGGTCTCTTATGAGAGGCTACAGGAGAGCTTGAGGGTTGTGTGGTTTGTAACTTCAGTGCCCTTGTTGGATGCCTGTGTTTGGGTGGGATGAGGCTGCACCTGGGTATGGCGGTGCTGCTGGCTGGGCTGCACATCCTCATGTGCACTCTCCTCCTGCTCAGCCCCTCTGGGCTGCAGACACGCAGGTGCTTGGGCCCATAGGGACTGTAAAACTTGCCAGAAATCCTGCTCCATGTGAGGTGTGGACACAGGGATGCTCCCTGCTGATCCTGAGCCAGCAAACTCGGAGGATCCAGGCGCGCGTTTCCGCTGGCAGGGGCGCCTGGCAGGGCTGTGAGGTGCCACTCGGGCAGGGCCAGGAAGGGAAATGACAAATGGCACGGACTCACAACAGAATCACTTTGCCTGAGCCAAGCAGCCTGCAAAGGGAAGTGCAAGTTTAGTAACCAATTTTTTCCAGTCCTGTGCAGCATTGTTCAGAAGCTTTTATTGGCCTTGTGCCCAGGGGAATCAACATGCCCCTTCCCTCATCTGAGCTTTACACAATCAAACGCAGTATTTCTTTAGCTGATTGTAAAAGAACTTGTAAAAGAAAAGATTGTTGAGAATGCAAGGCAGTGGAAGGAAATGTAAGCATAAGCTGCACATTCAAAACAACAGATCTGAATAACAGGAGAGAGGCAGAAAATGGTAATGGAACATTAACATGAAATGTGCTGGAGTTCAAAGAAGTGTGGGAAATTGAGGACAGACTCATAGGCTGCTGTTTCATGTTAACTTCATGGCAGACAAACCACTTTCCTCATCTTTATTCTTCCTATCTGTTAATGTTTGAGATATATATTATAAAACAAATTATATAAAAGTACATATGTGTGTATACCAGTGTACACATACACACAGGTATATCTGTGTATATGCATGTGCAAAATACTTCAGAAATCTGGGAGCTTAATTGTCACAGCCAGATTTCACAGGACCTTTTCTCATTCCTGTTCTTGCTGTGTCTCATACATGTACTGCACCCTGTGAGCCAGAGCACTGCTATCCCTGGATCATTGGGAAGTGTTAGAGCCAAGTCCTGCCAGGATCAGGGAGGGAGAATTGCCTTTGGAATGCCTCAGGAACTTGTGTGTTCTCCCCTTCCTCTGCCATCCCCCAACTAATACCAATTGACCTAATAAAATATATCCTTATCTTCACCAATTGTGGCTTATTTATATCCCTAGGCCATCAGGATGACAAAAATTCTCTGCTAGCACAGAAACCTATTTTAATTGTAAAATGGTGACAGCATTTCCTCATCACTCAAAGATTCTCCTCCTTTCTCTTCTGTTCTCCTTGTCGTAGCCTCTGCAGTTACACAGGCCATTTCAGAACAGGGCAGAGGTTTGTTGTCCCTGCTTGCTCTTTCTGCTATAGCTGAGTACAGTACTTGGAAGACAGTTTTATTAATGTTTTTTGTACCTGACCTAATTGGCTCTTTTTACTGTTTGCAAGCTAAAAAAAGATATTAAAATAATATTTATTTGTTATTTATTAAAGTTGTATGAAGGGGGGGGGACACTTGAGAATGGTCTCCTGCCAACTCAGAACAGTGGCTGACGAAATTTTTTAAAGGATTGGGATTTTTGGATTGGGGATTCTACACAGAGTCTGGTAATTGATTCATTGTCTCATGCTGCTGACATGCAGCAGAAGCTTATGCAAGGTTTGGTCCTCACTCTTGGGAATCTCTAACAAATGGATTTTTGGCTGGAGAGGCTGGGAGAACATCTGGGCTTGCTCTTTCCTTAGGCAGTACGCAGAGAGGGGATATTCTAGCCTTTTACCTTTCTGCTCCATGGAGTGGGAAATTTACTTCTCCCAAGCTTGGGACTGCTCCTGCGGCCAGACAGGTGCCAGCTGCTACCTCAGCCTGTGCCTCGGCTCTAAATCAAGCTGTGTGGGCAACTGCTTTGTCCATCCCACCCTGGCAGCAGGTCCTGCATGGCTGGAGAATCTCGGGGGAGCAGCAGCAGCTGCTCGGGGTCTGCAGCGGGCACAGCGTGTGGAGGGAGGGCATGGCAGGAGTGGAAACAGATGTGGCCTTTAAATAGAGATATTGCTGTCTTGGATTGAAGCCTTTTCCCCTCTTCTCATGGAATTAGGAATTGGAGCCAGTGGAAGGTGCCAGAATCTGATTTTTTAAAAAAAATATAATTATTTTTAGAGTAGGCACAGCAGGGAAGCATCAGTGTTTGCCTAACTCAGGAGTAGACTTGAGCACCAAGGAAGCAGCTTGTTCCCAGTGCACATTTGCCTTACCTACCTTTAGACTTGTTCACTGTCCTCCTGACCTGTAGCTGGGTATGTCCCAGCCCTGTGACCTGTTCTGCAGCTCAGCCTTTGTGCAGAAGAGGTTAATGAAAAGCCTGTTTGTCGGCTAAACATTTGCTTTATCCTCCTTCCACACTCATTTGCAATTAAAAAAAAAAATCTCACAACAACCCAGTTTCTACTTTAGAGGCCTCATAGCCAAAGTTAAAATGTTGGTTTGCTTATTTATTTTAATTTTAAAATACTTAAAGGCTCTGCAGTAGTTATTCTCCTCAGCATTTGCTGCAGTTTGATTACACC
>NW_008237902.1:585405-606394 GCF_000691975.1 Corvus brachyrhynchos
GCTTTACTGCATTTTAAAAGTATATAGTTTAGCCTAAGAGGAAAAACCCCCTTTCTGCTCTGCATCTCCTTCATGGCAGGATGTCTGCCAAGGCCTCCTGCAAATACATTTACCATCAACAATTCAAGATGGAAAGATGGGGCCCTCATTTTTGGTTGATTTTGTCAAATTAGTGACCTTGGACCAAACAAAATGGTTTCTTGGGGAGTGATGGGAGGGATGGAAAGAAAGAAATAATTATCTGTGCAAATTGTCCTGACCATTTGGTGACCCCGGAAGGAAGCTGAAACCAAGGGCACTTGCCTGGTATGCTGGAGGGAAGGGTCAGGGATGCTTTTGGGGGGAAGCACAGGACAGACAGGGCCTCTGCTCAGCACCCCTGGGTAACTGGGCAGTGAGAGAGCTTGGGGAGTGTTGCCTGTAGATGTGAGTTATGTGTCAGAATTTAATTCTCTTTTTGTGGGGAAGCTCCACTGCAGTGATCCAGATCCTGCTGTGCAGCATCTGAGACTGCATCAGCCCCTCTTCCTGCCTTGCTGGGGGTTTCAGGAAGCCTTTCCCACTCCTGGTGACGTTTTTAGGCCTTTCTTTTGTGAGTGAGGCTCACAGTTATATAAGCACATGCATATTCATACAGGAGCCCGCATAGGACGCTTCTCCCGCGCCTGTGCGTCGCGAGGGCTCTGCCCATGGGGCTGTTTGTGAGCACTTCGTCACGGACTCCAGCTCTGGATGCTTATCTCAACCAGTTGGATCTGGAAGTAAAACTAGATTTTGGTTCAGGCCAGAAGCCTGGTGTGCCTTTGTTTCCCAGCTGGAGTATCTGAGTATTTTTAGCAGTGAAATGCACGCAGTGCAGAGGCTCCATGGCTGCAGGCAGGGCTTGTCCCGTGTGTGTGGGAACCTTGTCCTCAAGACTTCCTGGTTTCTGGGGGCTGGTGGAACTGGTGCAGTGGTTAAATATGAGCATAGTGACTTTGTGTGGCCAAAAGGCTCCTGGAGGAGGGAGATCTCTGTTATCAGGAGTAATTGTTGTGGTTGATTTCATGAATAATGTCCAGTGCAAATGTCAGCAGGCTCATTAAGTTTCCTGGCTGCCTTCCAGTGCTAATGTCCAAGAGGTATATGATTGTTCTGGGCACGCACTTAGCTCTGGGAGTGATACAGCACATCTAGATGTGAAGTTGCTTGTTAACATGCATAGTCAGCTCAGCTCTCTGCTACAGTGCTGCTTGTGCTCTGTGCAGTCACAACTTTTTCATCTGCTTGATAGAGATCTTGCACCCCCTTCCTTCGGTGCTCTAAAATCACCATGCTTCTGATTTTGGGTGGGTGACTGTGGAAGGCAGTTCTTTCTTCCCCATTTAATTGTACTTTATCTGTGTAGGTCTTTGAAGCAGTTATCTCTTGGATAAATTATGAGAAGGAATCTCGCTTAGAGCACATGGCTAAGCTGATGGAGCATGTTCGCCTGCCCCTTTTGCCCAGAGATTACCTGGTACAGGTTAGTCTGCAAAGAAGTCATTAATACTTGCACTTAAGCTGCTGGTTGCTCCTTAATCAGTGGCTTGGCTGTTTCTTTGTGAGATGGGTAATTTGGTCTGTTGCTGAGTCTGTAAACAGAAGAATAAAGGCAAAAACTGAGTGGACTCTGAAATCAATGCGTGCTTCAGAAACCTTCTTGTAAATGGGACCTGTGCTCTGCCAGGCAATGCTGAGAGCAGAGCTCCTGCCCCTCTAGGGGAAACATTGATTAAAAAAAAATGATAAGTTAATATCTTGTGATTTTCCACCCCAGAAATACCAAGCTGGTGATGTTACAAGCTTGTGCAGCTTTTTTATCTCATGCACAGGTAAAACAACATAATGGAAACACATCACGTGTGGTAATTTTAGCTTAAGATGTGTGGTGTGCATACATGTGGGTCTGTGTGGCTGGCAGGGGAGACACTCTCTGACTCAGTCTGACTTGGAGATTGTTCTTCATAAATTAATTCCTGGGATCTGGGCCTAGATAATGAGCTGAGAATTCCCAGAGAAGGGGTTGGCATATGGGCTCTTTGACTACTATGCTTTTATCATGTGTCTAAAAAAGTCAGTACAATTGGCATGAAATTGGTATTCCCAAGATGAGCCCATGATATTTTTTTTCCTTTTCTTTCATCTGATGAAATAACAGATATTGCCTGTCCTTAAAAATTCTGACTCAGATAAAAGAAATTACTTATTTTGTATCCAGTCCTGGTGAATTCTCTGCTGAATCCAGTGTTTGGCAGAGGGTGAAAAAAGACTCACTTCTTGTGAGTGATCTTGGAAAACAGTGAGAAGCTTGGATGTTACTGCGTGTGTTTCTTTGGAAAGAGTTGGAAGTCTGTCTCCTGCATATATATTTTTTTTTAATGCTGGTACTTTGAAGGGGAAATTCCAGGTTGCATGTTCTTTCCACAAAGCTCCTTGTGACCCGTGCCAGTTTAAATGATCTTTGTTGTGTGTGCATGTTCTCAGACAGTCGAAGAAGAAGCTTTGATCAAGAATAACAACACCTGTAAAGACTTCCTTATCGAGGCCATGAAATATCATTTGCTTCCTCTGGATCAAAGGCAACTGATAAAGAATCCCAGGACAAAGCCAAGGACTCCTGTTAGCTTGCCAAAGGTAAGCTGAGCTCATCACTTTGTGTCACCTCACCCCCTGTTCCTGGTGGCATTTTCAGTCTTTTACAGGAGCTCAAGAACTTGCCGTGTTACTTTTACTAACTCAGTGATTGTGCTTTGAAGTGTTTTACTCCCTCCTCTGGCATTGCCTGTGCCCAGCAAGGAAACATAATTAAGTTGGATAAACTTAGATAAACCCTTAGGGGAAGGAATATCTTTGCTCTTGAAACATTTTGTCAGCCACAAGTGGTTTGGTGGCTCTCTGACCCATGGGGTGGCTGCAGGCAGCTGCTGGAGTGTTGGGAGGGCTGGCTGAGGTTGTTGCTGGCTGGTAAGAGTTGTGGAGCCCTGCTGAGGAGGGTCACAGTAGGTGTCTCTTTGTTTCCTGTATCCATAATCAGAAGCCAGGAAAGCAGGAAACAACAGCACCCAGCCCCATGGGCAGGAAGTCTGAAGTGAATTTCAATAGACTCAAAGCAGCAACTGAATAAATAATCCTTGTTACTCCCCATATTTATCCCACAGGCGTGTGATGCTCCAGCCACCACTTTATTAGTGGAGAAAAAAATGACCACAGGAACTTTTCCCTGTGCCCCAGAGATAAACACAGTTTGGCACAATGTCTCTCAACAGACTGCTGCTGAAGTTGTTAGTAAGCATTTGGAGATTCTAAGACATCAAAACCACAGTGTGTTATTCTTCCAAGCACAAATGATAATGAGATTGATTTGTGGCATGTGTATGAGATCTGTGCTGTTTCTGATATTTGGATACTGGACTGTCCATTGAGAAATCATGGTTTTGCAGCATGTGGCAGCGTGTGTCAGTGTCCTTCCTGCCTGCTGTTGGCTGAGATGAAGTTGGTAGAACACAGCTTTGGGGTTATCATGAAGGGCTGACATGGCCCTTATTCAAGGACTGAAGTAGTTAGGGATAAAAGGAACAGCAAACCAGTGAGTTCAGAGCTTCTCAACATCTTTTATAGCATGACCTATGAGTACAAACCCAAATCTTCTGCAGGTTTCTCCTCCCTTCTTTTGAACTGTGAAGAAAGGGAAAAAGGTGATGATCTTTCAGCAATCCTGTTACAGAGAGAGAAACTTTCATCTGGCCTGTTGGTCCCGCTGATGAGGGATTATTGTCTGCTGTGAAATCCCTTAATTCTGTAATCGTGTGAAGCCCTGCAGGTTGCTGTGGGAGACTGTTACACAACCAGTAGTCAGACTGTTAATTTAGACTCAATTTGGTTTCTAGTATCATGTTCTCATCTTCGTAGATCAAGCAGGCCACTATTTCCATGCTCTTCAAATTCTTTAAGTTGCTGTCTAGCACTCTACTTTTAAAGCAACTCTGCTTGGAGTTGAGTTTGTTACACAAGTGACCTCAAGTGATGATCTTATCTCCTCAGCTACTCCCAGCTGCCTTGCAGAGGCTAAAGCCAGTTTTCCATTTACTCTTTATCTATATTTGAAGCCCCGTATCTTGTTTCTAGCTCCTTGGCCTTGTAAAAGTCAGATTGTCTTGGGTAATGTTTGTCCGGCTGATTTGCTGTGATAAGGGCAGCAAATCCTCCCTCTTGGTGGCTGTGGAAGGTTGAATGAAATGTGTGCTGAACAAAGTGCAGGTCCAGCTGCTTGTCAGTGCAGGTGTTTTGGGGGCTGGCTGCCTGTGCAGGTGTTGGTTCGCAGTGCCCAGCTGGGGCTCAGAGCAGTGGGCACCCTCGAGTGCAGAGCTGCAGGCTGCTGACATCCATGGCCGTGGGGAGTTTATCTTCTGGCAGCAGATAGGGCAGATTTGGGAAGGACCACACTGCATGCTGTCCAGGTCTTCTGGTCTTCTCACTTTCCCACCAATGTCCACCCCTTGCTGTTGCTGGGAGTGGAGTCTGGGGCTGGATGAACCCCTAGCCTGACCCAGCAGAGGGGGTCTTGTGCTCCTGCGGTTGCCCCTTATTCAACCTGTAAGGAATTCAGAGTTTAATTCCTGAATTTGCTTCAATACCTGTGGCAGCCAAAAGCCTTAATGAAGCTGATAAATCACCTCCTTCAGCAGCCCAGACCCCCCCCCCCCGGTTCGGAACAGTTCTGGTGATTTCCCTGAGTGTCGCCTTCCCCACAGGTGGCACCACAGCTGTCACGTTTTATTTGCTAAGTGGCATTGATTATTTTTAGCACCACCGTGGAGATAATGACTAAACAGTGGGCTGCCAGTGGAAATTATGCTGGAATCTTCTTAACTTAAAAATACTTTTGCAGTGAGTCTTGTGTATGCTGTGGTGCCAAAAGGTTTTGTATTTCAAGGGGAAATTGGGCAAGTTGCCCACCTTGGACACAGTGAGGAAGGGTAAATGGGGTGGCCATATTTAGCATGCATTAAATTGGAGATAAATTTTTCCCCCTTGAAATATAGTTACCTGAAATAAATGTCCCTGCAGAGGCTTCTAGCTGGCCCGCAGCACGTTTTGGCAGCTGCTCTTGAGCAGGCTGTGGTGATGGTTCCTTTGCAGAGAGCAGCTGCCCAGGGTCATGTCTGAGGTTTTCTAGCTCTTCTCTTCCCTCTGCAGGTGATGATTGTGGTGGGTGGGCAGGCGCCCAAAGCCATTCGCAGTGTGGAGTGCTATGATTTTGAGGAGGAGCGGTGGGATCAGGTTGCTGAGCTTCCCTCGCGGAGATGCAGAGCAGGTAACGGGAACTTTTGCTGCAACCTTCTTTTCCTAATGCAGCTCTTCAACACGGGGTGGTTGTCCTTAGTCCTCCCTTTAGCCTTCCTCTATGTCCCTGGCCTCAAGCAGCTCTTTATTTTTGCCATTCCTTCCTCTTCTTTTCCGTACAGACATCTTTCTCTTCCCCTTCAGGTGGATTTTCTACTCTCTGGTGGGGTTGCTCCTGCGTGTCAGCTCTCCACAGCTGCTGTCTCCCTTCATCATCTCTCTCTCCTGGCTGTTTCTCCATCAGTGTTTCCCCTCCTCCTCCCCACTTGCTGTCTTGGCAGCCCACAGGGGTCCAGTTTTTCTTGCTGGCTTCCTAGTGAAAAATCCAAAGGTGCTGAGTCAGTCCCTCTTGGTGCCGAGGAGTGGGTGATGGAGAGAAGATCTTTAAGTTGGGAGTGTTCCTCTGAAAACATCTGACAGGGTTGTGAATGTGGCTCACCATTTGGTGTTCCCTCTGGCTCATGGAATTACTCATTTAGGTGTGAACTCCATCTGTGCCTTATGCTGCCATGTTTTTATGTGCATTTCACCTCCCATATGACACGTGTGTTTTATCATGCTTGACTTCAACACTGTTAACCTGTAGAAAATGCCAAGGCCTTGCCCGTGTTCTGCTCTTCCCAGCTGCCTTTCACAGCCTGCAGGTGAGCAGGATCTAGACAGATCCTACTCGCTTCCCAAACTGTTTGCTATAAAGACCCTCTCCTGTTCTCTCAGGTGTGGTGTTCATGGCTGGCAATGTCTATGCTGTCGGGGGCTTTAACGGGTCGCTGCGGGTGCGCACGGTGGACGTGTACGACGGCGTGAAGGACCAGTGGACATCCATAGCCAGCATGCAGGAGAGACGCAGCACTCTGGGCGCCGCTGTGCTCAATGACCTCCTGTACGCAGTGGGCGGCTTTGATGGCAGCACTGGTAGGTGACTGGGCAAAAAATAGGCAGTGCCTGACCCGAAAAAAAGTGTTTTCAGGGGCCCTGCAGAGATTGCAGAGCTTTAGAGAGGTTCCTGTGCCCTTCCTCTATGGTTCTGTAGAGAAGGAGCCAGGAATGGGGTTTGGCACGTGTTGTAACTACCCACGTGCATGTTCTGACCCGTCAGTAATTGCACAGAATCTCACCCTTGTTATTTTCTGCAGTGATACAGTTCTTTCAGCCTCATTCTTTGAATGATTATGCTGTTTTCTGGGCTAAAAAGGGATTTTTCCTTGTTTCAGTTAAATTTTTCATAGCAACATGAATAAAATACTAGCAAGGCATCTTACAGGGTGTGTGTGCCTGGGATTTATCTTGGCATAGCTGCGTGTTTAGATTCACACCTCTGCCTCTGCTGTAAAGCTTTGCCACTTGTTTAAGCCCTGAACTAACTATTGCAGCAGGGTCTGGGGGAATTTTTAAACCTTTGCATGGACATTTTATAATGCTTGAAAGGACGTGGGGCTTTTGGGCTTGGAATTTGGACTCTGCTCACTTCGGTGTCCTCAGCACATTGGAGAGGCAGCAGTCCCGGGGTGGGGGTGGTGGGGTAACAGTTTTTCCAGCCACTGAAGAAGTGGCATTGACATGCTGCTCCCAGCCTGAAAGGCAAGGGATTAGGGAGTGGGATTGCAGGAGCATGGTGGGAATTACGGGCTTGGGAGGAGGTGGAAGGCAGATGAAAGTGCAACACCAATCTTTTTTTCTTCTCTTTTTTTTTAATTAGAAAACCTGTGTATCCCCTTTTTAACTAGGTCTGGCATCAGTTGAGGCCTATAGCTATAAAACCAATGAGTGGTTTTTTGTGGCTCCCATGAACACAAGAAGAAGCAGTGTTGGAGTTGGAGTTGTGGAGGGTAAGAAAATAGCAGCCATTTCCACCAAGCAAATGTTACTGTGTCAAACAGAAGCCTGAATGGCTAAGTGCAGTAGGAGGGAATGGCAAGAACTGTTCCTTAGACCAGTTGGGAAAGATGGATTTTATATGATGTAATTGCTGCAACTTTTTCCATTCTCCTCTTTATCTTGGTGAAAAATCATGTGTAGCTTTCCAAGAGCCTCAAACCTGTATCAGACAAGCCCCTGCCTCCTGTGAGTGCAATTAGGTGTGTGCAGGTTTCTTTGAATCCAAATTCTTCCTGGGCTGCTTCTGGCTGGTGAAAGCCAGCGCTGTTGTGCAGTGGATGCTGTTGCTGCCGGCAGACACTGCGTGGATGGAATACCCATCATGGAAAATCTGCTCAGCCAGAGAAACAGGAGCAGAGCTCGTCCCACAGCCCCAAGCTGGTGGTTTGGCAGGAATACTAAAACCTGTGTTTATTGACATCAGGCACAGCACACTCTGCTGTGGTTCCGAAATGAGCAGGGGCTGACGACAGCAAAGGCTGGTGCTGCAGCAGCTCAGCAAGGTGGGAGGCCTGGGGGGATGGTGGCAGCTGCTGGCACCTCTGTGTCAGCACCAAACTTCAGGGAGCTGGAACTGAGCCGCTTGGTTTGGATTCAGGAGAATGAAATGTTTAAGTAGGAACCATTTCTTCCTTTAAAAAATCTATTCTGAAGCAAGTGAAAGGCTTTATTTGAACTTGTCCTTAGCATGGTGTAGCGCTTTCCAATTAGTGCAGTGTTGGCATGAGCCTTACTATAAATGGTATAAACAATGCTTTACAGTGATTTGGTTTGACCTGTTGAGTGGGAAATACATGGAATATGTTAATGTACACGAAGTGTGTTTATGTGAGAAGAAGAAGGGAGACAAAGTTAGAATTAATAGTGGTCATTAACTTAAATTTGCATAGTTAAGTAGCATCTCCTTCAGAATTGGCCCATGCTTGGGAAATGCTGGTCTGCTGTCAGTCATTGGAATTTGCTCAAGTGGCTTGAATGCAGGAAAGATACTAAATATGGACCTGAGAGATGCATTTCTATGGATGGATTTTCTACTGGAGACTCACTAAATTCTTTTCCTTTGCTTTGTTTGAAAGCACAAATAAGTGTTGCATATGTTGGAGTCCATGATAAAAATAATGAAGGCATGTGATGGGGACAAGATCTGATCATACAGGTGTATGAAACAAACTGCAGCCTGCAGTTAATGTACAGGGTTCATCTGAATGTGACAAAAATTGATTTGATGTCTGTGAATACTGAAAATACCTAATAATTGATGCCAGCTGGGGAAATTGATCCTGTCTTGCTTGGACTGGCACTCTTGCCTGAATCATTGACAAATACCAGGCAGGACCAACAGCACAAATAAGAGTTTGAAATGTTCATAGAGACCGGAAGATGTAGAAGAAGGCCATGAGTGGGCCTGAGGGAGAAAAAGAAGAGCCAGCCTGTTCTTGGAGCCTTGCAAACATCCAGAAACAGGAGGATGCAAAAGTCTGAGGCTGAAGATAACTGCTGGTGGGACTCTTGCATGCAAAGAATTGCACAGCTCATTCATGGTCAGGCTCTGCTGTCATGGATTGAGAGTTGATATTATTTCTGGGTTTTGTACAAAAATTTAGGTTAGAATTTTTCTACATATTTGTTGAGCTTTATTAATAGTTGTTTATTGTAGCATCTAGGAGACCTGGACATGAACCAGAATGCCCTGTGCTAGCTGCTTTAGTAAGAAGAATCTCTTTCTCCCCAGAGAGTTTACTGCCTAAATGCAAAACAAGCTGGTAGATGATACAGGGGGACAAGGGAAGAGTATCAGGCAGGTTTGGGAACAGAGGACACGGTAGAGCATCAGCCTTGTTTCATGTGTGATGCAGTCCCATGATACCTGATTGTGTTTCTCTGGTCTCAGTAAGTGTGTGTTAATCAGCTTTCAGTGAGTTGAGGCAGGGAGGGTCAGATATCCCAGAGACCCTCACAACACTACATGGTCTGTCTCCTGTGCTGTCATCACTGGGCACGAGTGACCAGGCTGGCCTCAGCTGTGCTTACAGCATTGCTGGGTTTGGATTTGGCCCAAGTTCTTCAAAATCAGGTCTAGGTTTCTTTGCAGGTGTTTTATTATTGTAAGAGGCTGTTTCATATTTATTGCTCATGTGATGCTGTAATTAATGTGCAGTGACAGCCTTTGACAGCACACTTGAATGGGGGAAACCCTCCATCAGCAGAACACGCTTTGATATTCCCTCTTCTCCTGGCCCAACAAATAAGTTGGAAAACTCTCTGGGCCATTGACTTCTGATTAAGCTGTTGTGTTGTATCCTTGTGTTACTGACAGTTCAACAGCTTTACAAACAGTCCCTCCTGTCTGTGAGGCCACTCCAGATTGCTTCGCTAGGCTTTTCCCCAGACATCCCAGCAGGTTTAGGTGTGTCCCTAGAGCTGCCCTCATGCAGGATCCGTGCCCCCTGGGCTGATTGCAATGTGAGCTGTGTCTGTGTCTGTTCCAGGGAAGCTCTATGCCGTGGGGGGCTATGACGGAGCGTCGCGGCAGTGCCTTAGCACGGTGGAGCAGTACAACCCCGCCACCAACGAGTGGACCTACGTGGCTGACATGAGCACGCGGCGCAGCGGGGCAGGTACCGGCTCCCACGGCTGCTCGGGATGGGCACCACCTTCTCTGCTCACAGACAGGATGCAAAAGCGGGATTTGGCATTGCTGGGCTTGCAAGTGCAGCCTCTTACTTGCCCCCCTTCCTGTGAGGGGTAAAAACAAAATGGCTTGGAAGCTCTCAGCAGCTCTCCTGACTTTGACAAAATCTGCCAAATTGAGATTAATTTCTGGATTAATGAAATAATGTTCAGTATCTCTAAGTAGCCCTACTAACAGATGCATCTCACTTGTAAGCAAAGAGTTCTCTTTCCAAATCGCCAGCTGCAGACGCAGCTGGGCATGGGAAAGCCAAGCTGCACCTTCCTCTCTCCTATCACTGGGGGGTCTCAGATGAATTTTCATTTTGGATCTTACTGCAAGCATCCAGTGGGTGCTTTGCAACACAAACCACATCTGCATGTTGAGTGACGTGTAGGATAATAAAATTCATCTCAGATAGCCCCCGCTTAGCTAGCTTTTAGTTTATTTTTTGTTGGCAAGAGTTGGTGATCTGGAGGATTAGAGGAAAGAACCTGTTGTAAAAGGATTAGATTCTAGTCTTGATGGTTTCTAATTTCCTACATGATCTTGGGCCAGGTAGCAATTTGTCTTCTCTGTGACTGTTCCTCTCTGAAACAGATAAGAGCTCTTATCCATTGCATTTAAAATCATCTTCAGGTGAATGGGAATTTGTCACTGTTGGTCCTAATGCTCAGTGTGTGACTCGCCAATGTTAAATTGTGTCCTCCCCGATGTTAAATTGTGCAGTTACCCACAGGCAGCCAAGCCTGGGGGCTGCTCTTTGGGGCTGAAATGACCCTGCAGGTTAAGCTGTGGTGGGAGTTCCCTTTTGAGCTGGGCAGTTTGAGCCTGCTCTCTACACCCTGTCTTTCTTTCCTCACTCCAGTATTTTTTCTGCAGCTCCAGGTGAGGCAAATATGGACACACTGTTGGTTTGAGTTCTGTTGAAGAGGTTTGTAGTATCTGCTTGATGCTTAAACCTAGCCCAGTGCAGCCTTCCAGGGGAGCAGAATGAGTATCTCCTATTGTTGGCCGTGTGTTGCAACAGCAAGAAGTTTGTGCCTGTAGTGAGATGGATTTTAGTGAGTTGTCCTTGTTGGAAACACTCTGCTCTGAGTGCTGCTTTACAAGTGTTTCTCCATGCAGCAAGTCCTTTGTTAGGAATGCTTGTACTCCCCTGCCAAATTTCTTTGCAGTTTTCTATTCCCCACTTGAAAGCTGAGCTCCTCAGGCTCTGGTTGTCCCCCAGATGCCCCTCCAGCAGGCACTGGAGGGGACTGCCCAGAGCCACTGGGCCACCAGTGGTGCTGCAGCACAATCTGCCGTGCAGCTGCAGAAATGACACTGTGCTCGGCGCTGCCGTCCCCATGCTGACATCTAGTGGGGGTGAGGACAGGTGTGCCCAAGTCCCTGGAGCCACCCTGATCCAGACGCTGGGGCTGTGGGGATGTGCAGGTGCTGCCCAGGTTTTGTATAATCATAAAATTTTTTAGATTGGAAAAGATGTTTAAGATCATCAGGTCCAACTGTTAACCCACCACTGCCATGTTCACGGCTAAACCACATCCCCAAGTGCCACATCTGTACATTTTTGAACACTCCCAGGGTTTGCTGAACCAGCTGGAGGGTTCCCTTTACCTCCTGGCAGGGATGGCCTGTCCCTGTGTGCCCTGTCTGTCTCACTGCACGAGGAGGCAGTTTCATGTGAAAAAGCTTGAGAGTGTTTCTGACTCTTTTACTCTCTTACTTGTTTAAATTAGTTTACTAATTAAATTATTTCTTAAAAGTATAAACTTTTTATTAACAGCTGAGTACAGTCAAATGCAGAGGTGCTGCACACCCAGTCTGCTGGGCTCAGATGCAGTTAAGTGACTTTCCATTTCCCAGTGAGCTGGGAGACACCTGGCACAGCTCAGGAGCCAGGACTCACGTTTGGATGTGTTCTGCTCTTCCCAAGTTGTGGACGTTGGAGTACTTCAACCAGACCAAGGATGTGGCCCAGTAAGGTGGATATTTGTGGCCATTAGAGATTAATTATCTGTTTGCCAGAGGTAAACCATGAACCCCAATGTCATATTAAGATTTCAGCATGTCTTGGTACAGTGAGAGATGGTTGGCCAAAACCAAACCCAGCAGTAGCAAGCTAAGATAATCTGGAGAAGGGAGAGATGACAGTGGTAGGCCTGTCCCCAGATGAGGGTGTTCCTGATGGAGCTGCTGAGCCTGGGTGGTGCCTGTTCTCTGGCTCAGCAGCTGTTCCTGTCCTCTCCTTTCCCAAACAGGAAAGATCCCTGTGAGTCAAAAACCTGTTGCTATCAGGCTGGCAGGGCCCCTCTCCTCCCTGCACACTGGTTAATGCCCATGGTTGAAATGATGTGATTCAGATCTGTTTCTGTTTTACTAACATCCCACCTTGTTAATTTTAGTAGAGGCCTTTGAATCTATTAACGAAGATATGTTGCTGGAAGTTTTAACTCTCATGGATTGGTGAACATTTTAATTAATTTACTTAATATTAGGCAGAAGGAGCTTTAAGATCGCTGTCATTCACAGAGATTCAGCCAGGGACCTTCAAAAATGGCTGAGAAGGTAGCATTGGAGGCACCTTGTCTGTGCTAAGTGCTGCCAGGTTTTGTGGGTGGGAGTGGGAGGAGAGGAACCAAGTGGCAGCTTCAAGAGCTGGAGCTGTAAGTTGTTGAGGAGAGGAAGATCACCCAAGGGATGAAGTCATGTGGCACAATGGCAGCAGGAAAACCAAAAGTAGAAGTCCTGAAAGGGGGAATCAGGCTAAAAGCAGAGGGTCCTGGCAGATGGAAACAAGGTGGGATGGGAGGCAGGGAGCAAGTCAATCCAAAGAGATGGAATAAAGGCAGAGGACTGTCATGGGACTAGACTGCTGATCTTGGATAGCCTGACAGCTTCCTGAGAGGGGACATGTGCCAGGCATTACTGTGCAGGCTGCTGTAGTGCCATGGGATGGGTGGGTGCAGAGTTGACCACGTGCCTGGTGATCTTGATGCACAAGTGGCCCATGTTTTTGGAAGTGCCTTGGAGAGGCCAAAGCCATGCCCAGTAGGAGAACAGGGACATGCAGCCCTGTCCCTGTGCTGTGTCTGACCTGGCTGTGCTCGGCAGGTGTCGGTGTGCTCAGCGGGCTGCTCTACGCCACTGGGGGCCATGACGGGCCCTTGGTGAGGAAAAGCGTCGAAGTCTACGACCCAGGGACAAACACCTGGAAGCAAGTAGCAGACATGAACATGTGTAGAAGAAATGCAGGTAAGCACGATAAGCCTTTCTGTGGTGGTTGGCTCAGTTGTCTGTGTGTGGTTTTTAATGCAGTTCATGTGCTCATGGTGGATGTGATCAGTGTTGTAAGTGATAAAAGTGGGAGATGAGGGATCTACTTGGGAGTGAATCAGAATGTGGCAGCAGCGTGCTGTGGGGGATGAGTTATCCCATGTCTTACCATCTGTGCTCTGCTTTGAGGTGTGTGTGCAGTGAATGGTCTCCTCTACGTGGTGGGAGGTGATGATGGTTCCTGCAATTTGGCCTCGGTGGAATACTACAACCCCAGCACTGACAAGTGGACATTGTTGCCAACCAGCATGAGCACAGGGAGGAGTTACGCAGGTAAACAGGCAGGGAGATGGGCAGCAGTGGGGTCATCCATGAACTGGAGGGCTGTGTCCCCTGAAGCTTTAATTTTACTTTTTTGGTATGTTTTATGCTGATTTCAGTAGAAGAAACTTTCACAGAAGTGGTAGACACTTCCCGCATTGCTGGCCTTTGGCTTTGCAGGATGATTGTAGCCACATGGCAACCCAGGAGATGTTCCTACCATAACTGTGTCTGTCTGTTCTTACAACAGGTGTGGCTGTGATTCATAAACCCTTGTGACACAAGGTCAAGCCAATGTGAGGAGCAGAAGTGAAGTGGATCCAGCTAGGTGGTGTTGGGAAGATGACTGACCTCTGACTTGACCCATCTCATTGCTGTTAATGTCTTAGCATGACAAGTGATACGTTGCGAGCATCATCCACTCTGCAGTGGATTGCATAGCCAAGTGAAAATCCCTCTGGGGACATGTTCCATGCTAGACACGAGGTGTTGCTTGTTATCTGTGGTGCAATCAACTGTTCTTCTCGATGGCATGTGTCCTGAGATAAACACTGTGCTTGGACTGCAGGCATGGAATTTCTTGTGTGAAACAAAACTGCTACGTTTGGGCATGTGAGTAAAAATGAACGTTTCTGGATTTCTTCGCTACTGATGCTCCATGCACATTGTTGGTTGAACTACTTACTGTGCCTGGAGGGTGGACTTTAATACTGGCAGTGGAAACTTCTGAGTTCCAACAGAGAAAAACAGCAGAAATGGACTGGAACAGGGTGGTCTGGCTCGAGTGTGACGCTGTCTCAGTCATACGTTTGTATATGCCACTGGACTGCTGTATGTATCCCTGAAATGCTTGTGGAAATAAACACCATGTGGTTTTTCTACTTGCCATGAATGCTGTGTGCTGTGCCTTCCCTGGGGCTGAAGTCTCAGCACCTGAGCCACACAAAACTTCACAGCCCCACGCAACACATGCTGCTCCCACGGGGTTTATTGCTCCTGTGAAACAGATGTTCCTTGAATAGAAAATGTTCCCAACCCACACGTTTCAGCTGTGCTGAAAGCTTCAGTTCTAGCTCTGTCCAGCATTTCAATGCCATTTCATAATAGAGCATTTAGATGTTAAAAAATACCTTATGGTGCCATTAATGTAGAGACATTCCATACAGCGAGAGCCCTCTGTCACCCAAGCAGGGATTAATGAGCCAAGTAAAATACCTGCAGTGTTTTAATGCTTCCAGAACATGGAGATTAACTAATCACTGTCACTGTAATTGCTATTTTATTCTTGCCCTTACTGGAAGCATTCCTCTGTTAGTATGAAGAACGTACAAGATTATTCAAAATACACAAATCTAGATACAGATGTAAGGGACCTGTCTTGCTTATGTACCAAATCCTTAAAGTTTTCTGTTTAAGAAGACTTTTGACTTTGAAATACCTTTTTGTATCTCCCTATGAGCTCTGACATGCTTCTGCATACAGGGGTGAGCTCCCAGAAGCTCCCCAGCCAAAGGGAGCTAGTGAAGAAAAATATTTTCTCTACTCTTTTTCTTGTTTGATTTTTTTGTTGTTGTTGTTATCTCCTTGTAGATCAGCTGAGGCTTTTCGTTGTGGGCAGCTGTCCAGTGTTGTTATGCTGGTTTCTGTCTCCACAGAGCTGCTCTGTGTGACTTTTGACAGTAGAAAAGAAAAACACTTAAAAATTTATTTCAGAGGGATCTAAGCTACAGCATCTTGTGCTGCTTTTGTAGAGGAGTGGGTACTTCTATAAATATGTAATCTTTGCTGTTTGAGTTGACACAGTCCTTGTAAGATGGGTGCCTGTTCACTGTGGGGGAAACAGCCCCTGCCTGTGTTGTGTCACTGCCCTGTAGAGGGGCTGGCCTTCATGGGCAATGTGAGGTAGCTCCCACTCTTCTTTCGATGTTCTTGCTTTTACAAAACAGGGCAAACTGTCTACAGAAAAGGCATTATTACTCTTTATGTCTACCCTTCCACTGTATGTGACCTCAGAGGTCTTGAAAATAGTAATTAACAAAAAATTAGTCTTTTCCATAATACCCCTTAAACTTTTTGCTTTGGGTTTTACAATCTGCTGTGAAATGTGCCAAAATAATAGTGTGACATGCTGCTCTCCTCTGAGGTGTTGCTTACTGTAAAAGCCATTGAGGCTGGTAGGAACGTACCCTGGTAGGAATGTATCCCAGTAGGAATGTCTCCCAGCAGGAGTGTTTCCCTGACTGCAGCTGCCTTTGGATCAGGGTCCTGAGATGCACCTTTATGGTGGCATAAGGAAGGTGATGTGGCCTCAGTTGGGACAGACTCAAATTCACTGGCCCAAAAGCTGCTTCCCATGCAGCCTGCGAATAAAGGATAAAATGGGGCAGACAAAGCATTTTGGTCCGAGGTAGCATCTCGTGTTAGGCTGAGGTGCCTGGACAAGGCTGGACAAGCATTTGGGCACATGTGGCTCTTGTTAGGTTTGGTATAGACATAAAGCTAAATAAACTACTATATGAGCTACTGTACAGCCCAACTACAGCTCAATGGCTGGGGACAGTCCCCAGCCAACATTCTCACACCTCTGGCTTCACTGGAGAAAAGGCAAATATTATCCAGAGACTATGAGTTTATGTGGGCTGGAGATAAAAATTGGTAGGTACTACTAGAGAGGTGCTAGGTTGCAATTTACTGTGTTTGTCAGATGTGAAAAATGAGTGTACCTGGAGGTGGGATAATTTTATCCCCTGCTATCCATCTATTCATAAACCTTCCTTGCTTGTAAGGAAAACAGGTTTTGGTGGTTTTCTGCTCTTGTAAAATGGCATTTCTGCCCAGTGCTGGCCCAGACCTGTGGCTTGCTGGACAGGACTAGGACTCATAGCCCTTGCCAGGGATGCTGTTCCCAGCTGCAGCCAGTTCTCCTCGATGGCAAATGACACCTTTGTTTCTTCCCTTCCTTCCCAAACGTTGCAGTGTTATGCAAGTCAAGTGACCTCGTTTCCAGCTATGCAATAATAACAACCGTAACATGTGATGAACCAGCTGTACCCCCACCCCCAAATGCTCTTGGAATTTGTCTTTGGTGTGTGGTTTCGTGTTTGTATTGTTCATTCTGAGCACCTGAGCCAGATCCTTTACAGATTGCCTTTTTCTAGGACTGAAAACGTAGCATTAGCACTAACAACTTTTACTGTAAATATTTTTATAAGACAATTTAAAATAATTTTTGGATTGCTTTTTATGGTCTTCAATGACATTTCTGTTAAATTCTGGATCTAATTCGTGCACTCCAGTGCAGTTTTCGCTGGCTGTGGTGTAGGTATGACTCTGTATGTTCTCTGCACAAGAAATGCCAAGTTGTAATAAGGATTTGGGATAGCTCTTGTTTTGGTTTTAATGTTAGAAGGACAGCATTGGGCTCCACATTATGAGATAAATTTGAACTCATTACCTCAGTCACCACTAGGCTCTTAGATTATTGGTTATTTTACAATTTCAATACCCTCATTTAATTTTCTTGTGCCATGAGTTTGGTTCCTGGGCAGTTTGGGGAACAAGCTGTCACTTGGTGGTTCTGTTTCTTGGCTCCTGCATGAGCTTATTGAAGACAGAGGTACAGTCTGGGCACAAACCCGCAGGTCACCAAAATCAGACAAATTATTGCAGGAGTTTCAGTAAAAGCTTTACAGACCGAGCCCAGGCTTCTTCCTCACGTTGGTCCTTTGTGAGTATGAACACTTTCCTCAGCTCCTTCTGTTGTCATCTCTTTTAGGGGTTACCCTGTGCTTGACCCCCTGGGGGACTCTGGCCACGTGTTTCCCAAAGGGGGCTTTGCTCTTGCACACCCCAGGATGTGCCCCAACCCCAATAGCATCACATGTGCTGCCCACCCTGCTGGGCTGGCAATGCAGGGTAGATTTGCCTCAAGCAATCTGTTGTTTAAACATGTTTGAATAAAGTCCATCTTTTCCACTGGTGCCTAATAGATAAATTGGGGGTGATTAAAATCAATTTTCAGTTCATTCAGTTTATCCAAACAATGTCTTTTTATGGATGTGTACAACAAGTAATTACCATAAATACACTTGGCAGCGTTTGCATGTCACCGCCATGAAAGCTCAATACTGTTCTCTTGTTTGTATTGTTTGGAGACCAAAATCCTTAATATCCAGCAAGGTGTGATACCTGTTCATCAAGCTAATGTGATGATTCAACAGATAAATGCTGTTCATCATGCTAATTGTGATGGTTCAACAGATGAATGCAGCTCGGTCTTAACCTTTGGGATTCATTATTAATATATTATCAAAGCAGTTGCCCCCTTCGCCCATATCATGCCCAAAAATCACTTTCATGTGAGCATAATTTGTTGCTCAAAGCTGCAGTGTTTGGGAGTGTGCAAGACATTATGGTCTGAATATGGGCTCATTCACTTTTTTTCATCTGCCCTTATCTTTGTTTATGGGTTTATAAATTATTTTCCTTTACAGTGACAATAAATAAATATTGATAATTTTAATTTGTATATTTTATGTATAAAAGGCCCTTAAGAGTAATGAATGATTGTGAAATAATTTACCTGGTTGTGAAATTGTTTTGGTTTTTTAAACCAGACTTTGTTGGTTCAGTAGCTGACAGTATACTGTAACAAGTTGGCTGATTGTTTAAGCTCATTTTTTAAATTAAAGATTTTTTTGCATGAGTGTGGAGGACAAAGGACTTTGCAAAGAAATTCTCTTGACAGCTGTCTTGTCCAGTGCAACGAACGTCTCAAGATACATTCTTCACTGATGTATTTATAGTATGAAAGAAAATCACACTGTAGTTCCCCATCATTTAATTTGAATAAAAACTGGAGTAATTAAACTTTTCTGGGTCTGTTTTGACTTCATTGGTTTCTGACAATGAGGAACAATCTCATCACTCCACATGGCTTTATTTGTCCCCTCTTTAATTACAGCAGGTACCGACCCTGGGGGTTACTCTGCCCCTTGGTGTGGGGTAGTGGCACTCGCATGTGATGATACTGAGATGTTGCCCTGATGCCAAGCTCTGATGCTGTCCCAGACTCTGTTCTGCTCCTTTTCCAAGGGAAGTTAAAAGCATTTCTCTTGGGGGTGGGAAAGCCCTTGGTTGAGGGCATTGTTGGCAGAAGACAGAACCTTTTAATGAATGCAGTTGGGAAGAGAGAAAACATGAAAAATGAGAGTTTACCACCTAAGGCTCAATATTTCTTAACACCATAAAGTAACACATTAACCAAGTCACCCCACTCATTTTGCCTTATGCTCACAAACCACTTCACTGAGCTCTCTGGTTTTCCAGAAATGCTCCTTGTGCCTCCCTCATCTGTTAATACCAATGTATGACATCAAATTTACCAAGTGGGATCCTGAAATTTAATTACCTGATACACAGATAATGAATGACATATTGTGGGTTGCTCTGTGCAGCTGGGGGACTTTGCAATTATTCCTTATTTAATTTCAAAATGACTTTTCTCTTGCACAGCTGGCTCCTTTTTATTCATGTTTAAACTGATAAATCTGTAAGTCTAGGAACCTGCAGCTGAAGAAAAGCTCCTCATCTGTTAATACCAATGTACGACACAAATTTACCAAGTGGGATCCTGAAATTTAATTACCTGATACACAGATAATGAATGACATATTGTGGGTTGCTCTGTGCAGCTGGGGGACTTTGCAATTATTCCTTATTTAATTTCAAAATGACTTTTCTCTTGCACAGCTGGCTCCTTTTTATTCATGTTTAAACTGATAAATCTGTAAGTCTAGGAACCTGCAGCTGAAGAAAAGCCTTGGCGGTCCAAGGAGAAATCTCACTACCTTGATTTTGTGGCCTGATTTTTTTTCTGCTATTATTGTTTCTTTTTACATCTTATATTTTCATCTTTTAGCATGTTTTCCACCCCACATTTCACCCTTGACAGGGCAGAAACATATAGCAGTAGCTGCCACCTTGCCACATTCACCTCAGAAGGGTAAGTAGCTTTGCAGTGAGGGCAGGAAAGGGGACAGCAGAGAGGAAAGAAAAGACGGGGAAAACTCACCCAGTGGGGTTACAAGGTCAGAGAAGCAGCTCCTCTCTTTGTTGTTGGATATCACACATGTAGCAATAACTCAGGGTGAGATGTGCCTCTTCTGCAGCAGAGATGTATAATTTGGTACCTGAGTCACGTGGAACTGGAATCAAAGGTGGGGCAGGGAACAACCTCAGCTATGGAAACCTGAACACCTGATCAAAGATGAACCTGTTTGTTTGTAGGCCCAAATGAATAAATAAGGCCAAAGAGGAATTCCCCGTGCCCTTGTGCCCTGAGCTGCAGTGATGGTGTGAGTTTGAGATGGGACATGGCTGTGGAAGCTTCAGATGGCAAAATTGACTCTGCTCTGGCTGGAATCTTGTTCTTTGGCTGTGCTGAGGGTGCTGTGCAACGGCAGAGAATATCTGCGGTTAAAAAATAACAAAATCTATTGGATACCTTTGAAAAAGCCTCTAGGAGGCAAAGGACTACTACAGAAACATTGCTAAGAACCACAGAGTGCTCCTAAAGCATCCCACTGTTGCTCAGTGACTGATGATATTCCCTCACAGAATGTTATTCTGCACTAAACAAGCACAAAATCACTTAACTACTCAGTGACACGAAATATTCTAAGAAATTTGCCAAAGTGATTAATGTTAATGTTCTTGTTCAGCAAATTGAATGAGATTTAATTGGCACAGCTGCTGAAGCTCAATGCATTTGATTTGGCCTTGATTTACAAAATATATTATCATGAACCTCCTCCTTCTTTCACTGCAAACCTCCACAGCCTCTGCTAAGCATATTGCTCGGTGAATTACTGGTCTTAAATGTTAGAGGTTTTTTTTCCACTCAGTAAAACTTCCAAAAGGGGTCTTTAAAGTATGTATGGCTGTCGCAAAGGATCTGTTCTTCTTTCCCAACCACAAGAGGTTTAACTGTTACTTTTCAATGTTTTTCTTATACTTGGTTACATTATACTCTTTCCACGATAGTTTCTCACTTATTACTCTTAAAATCCCCCTTTAGCTCTGACTTCGGAAAGAGAAAATGCTGCAGGATATGAGGTGCGCCATGGTCCAGTCTCAACCCATGGACAACCCAAGCAAAAGGGGGTTTTAAAAACCTGCAAGAGCAGGGCTTTATGTCTCAAAAATCAGTCGAGTTACATAAGTTGTTTTCAATAGCTGTATCTTGAATGTAAAACACGCTTCTGTTTTTGAAAGCATATGTGACATTGGGAATAGCTTGCCTTATCTAACACAAAATTAAACTGATATCTTTACAACCTTAGTTAAAGAAAAAGAAGGTGGGAAGACAGGTGGAAGCAAGTTACTTAAAGCAGGAGCACCTGCTTGATGACTTAACCTTAATTGTGATCAATTGGTTGGAGTACAGGAGTTGGCTGCCTTACTTGTATCTATCCC
>NW_008237902.1:606452-631735 GCF_000691975.1 Corvus brachyrhynchos
TTGCAAGACGTTCTTTATACAGCCAGTTGGTCCCAAAAAACTTGTCCCACCAGGTGCAAACAGGGACTGATTTCTGTGAAAGCTGCTGTGGTGGAAGTCATGGAAAGCGGTGTCGACTGTGAGGGGGATTTACCACAGCAGGTTCCAGAGGACATCCTACCCCTGTGGCCAGAGGAGAGGGGAGTGAGTGAGGATGGAGCTGCAGGAGAAGTGGTGGGCACAAAGCAGGGGGAGTTCTCAGCCTGGGTGTCACATGAGGGGTTCACTTGGACAGAGGTGGTTGCAGCCATTGGGGCATTTGGCAGGTGGTGGTGGCAGCATCTGTGCCAGGTCACAGGGAATTCTTGTGTTCTCTCCTTTGTGCTTCCTCTCTGCATCCCTAATGTTTATGCTGTTAGAGGAAAAAATTCTAGGATCCCTGCCTTAAGTGTAGAGGATGTTTTCCTAGAAGGAGATGATGCATTGAGGATACAGCACCACAGGCTTTCTCTGGGCTTCACCTGTACTTGGAAGTAGATATTTGCTTGAAAAGTTGTTCTATGCTTAAAGAGTTCCAGCATTTAATGTTTGTTTATGGCAAAATATTGCAGCCTCAGGTGCTGACTGAAGGACTGTGATGCTCCCCACTGCAATCCTGCTGGCAGTGGGATGCACTGAGGGGCTGGATGCGGTCAAGGTGCCGGGCTGAGGGATGCAGGTTCAGGTGGGAGTCCTGGTTTGGCTCCCACTGGGCTGTCCCAGCAGGGGTGATTTATCAGTGCCACCAGCCTGTTTGCTGATACAGAGCTTCTGAGCAGTACGTGGTCCTGGGTGATATATCAAGTGATACTTCTTTTTGATTCCTTTCCAAGATGTTATTTATTATGACTTTTTTTCTTTCTCTCTTTCACGGTTCAGCCCTTTCCCTTTGTCCCCTGTGTGCACACAGTGTCAATGACAACCAGCCCTGCAGCTGGTGTCCCCCATGCTGCTGACAAAGGGGGCTCAGGGGTGATGTCCCTGCTCACAAATGTCTCCTCAGCTGCTGCTGTAGCTCAGGGGACAAGTGTCATTTTAAAGGGTGGTGCAGAGCCAGGCAGAGATTTGGGAGCACAGCCAAGAAGAAAGATCATATCTTCACAGAAAGGTGTACTGAGACATAAGAGATTTATCAGGTTGTCATTTGTGAAGGGGTGAGAGGGAAGATAATTCCCACCTGGGTTGTGAAAAATGCTCCTTACCTGAAGACAAATGAATTTTTTTTTCTAGACTGAAGGTGGCATTGAGCTTTAAAAGTTAAAAAAGGATGTAGGTATTTTAAACTTGCTTAGAAAACAGCTGTAAAGCCTCATCCCCAAGGACACTTGAATTTGGGTAAAGGAAACTCTATGATTTTTTCAGTGCTATGTGCAAGAGAAAGGTGCTTCACTTATTGAAGTGGGGTTCCTCTCAAAAAAAAGTGAGGAATCACTTAGCTTCTAGAGTCCTCCTGTCCTGGGGAAGTTTCGGTGTCTGTCACAGTGATTTTAACATTGTGACTGTCGTCTAAACATTTTCTCTCATGCAGCAACTACATAAGAGTAATTAACCCAGATTAATCCATCTCTGTTTTCTGTGTGTTTAATAATGTCTTATTGCTATGTTTGATAGTTAATAGGGCAAACAGTTTTTTCAGAAAAATAGAATTAGAAAGTCCTAAAAATGTATGTTAGAAAATAATATCAGCTTTCTCCAGACTCAAGTAGCAAGCATAAAGGATTCCTTTCTGCCCCAGCAGGTGCTTATCTAGTGATAATTCAGGTTTTTCCAGGTGTGAGGCTGGAGATATTAGATATAATCAGACAGCTTCCCCATGAGATTCTCTATGTGCTTTATTATAATGTCTATGCAATTTTTTCCCCCCTTTATCTAGTTAATTCTGCAGTTTCAAATGCATGCAGCAATTTGAGTCAGTGCGGGGTAAATGTCTGTTTTCTCTGGTGCTGGCAGGGTGCAATCATCCCCAGGCTGTGGGACCAATCACTCCAGCAAAATCTCTTTGAATTAGTGGCAGTGGGAGGAAAGAGGACGAGGAACCCGATGGGATTTGGCTTGGGATGTGCCGTACAGAGCACTGGACTCTGGGGGTCAGCACAGCCAAATAAATGAGCGTGAGCCTGGCTAACAAGAGCCTTTTGTGATTCAGGGTGACTTCCTGAAAACAGTATTTGGGGAAAAAAAAGTAAATATTTTCATCTCAAGCAGTGCAACTTCACAATTCCAGCACCTGTGTTTTATTTTGCATATAGATTGGGATGAAAAGCATTGACATAAATCCTTCCTGCTCTGTTCTTCAGAGTCATCATATCTGAGCCTCACATTTGATGGCACACATTAAAGATAAGCTGCAGACAAGAAGCTGGAGTTTTTAAGGGGCATTTTTTAAAAGCCATCTACTTTGTTATCTCTTTTCTAGTAGGAACTGCCTCAAGCTGCAGTGAGCTGAGCAACAGCTGCTGTGTGGGGGAGCCTTTAAATTGATCTTAGGGGCAAAACCTGTGTGCTTGGAGTTGCAGTCTTAATTAAGCCTTAATATTGGCTGCCTGTGAGATCTTAGGGGTGTCATGAGCTGTTTTGCGAATTGAACTGTGTGGAAGACACTGAGGGGATGGAGCATATCCAGAGAAGGGCAGGGGCAGGGTCTGGATCACAAGTCTGGTGAGGAACTGCTGAGGGAGCTGGGGAGTGGCTCAGCCTGGAGAAAAGGAGGCTCAGGGGGGACCTTCTGTCTCTGCACAGCTCCCCAGTGGGAGGGGACAGCCAGGTGGGGGTCGGGCTCTGCTCCCAGGGAACAAGGGACAGGATGAGAGGAAATAGCCTCAAGTTGCACCAGGGAAGGTTTAGATTGGATATCAGGGAAGAATTCTTCACAGAAAACAATGTCCAGCCCTGGCACAGGCTGTCCAGGGGAGGGGTGGAGTCAGATCTCTGGAGGGATTTAAAAGACATGCAGATGTGGCACTTGGGGACATGATATAGTAGTGGCCTTGAGAGTGCTGGGGTACCAGCTGGACTTGATGATCTCGGAGGGCTTTTCCAACCTAAACAATGTTATGATTTACCCCACTTCACAGTCTGATTCTCTGCTGATTCTAATCCCCTCAAGAAACTCAAAGGAGAAATCATCCCTTACTGATGGAGGAAAAAAGAGGGAGGTTTAGGGCCTCTCTCTAGCTGGGATATGCCAAACATGCCTGAGAGAAATTTGGCTTTTTGCCTCTTATGTAATGATTATATCCTGCCAAAGCTGCTGATCCTTGTGTGCAGGTGACAAGGAAAGATGAGTGGATGCTGCTCTCCAACAGCTGAATTCTGTGATTCAAATCTAATGGAAACAACATTTAAATTTCAAGTTGCAATGACATTACCTACAAGCTACTCAACACTGTAAGCAGCATTTAGTAATTTCTGGAGGTCAGAGAGTATGATTTTGTTGAGCAGGTACAGGTGGTTGCAGGGCAAACAATTACTCTTGGTAGAAATCAGAGCCCCTTATTTGTTTCACTCTGCCTCCTACCTCGAGGGCTTTTTTGAAACTCAATGAAATAAGGCCCCAGAGGTTATTAGCATCTCCCTTTTCTATCATAACCCAGAAGTGGGCACTGCCTAGGAAGGCACTGATTGCCTGTGCTGTCACCAGCTTGTTGATGAACCAGAAAAGCTTCTATTAGTTTATGGAAATGAGATTTAGACTTACACAAAAGCTTGACACCGTGCCATGTTTTTAATTAGTTTTTTTGAAAAGATAAGTGAGATGAGACACGCATACGCCGCCGGTTCTTAATGTGGCTGTTAAGGAGCAGGTCCTTGGTTCTGAAATCTGTGTCTTTTTGCAGTGATCTCATTTTATAATTACCATTTAAACAAGTCAGGCAGATTCCTCTAAGTCTGCTCTCCCTAGCAAATACCTTTGCAGTTGGCCTGTTTCTTTCAATGAGAGATTGTCTGGATTTGTTTGCAAGCAAATGTAAGAGCAACAGGTAAAATCAAGATCAGTTACTTGATTATTCGTACTGCTAATTTTAGTACTAACTGAGCCCTTTTAATTAAATATTTTTCCTTGATATTTTTAATCTTATGAAGCTACAACTGATTCCCCAAATCTTGTGATTTATGGATGGGATTATTAGTGGAACCTGGTCCCATTGTGGTTTCTTGAGGGAATCACTAACATTTTGAAGACGTTTTTTCTTTTGTGTCAGGAACCAGCTTTACATAGGCAAGTAAATGTGAAAAAAATGTAACCTTCTTCATTGTCTGATCACCTTAAAATATCCCCTAAACTGTTCAGTTTCAGATTTTGACAGATTAACAGATGACAGTTTGTTTCATCACCTTTGATAAATCTGGCTTTAATTAACTGACGTTTTAATGGTTCCTAAGTGGACACAGGCTTCAGTATAACTGAATTTAATTTAATTTGTTGGGCATGATTCTGCACTGGGTAAGTCCACAGCCAAGCCTGTGTTCTCATCCCTGCTGCAGCAGTTCCAGCCCACAATCCATCACCCACAAGTGTCATTAAGAGCTGGTCCCAAGCCCAGCCAAAAGCTGGGTAGGGATAGCAGGAGCCTTTACAAGCTCTCCATGTGACTGCAAATTTGTAAATAACTGGGAAGTCAGGATTATTTACTTGAAAGAAAAGGCACATTCCTTGTAGGAGTCATGCCTGGCATAGGATGTCACCTGGCAGTGTCCTTGCTGTGTGCTGAGGACCCGTGCACACCAGCACAGCTCATTCCTCCCTAACTCAGTTAAACACTGACCCCAGCCAGACATGAGAAACCTCCAAAAACACCAAGAAAGTGCTGGTTTGTTACATGGCAAATGTCTGAGGTTGGCATTTTAAAGGGATCTGGAGGAAAACCACCACAACCCAGTGCTGAGGCACCTTTGAATTGCCAGATCCATGCGATGCTGAGGAGATACTGACACTGAATCCTGCCTTTTGCAAGATCAATATTTGAACAATCTTTGTTCTCTAAACCAGGTATTATAAACTTAGAATAAAAACCATCTCTCTTTCATCAAATATATTTTCCATCCTGTATCTGGGCTCCAGGGTCCAGAGAGACACTTCACCTGCTCTTCTAGTGCAACTCATATTTGTCCTGTTCAATGAAGCTGTCTGCAGTTTAAAAGTACACAGAGATGGGCAGAGCATAAGCTGTACAAATGTTAGCACTTGAGTTTGAAGGCCTCTATTAAATTGGCCTACCTATATTTGCATGTGTATTTACTTAATTCCTTTCTTTAACAAATATATTCAGCATGCCAGGGGAATGTTTCTCTGTTTTACCTGCTGGCAGGGCATCTGTATCACTTCCCACCTACAAGTGGTGTTGCATCAATCTCTACCTGTTGCCAAAGAGATTCATTTACCAAGAAGCTAAAATACTGTGTTTAGAATATGAAATTTAATTTAGTAATATAAATAAAAGAAAAAGAAAAAATGTTGTGCTTGATACTTTAGCTGTTGTGGTCCCCGTGCCTCTAGCTGGAACATGTATAGCTATTTTTATAAGCTATGTACTTGTTTTTCTCAATGGTCACAGAAAAGTTCTGTTGACTGCAGCATTGAGGAGAACAAGTACATAGCTTATAAAAATAGCTATAAACCCACATCATTATGTTCATACAGGACCTTTTTGTTCTGATGGTGCCGTATGGAAGCTTTTATAAAACTGATGTGGATGGAGACTCTTCACTTTTATGTTACAGTTCTTGAAGGGCATCGGGAAGGGTGTGGGAGGGTGGGGGCATCTCATCAAAACCATGCTCTGCAAGCAGGTACTGCTCAGTGTATTAAAGATAAATGGTGTGACACCCCATTTTACTCAATCATAGCTACAGTGAATGATAATTGGGTGACTTACCCTAGAAGGGTTGGACAGACTATGCGAGCCCTGATGTGGCGGCTTTGCTGTGTCTGGATTCAACACCTATGTCACTTGGAGAGTTTCTCTGAGCTCATAACCTCGATGGCTGTTTCCATCCCTCACTTCCCTCTGTCTGACTTATCTCCTGGCCACTTCCAAAGGGGTTTATTTAAAGTGGAGTTGGAATATAGAGAAATTATGTCCAACCTGGCAATGTAAGGCACTGCCAAGAACTGTGGAATAAACAAAGGCAAGCTGCTTACAGCGCCCTGGCTGACAGCAGGATTAACAACTCAGATGCTGACAGAAGTGTTCCAGCAAGTGGAACTCTTACCCCTGGCCCCAAGAAACCCCTGTGGCAACAGATACCAGTTTCTCCAGCCATGCAAGAAGGAGGATGCTCACCCAGCCACTCTCTGGCAAAGCTCTTTCAGGGTCCATCTCAAGGCCATTCACTATGCTCAGCATGCACTGAAATCACAATTAAATAAGTACTAATATTAATTTAATTTAACTATTACCTGAGTATAGCAAGGAAAAATTAATTTCTTTATTTTTATGGTGTAATATTGCTTCTGCAAACTCTTCAGCAGAGAATGGGGAACCCTGGCAAGATTCTAAATATTGCTAAATGCTGCCTTTAACCATGCAATGTCTTAGCACACAGAGGATGAAATTAATGAATCTGATTGTAATGAAGGTATAACAGAACAACGTGAGCATTGTGCCTAGAGGTTAATTATCAAGTAATTCAAGGGAGGCTGCCTTTATGAGATTAAGATTTGTGTGATAATGTTGTTTGCCTTTATATAAACCAAAATCCAATACTTAAAAAAGGAATAACAAATTAAATCTTTCACAAAGCAGGTAGATTCAGCTAGCTGTAACTGTTGTTCAGAAAAGCCTGGCATTTCTGCAACCTGAAACACAAGAAAACTTGCTTGAGATGCTTGGGCAAGGCAGGGTCTTGCCAAGGCAGATGAATGGATGGTCTTTGGTGATACAATCCCTGGTGCAGGGTACCCCAGCAGTGATGGGGAGAGCCTAGGTGGGGCTGCAGGCTCTTGCTCAGTAACTATGTGCGAATTGTGGTGAAGCCAGAAGGTGACTGATGAGCAGTCACACTATGGAGGAAAGAGTATGAGCAAGGGAGCTGGACCTGGGCCTGCTTTTCCGGGTCACTCCATCCACCAGCTCACTTTCTCAACACACCATCCAAAATATGTTACCCTTCCCAGCAACAATCACCCTGGGGAAGGGCAGAGAGGGTGGAGTGAGAGATGGAGGGAATTGTTTTGCCCAGAGGCAGGATTTGCTCACACACGAGGGGAAGGAGGGAAGACCAGACCTCTGTGAAACAGAAGAGGCCAGTATGTAGAAAACATAGTTTGGAAAAAACCGTGAGAGTAGAAAAAAATGGAAAAAAAGTGAGTAAAACATCTAGAAGTCAGTGAAACTTCTCCAGGTGATAGAAAGAAGGAGGGGCATGGAGTGTTGTGAGCTACACTGAGAGAAACCAAAAGTAGGGCAGGAGTGCAGATGTCTAAAAGTAAGGAGTTTGCAAGAGGAAGACTCAGCAAAAAAGAAATTTAGTTGTTTACCATAAAAGATGGTGGTTGTGGGAGTAGCAGCCTTGGTTTGGGTTGTCCACGGAAAAACTGTGGCTGCAGGGCTGCTGCCTCAGTTATGAATAAGGCAGAAATCTGCATGCAGTTTCATTTTCTAAAAGCTCCCACTTCAAGTGATTTCAGTGCTGGAATAAGCATTTAGTTTAATAGAAATACAGTTCTGAAGGTTGGGAGTCCTGAGGAGAGATTCCTGGTTTGGAATAAAGTCACTGTTCTTGTAACTGAGTTAGTCAAGGATTATTTTGATGCCTTGAGAGGCCACCTAAAAGCAGAGACTAGACAAGAATAAGGGAACAAAGGTAGGTATTTATTCAAAGGGCCTCCAAGGTACACCCTGGGCAGGCCAAAGGCTACACCCAAGATGGATCCCGAGTCACGAATTCTTCACACTTTTATAAGTTTGGTTCATTTGCATATCAGGGTTAATTGTCCAATTATTATACGCTCAGTTAATGATGTAATTACACCAAGTTTGTCCCCCTTCAGAGGCTTTTAGTTTACACATTTTGGGGTCTGGTGTCCTTGAGGTGGAAACCTAGAGAGGCTTGTTATGCCTAACCAGCATGAGAGAACAGTAGTCAAGAGGCCACAAGAAACTTCAGAGTTACACACCAGGCAGTACAGGACTTGAAAAATATAAAAGTTAAAACCCAAGGCATCAATTTTGGCCACTATGGGAGACTGAAACCCTCAGGAGAGGGAGGTTTTTTTCCACCACAAGATGGCATCAGTTTTGCAGAGATAGGCTTGCAAAAGGATCTTGGGCTGGAGACAAGAGTGGATGTAAAATAAAAACAAGATTTAAAAATTTATATCAGACTGGTACAACGAATTTGTCTCACAAGTGTCTCTTGGAAAATTGTGTTACCTAAAAGCTTATTTTGGATGCATCAAATGAAGGTTCCAGTGATCAGATTAGCCAGTGCAGGTGCTGATTGTGATCTTACTGACACGAACAACATTTTGCTTGCAAATGCTTTTGTGCTGTTTGTGCACATCAGATCTAAGTGAGTTTATATTTCCCTCATAGGCCTCCTAAAGCCTATCAGTTGTTTGCTGTAAGCTAGCAACAATATTTACCCTCATTTAACACTTATCTAATGTGTTCTAAAGGTCTTCATTGCAGTTTGCTTTATGGAAATCCTCATTTACATGTTCCATGCTTCACATGAGTATTTTCCAATCCTTTTTCAGGGCTCTATTTTGACTCTGTGTGGCCTCATAAAGTTTGTTCAAGGTAAAATCCCTCTAAACACTTGTGTTGCCTCATAAATCTCTGAATATCATCAGCTGGTCTGTGATTTATATTAATTTAAATAATTTTGTAGTTATTATTATAAATCTAGTAGTAATTCACTAGTAAACTCAGAATATATTGGTACTTCTTGGACTTCTACATTCAGAGGTGTCAGAGTTTTGATTTTTTTTTCCTTTTATATTAAGAAAGATCTCCAAAATCGAGTTTTGTACCATAGATCTGTGGTATAGTCTAAAAAGAGGCTCTTGACAACATTTCAGAATGGCCACACTCCTATAAAAAGAGCGAAAAAAATATATCATTCCTTCTTCTATTAATGATTTATATCTCCTTTCTTGTTTTTTTTTTGTTTTAAAAGCCACACTTCTCAAAGTGTCACGCTGGAGACTGTAACTCACAGTGTCATAAAGTTATGACAAGGCATTTGGAGATTTATCAAGTGCCACCACAGGTTCTGCTTCGCCGTGTTTTGCAACTTAGAGCTGCCAAAGGCTTATTTCTTTCAACTGTTGTGTGTGTGTGTGTTGCTTTGGCTTCCATGAAACTCTCAAGATTCATGCTTTGTTCTCCTGTTTTTAGAAAAAGTCACAGGCTTTCATATGTGCTTATGGTGGATAGTGAATTCTCTTGGAGCCCTTCCACCACCAGCAATGTATGAAGCAATGCTGAGTCTCCATTCACAATAATGTTCATCTTCTTTTGTTCCTCTTGCAGCTCTCAAGTTATTTCTGAAGCATAAAGTGCCTTTGTAAGAGTTGCTGTAACAGTGATGGTTGTGTTTGATCTTGCATGTACTTCACACATGAAATTCTGCTGCAGTCAACGGGTGCTTGAGGCAGCAGGCTTCCAAACTTGGCCTGGGATTGCTATTTATGGCAGCATCCAGTCCCTTGAAAAGCACCCAAAAGATACTGCTTGACTCGATGTGTCTTTTTGGCGTGGCTGCTACTGGAGGGTTGAACAAGATGAGACAGAGAGAGAGGGACAGAAGGGCTTTTTCAAAACAAGCCACTTTGTAACAATTACACCCTGGCTCCACAATTAATTTTATCTAGATGGTCTCTGACGAAATTGCCAGATTAGCACTTCAAAATGACCAGGGCGTGGTTGTGTCCTTAGAGCAGCCCGAGGGCTGCTAATGAAGGAGGTAATTACACTTGCACTGAGAAGCACTCCAGAGCTGAGGCACTGGGGGGATTTCATGCTGTTCTCAAGATGTTTCATCTCTTCACCATTTTGCACCAAAAGTTGATGGAGCATCAAAGCAGTGACCATGTCTGTGCCCCGGAGAGTGCCTGCAGTAACCCTGGTCCTTTTCCCCCCAGGATTTGCTTTAGCTGGCCCCTAACAGACACCACGGAGCAAAGGTGGCACCTGCGTTTTCCTGTGTACATCACCTATTCCCGGTCATCCTGGGTCATTCCCAAATAGTGATTGGCTTTGCCTCAAGCAGGCAGGGCAGGACTGTGCTGTGCTGAGGGAAACCAGGTTTTTCTAACACAGGCTTGCCTGTGCAGCACAATGTGGTTGGGGTATTATTGTCTGGTTTTCGCTTTTTCTGCAGAACTTGGTGGAGGATTACAGGTGTGATGGCTTTTTGTTAACCTGCAGTTGGGAATGGTCTCTCTGGGGTTTCAGTCTGCTGGTCAGGAGCAGACTTGAGAGAAGAAAATGTTCATTTCTGGCGTCAGTTACCCTCCTTCCTGCAAGCAGAAATGGTTCTTTTAATTCTTTTAACTCCTCAGGAGCCTTTTGATCTCAGAAATGTTTGACAACTCATGTTACTAGCCTTTTGTTTGAAATGTGCTGGAAATAGGGTCTATTTTTTTGCCTTCAACACCACCATAGAGCATTTTAACTTCTTAATCATATAGAGGTAGCATATCATTATACAATTTTCCCTCTACATGTCCACTTAATGGTTTTTTACTCTTTTTAGTTCAAGGCAGTTCTTAATTAGTCCTTCATCAAATTATTTTAAATATTTCTTTCCTCTACATTTTTGGAAAAGTAGATAAGAAAATAAAAAGGCAAATTATATAATTGCAAACCTGGTACTTTTGGCATCAAAGCTCTTTGACAGAAAACCTGCAGGGCCAAAGAGCCTGGTGTATGAGGGCAAAGTCTCTAGCAACTCTGCACATGTTTTAGACACAGTTTGTGGTAGATTTTGCTTTATTTCTGCAGAGGTACTGCCCTTCTCCTTGGGCAGACTGTGCGCAACCTTGTGTTTCATGGCACAACAACTCACTTTGGTTTTATTGTAATTCTTTACTAGTGGCTGTAGCAAAGACAGAGTGCAAAGGCTCGTGGTCCTGACCCTGTCCCTGTCCCTGGCTGTATGTGTCCCTCCTAGCTAAGAGGCACCTGATGGATAATGTCTTTGAAAATGTACCAGTCATTTCCTGACAGTATAGAGGATATACTGCCACATGCCAAGTCCCTGTGCTATGAAATACATGTTCATATTTACTTCATAAATTTCCTGTGTTGGCACTGTGGTATGAGGCAGGACAGGTAATTTGACTCTTCCCTCTCTCAACATTCAGCTTTTGTTATTTTTTTTTCTTTAACTCCATTTGGATAGCTATACTCTCATACATAATGTATTCCTAAAAATGTATTCAAGTTTGAGCTGGCTGAACATGGTCCCCAGAGTTAGAATCAGTGCTACTTACAACCAAATAATCTAATGGGTTACCCTGTGTGTGGGAGATGCTGGGGGTGTGGAAATTAATTTCCTCCTGACTTGGAGAAGTGAAGGAGCACTTTAAAAATAATGGGAGGATTCCTGGAAGTGCTTCTGGGTTTCAGAGAGGGAAAAGAAGAGCATCTTCCAGCTTGAGCAATGGCTTTGCAGTACAGTAATGTACAGAGAAAGGAAAGAGGCACCGTGCCGAGGGAGAGGATCCAGGTACTGAGCCCAAACAGGTGGGGAGTTCAGATTTGAAACAAGAGGAACTGATGGAGTTGCTTATCTAGAAATGAAAATAATATAAATTAGATTCAGTTCAAGGGATTTGAACCCAAATGTACTTAGAGGTTCAGCTGGATTTCAATAGAAGCTTCTGGGCTGGCACACGGCTCTACAGGATGCTGTTTGCACTGCAATCCTGTGTGCAGTGACCTGCAGCTGCTGCTGTTACAGTATGAGCAGTCCTTAGAGAATTGTTAAGAATCAAAAAAGGCATGGGCCTCCTTTAAAGCCTCCACAACCTGAGGTTTTGCATTATGCAGCTTCTGGGGGGAGGTACCATGTGGGTGTGATGACCGTGGATGATGCTGGCACCGCTGTCTCCAAGAAGCTCCTCTGGAGTCTCCTGGAGGAAGTGGAGGAGAAGGACTAACAGATCCCTCTCTGCTAACCTTCCCTTGCACTCTGGGTTGCTGGGGATGGGGTTGCTCTGCTGTAATTGCTGTGATGTTTTTCTCTGTTGTGAATGAGGGAGGAAAGCTTTTTCATCCAGCTAGATGATCTTTCCTTGCTAATCAGCAAGGGGCTTGGCCAGTCTCTGAATTCTTGGAACTGACTTTAAAGAGAGAGATATGCATATGTTTGTGATTATTTTACACCAGCATTATTTTGTAATGAGATTGTTGGCAGAAGCTGTTATTGGGAGTTTTCCCTGTCTTAATTTAAACTGAGACTCATCAAATTAAATTGAACCAGGGAATGAGGCATTCTGAATTTGATATCCTTCCTCTACTCTTTCTTCCTCCTCGGCTCCCAGTCCCACACATAATGTGAGTCTCAGCGTCCCTTGGCCAGCAGCCCTGCTCCAGGCTTGACAGAGTTTTCTCTATTTGTGAGAACAAAAGCTGTGGTGAGCCCGGAGCAGTCCCCTCAGACTGGCAGCATGCACAGAGCAGCAGCAGATGCTGGCATTTTTTGTAAACCCAAAACCTAATTATGCTTGGAGGAGTCCCACAAGTCTGGGGAAAAAAACCCCTCCAATGTGATTTATGTATTTCAGTCATCACTGCTGGGTTTTAAAGCAGCAGAATATGTTTTCCAGTGATGCTCCCTTTCCTCAACCTCAGGAAAACAGGCAGGAGTGTTACCTGAGCGGGGATGATGATGAGTTTGGTGCCTTCCCACTGTAGGGCTGTGTGTCGGGGCTCTCCACACTGTCAGAGGGAAGCTGAATTCTCACTGGGGCATGAAATGGGGAACCTGGCATTCAGCAAACATGCAGGTGTGGCCCCAGCAGCTTCTTTCAGTAAGTGTTTAGTGCTGATGGAGCTGCTTCCAGAGTGCTTTTAAGGATATCTGTCATATTACAATGTCAAAATCCAGTGTGACTCTCCACAGCTTATTATTTTTGCTGTTTCAGAGTGCGTATTTCTTGTTTTCATCTATATTGAACAGACACTTTATTCTTATCACAGTACCTGCCCTGAAAGCATGGATAGCTGGAGGACCTTGACCCTTTTATGATCCAGGCTTTCAGAGACTCAGAGCCAAAAATATGAAAACTGCCTTTCACAAAAACATAAATTATAAAGTGGATAGCAATTTTTTTCCCTATCAGGATAAAATTTGTATATGTCTGAAGCAGGAAAAAAGCTACATAGAGGAGAGGCAAGGCATTTCCCAGAGCCTTGAAAGGGCTCACTGGCTCTGGTATGCTTCCAGTTCAACTGGAATAACAGCCCATGGCAGCTTTTGGACATCTTTTGTGTCTCTGTAGATCTCATTTTAGGCGTAAAATAAATGTTTTGCCTGTGAAGACTAAAAAAAAAAGTATATTGTTTGTGCTCTGCTTGTGGATGATGGGGAGATGTTGTAGTCTGTAGACAAGTTCATTTGAATTGTACTTGCAAAACAGATTAGCAACAAGCAGAAAGTAAAACAGTTGCTTTGGGTGGTACCGGAGGTGAAGGCCTGTGGAAACTGGGCTCCCAGGGATAGCTGAGAGGAGTCTCTGTGTGCTGGGGGGGGTCTGAAATCCACCACGATGGTGTGGACATCTCCTCCAGCACAGGCTGGATCTGGAGGCTTAACAGAAAATGGCTTCTGACATGAGGCACAAGCATCTCCTGTTCCTTTTGGGCTTTCAGGCTCTTGAGAGATGATGTCACTCAGAAGATGCTACTGAGCCAGGGACTTGGATTTCAGAGGGTGTTGGCAGTTTGTAGAGGGCTGAGCTCTGACTGGAGTTAACAGACACTCCATGCTGTGAACCTGCTCCTTAGGCCCCTGTTTGCCCTGGAAAGTTCCGTGTTTGTGGATTTGTCTGCAGTGGTGCTGTGGTTTGGGTGACAGGGCTCTTTTGAAGTAATTGCCTGATTGTCCCCACTTCCTGTGCCCTGGTTTGTGTGGCAAAGCCATCTCCAAGTGCTCAGAGCAGGATCCCTTCAAATGAACCCGGCTGGGTAGTGGGAATATGCTCCAGTCCTCCAGTGCATTCAGAGAAGGGCTGCTCTGACACAACCCCCTGGAACATCTGTGGTTTGCCCATTCCCCAGCACCAGCTGTTCCACACTGTGCATCCCATCCCAGAGCAGCTCCATAGGCGCAGCCTCGGCTGCAGGAAAGCTGATGCTGAGACAACAGTTGGACAAAGCACCATCAGTCTTTTTAGTACCCTGGCATGATTTGTTACAGCTGAGTCCTTCCAGCAAATCCTGAAGATTTTCAGCAGCTATAAGCTTTTATAGCAAATCAGATTCTTCCATCTGGCTGACCGGGTATAAACACACATTTCTCAAGCTGGCTTGTTATGATGTGTTGGTATTAAAAAGACAGCCCACAATGAGAAGTGGAGTGTTCATATGTGTCTGCTCTTGATGACTTGTGCCTCTTGCAAATGAACACAAATAACCAGGAAAATCAGTTTGCATGTGAAATCTCAAAACCAAAAACTCGAGCGCAGCAAAGAAACAGATTGGTATGGTAAAACACTGAAGCAGGCTGACCATGATTGCTGCTCTGAGAGAAGCATTCTAGAGCAATAAAGAGCTTATGGAATATTGATAGGGAGCTGCCTGGATTTTAGAAGTGCCACCATCCACCAGTCTTGTCAGGATGATGGGGCTGACTTTCAGCATCTGTATTCAAAAGTATCGATCTGGACCTTCAGTGTAAGCCTTCACCCAGGGATAAGCAGCACTAATTAATTTTCCTCGTTTCTTCTGAATCTAGGTAATTTAAGAAATGTCTTATTGATTGTGATTTTGATAAGTTAAATTTGTGTTCTGTGTGCTGTGAACATAATGGGAAGGGTTTGCCATTAAGGGCTGCTGTGGGTGGTAGTGTGGTGCTACTTGGGTGTGGGGAAAGAGAAATGCTCCACTTACTGCTCCCTCCCACTTGGTTGCTGACAGTTTTATTGCTTTCGTGCCTGTTGTGGGTATTTCGGATGGATTAAATGATCACAACTACAAAGGATCTGAAGTACTTTTGCTACTCAAATTTAGCAGCCTATCTGCAGTGCAATCATAGCAGATTTAGGAGATCTCAACTCTCGTCTGAGATACAGCCCAGACATAGAAAAAAACAGATTTACAACAAAATTCCACTGTGTTCCATCAAACTATGAATTTCTCTAGTTTAAGGTATGGAAAGGATACAGCTGTCTGTCTGATGGGTGCAGTGCAAGTGGGGAAGAGCCTGGGTTTGGCTGTGGCTTGGCTGGTCTAATGCCTAATCTTTTGGTGATAGTCAATATTAACCTTGCTCCCAGCACGTGTGTGATTTTGGACCATTTGAAGTAGAGAACCTCTGAGGTTCTAATGCAACTTACTGGAAAACCATTATTTCCACAGGGAAGTGAAATAAATTGAATGAACAATTCACATTTAGACCTCTGTCCTCCCCACCTGCACTCCACCTCCCCCTGTGTAAGAGGGGAATCTGGAGGAATTCAAGCAAAATGTGATCTGGCAGTGTATAGCTTCTGGCTAGCCTCCAGCAGCCATGTGTTAGGCTTATCACCTGTAGGATGTGAAATGCCAAAGAGAGTGACTGCCACATATAACGTGGAATCTTTGATGAGTGCAGGAGACAACTCTTTCCATGGGGCCTTTCAGGCTGCTTGGCAGTTATGAGCTTTTTATAACAAGTCAAATTTCTTCACCCATCTGCTTGTCTGCTTATGAAAATGCATCCCTCTGGTGCACTTGTTACATTTCATTACTGTTAAATAAAATCAAAAGTCAACATACCTTGGCCACTGGATTAGTCATCTGTGTCCACTTTTGACGAGGTGCATCTCCTATCAAAAGCACACAGATGTTCTGGACATAAACATCACCCCCTGTTACAGCTTCCAGGTCTCTAATAACGAAATCAACTTCATTAATGATGAGTGTAAAGGTAGCGCACACCAAACAAAAGCCTCACTAGGAAGCTTTCCAAGTGGAAATGTGATGGATGCGTGATGCAGATGATGTCTTTCATGAACAATTACTTTTCCCTTGATTACACCCTCTTGAGCAGAAAAACAAGAAAAGGAAGCAGTTTACTAATAGTCAACTTTTTTTCTGATTGCTTAAGTGCCTTTCACCGGATAAGATGCGGTAAAAACATTTGAAGGGAAATGTTAGAGAGAAATTTGCTCAGGCCTCAGATATTCCGTATATTAAGTAAATCTCATGCCTTAGCAATCATCTGCATTCCCTCTTCAATGCTGCTGGCTTGGTCCACTCCTCATGGGGGAAAGAGGAACATAACAGTCCCAATCTCTAGGGGCAACCTAAATTGCTTGCTTTAATTTTGTCTTGTTATCTTTAAAGTCTTAAAAATTAAGAACGCATTTTATTGTGCTCTGTATAAACAGTCAGCTCCCAGTGGGAAAGTTAATTAAAATAGCCAATGCATCATATTGCCAACCTTCTGAGTAGTGCTCAGTGCTCTCTGTTTTATGGCCTCCTGAACATAACTCAGGCTGTACAGATGCAGACACAGCCAGAGAGACTTGTAAGATGCTCTTAGTTGTAGGTTCATCACCTTTTAAAACACAACTATTATTGATTGCAAAGACAAAAATGTTGGGTCTAGCCCAATACTGTGCTAAAGAATAAGACACAACCAGTGAAACTGTGACTTAGATTAAATACTAAGCCCCCTTCCCTTTCCTTTTTCCTTTCTCTTTCCTTGTATTTAATTATTTTCAAGTTTCCAGGCCCACTTGCTTGAGGTTAAAGGGGCTCAATTTCATTTTGTTTTTCTTTCTGTACCTTTCCATCATCTTAATAGTTTTTCTTTTTATTTTGTTTCCTTTGCTGGCATTTCTTTAGCTGGTTGGTGTCTAAAGTGGATTGTTAAGAACTGTTTTTTACAGCTTTTATGTAGGCACCAATATCCACTCACGATGGCTTCAAATCCCATTTTAGGTGAGCATGTTCTGCCTCCTTATGCCTCCTTGTCATCTTCTTTGGGAACAGTGTCCTCTCCAGCCCAGTTGGTGTGCAGTGATTTGGCTGCCACATTTCTGTGGCTGGTAAAGTCATCCCTGCAGGTCTTTAATTTGGAAAGCACAGTGCTTTTCCTTCAGGATGATGGGCAAGCAGAAGGGATACTGTGGGAATGCAAGATGGCACTGTGTATTCCTCATCTTGTAAGGAAAATTCTCTGTGCACGATCCAGTCTTTTAGGTGCCATTGATGGGACACCAAGTTTTATTTGGCTGCCTTTATTGTAAAGTTGTTACCCAAAGCTGTGGGCAGCAGCTCACACCTTTAAATGAGACTGTACCAAAAGTCAGTACTGCAGTACAGAAATGTCCCCACCCTGCCCACCTAAATCCCTATTTTTCCTTTAAATAATCTCCCATTATACAATAATAACCAAAGCTGTGGCCTCTTCATAATGCTGCAGCCCTGCTCTGTGCTGTATTCTGGTACAGTAACTCTCTTTCTGCAGGGGGTATCTTAGCAGGCTATGACTGTGCTCTATCTGTTTATTTATAGGCTCAGGATTAATGTAGTGTGGATGAAAAACATGTTTACTTATAGGATTGTGACTAATGTAGTGTGTGCATTCTACATCAGTAAACATTAATGAATATTCCTCTGCGAGAGGCTGAATAAGCAACTGGATTGTGTGATTCCCACATGGAAAGGATGGTGCTGCAGCACTGGCATGGGGTGATTCTGACTCCATCACAGCGGGATGGAGCTCTGGACCCATTACAGAGGCCAGAAGCTGATGTTCCTTTAAGGAGTAATGACTTGGGGTGCTGAAATGCTTGTTGAGGTTAGCCAGGGGTGACATTAAACCTGTGGGATGGCACCAATAGCACAGAATCCATTTTTTCATGTAAGTACTATTCAGATTTAACAACTGAATATTGAATATATTGACAAATAACAGAAATGGAGTGTTTGGGGACTATGGCAGCAGCTATATGAGTCATTATGAAATGAGATGGAAAGCAGTGAAAGATCTGACAGATAGCTCATAAACAGTGATAGCACAGCACCACCCCCAAGGTGTAACCCAGTCACTCCACCTCAGCCCAGCCCGTGCTGTATCTGCCCACATGCAGAACACATGCAGAGCTGGTTCTCCCAAGCTTCACAGCATTTTCCTTTTACACAGAAATCTTGGCAGTGCCGAAAAAAGAAATTATGGAATCTGGAGACCTGAATGGGAATTTGAATAAATCACCATAGAGCACAACTGCATTTATCCCCTTGCATCAGAGCCAACAGCCACGATAAGGCAGCAAGGTCTCATCTGAAATGATGTTCCTTGCAGCTCAGCACCTCTGTTATCTCTGTGCAATGCAGATGCCTGTCCACAACTGGCACCCTGTGGCTTCCAGCCCCCAGTAAGAAGTGCTGGCTGAACTATTCTTCAGGTTTCTTTTCCCCTGACAGCTCCCCTTACAGCTTTCCAGCCATCCTACATGTTTGAATTCCTCAAGCAGTTTGGAGTGTGGTTCCTGCAAATTCATCTCAATGCAGGAGCATGGGCAGGTGCTGAAAACTCAGGACAGGTGTGATGCCCACATACAACCGAGGCAGAGGGATAACATCAGTCCTCATGGAACACTGTATGGCAGGCCATAGCAAATTCCACATGTTCCAGGTGAAATTCACATGAGGGGAAAACCTGATTTACAGAGGTATCTAATGGCTTTAGGCTCCACTTTGCAGAAGCTCCAGAACTACCACAGGACTGGACACCCCTGCACATCCCTTCCAGCCTGGAGACTGGGTCTATGTTAAGTGGTGGGACAGTGACCCTCTACAGGCCAAGTGGAGGGGACCATTCCAGATCTTGCTGACCACCCTCACCACAGTCAAAGTCACTGGAAAAGGACCCTGGATTCGCTACTCCAGAGTTAAGAAGGCTTCTGCTCCTGAAACAACTGAGAACAGAGACTGATACAAACAAGGCGATGTAGTAGTTTAAATTATTTTCCTGTGCTTATCATCTATACAGTTGGTAACCCTGACTCAGGTTTGGAACCAAAATTTACATATGATTCTAGTCCAAAGTGTATCCAAAGACATTCATTTGGATACAGAACTAACAATTGACATGTAAACTGAAGTGGAAAGAGCAACAAAATTTGTCTACAATTTGAGAACCAACTCTGATCTAACATTAGATAGTATTCAAAGATAACACACTGAGCTCTGATTATATCTTCCACACCTTGACTTCGTGGTTACCAAACTGGCCCTGGATTAAAGAATTGTTCATTGTAGCTGTAATTACAATTCTTGTTTATATATACTATTGTTAGATGTATACTGCTGTTGGAGTAGATATTTAGAACAGAGTCTCGACAAGGTAGAGGCCTTGTCAAGCCTTGAAAGAAGGGGAATGAGCCTTAGGTTTTAACTTTTATATTTTTCAAATCCTGTACTGCCTGGTGTGTAACTCTGAAATTTCGTGTGGCCTCTTGACTACTGTTCTCTCATGCTGGTTAGACATAACAAACCTCTCTAGGTTTGCTCTCCAAGGACACCTAGATTGTCCCAGGCTCCAAAATGTGTAAACTAAAAGCCTTTGAAGAGGAGGGGCAAACTTGGGGTAATTACATCATTAACTGAAGTTATAATTGGAGAATTAACCCTGATATGCAAATGACCAAAACTTGTAAAAGTGTGAAGAATTCGTGACCCAGGGTCCATCTTGGGTGTAGCCTTTTGACTGCCCAGGGTGTACCTTTGAAGGCCATTCAAATAAATACCTACTTTTATTCTCTTATTTTTGTCTAGCCTGTGTTTTTAGGTGGCCAATTCCAGGCATCAGGTGCATGTGCTGTATTTGACAGATTAAACTGATATGTTTGTGCATCAAATATTGACTGAGGGAGCTCCTCCAGACCTCCCTAGCTGAAAGGGAAAAGCATTTTTGGCTGTAGCTTGTATGCGACCTTGCATCATCAGCAGTGGGTCTGGCTGGCAGATGCAGCCTGGGACGGTGGATGCATCCTTTTTGCATTCTCTTGAGGAGTCTTTAAGCCATACCTTGTTCTGGCCTGTTCTTGCCTCTTCCTTCATCCCTCCCAACTTGTCCCTTCATTGCTAAACCCTCCCAGGTGTGAAATGAAGGGGCCTCCTCTGCAGCTCTTTCTCCTGACATAACCTTGATTGGGTGTTGTAAAGGGAACAGAATGTGCTGGGAAAATCCTTCTAGTCCCTGGTCACTATTTGGGAAAGAAGAGAATTTCCTGCAGGCAACTTTATTAGATAACCTGCAAGAACAAAAGCTGCCAGCCAGGAACTGTGCTGCATTGGAGCCCCAAAAGGGTTCTTGGGGTTCTGTGTAACGTCACTGTGCTTCGTTATCCCCATTAATACTTTATCAAGCAGAAGAAGAAAGTTTCCCTTTGAAGTTATACATTAGGAAATCAGCTTATTATAGCATTAAAATAGTGACAGTTTTGCTTGGGGGAAAGGGAAGCAGAAAGCTCAGCTATAAATACTGCATGGGAGCGATTAATAACTTCAGGAATAAGCAAGTGTTACAAACTAGGAATTTACTTGCTGTGGCCCCAAAGCTGAACCTGCTACAGCTCTGATCTTGTTCGTTCATTCTTTCATCCTTTCTGAGCCTAATGCAAACCCTTGGGGGAACACTGCAGGCCTAGATGGTGCCAAGTACTAAGGCACCATAAAAAGAACATTTTCAGAATGATGTGATGGACTAGTTGGGAATGGAAGCAGAAACATACTGGGCTTAGACCTAACTTTTTCTATCAATTACTGGAATATGGGAAAATGTGTCTTTATTGTATAGTTACAGATTGTCAGGCTAAAAGCTTGTCTGGGAAAAAAAAAATCTCTTTGCTAGTGGACATGAAGGAAAGCACTTTGTCTGGTAAGTGTAATAAAAACTGACCAGCCCACAGTGCTGTAAAGATGAAAAGTGCTGTAAATGTGTCACTACCTGTTATGTGGTTTATATGAGAGATTTGTAGCCATCAAGACAAGCTGCCCATAGGGAGTACACTGGGAATTTGGGAAAGGGGATTGTACTTACAGGAGTACCAGACAGATGCTGGTGTAATCCTTCCCATGAAGCACTTTTTTGAAATCTCTGCTATCAGTGGCTGGACAGTACAATCTAAATACAGACCCATTTGGTCTACAGGGTTATCTCGAGTTCCAGGATCAAAATAAGTCTCAGCATGACAACTCAGCTCTAATCACACGGAGGGAACCCCCTTTGCTCCCCAGGTCAGTGCAAATGCTGTCACTGAGACTGGGCAAGTGTTTGACACATTTGCTGGAGTAAGGAGGAAAACATTTTAGAACCTTTAATAAAAACTAGTTGTCCAAGAAGTGCTTTGCAATGAAATCTCTTTTGATGGGTTTTGCTGAGAAGAAAACATCATGGTGATCAGCTGATGGCAAATTTAATTTAGTCTGGTGTTCCCTCAGGAGGCCTTGGCTGCCCCATTTCGTTAATCCTCTGTGATTTGTTCATTTGGGAAGGACATTTTTGTCACTGCTTTTTTAACTGCATGTTTGCATAGCTGCTGGCATAACCCCGAGTGGATCTGTCAATAATGACTATTTCATACACTGTTAACAAAGATGTGTCCTGTGCAGACATGGGGAAGTGCTTAGGTGCCTCAGACATGAAGCTGGTTCCTGCCAAAGCCTCCTGCCTCTTTTCTCAGCCCAGGTCAGCCCCCTGCTCTTCCCTCATGTCCCCAGTATTGTTCTGGGGAGAAAAACCAACATCTTCTAGGGATTTCATGCATAACTTCCAAAGTCCTTAATGATTGGAACTAAAATCTTGGCCTGTCTTATCCCTTGTTGTATCTGGCTAATATGTTATCCCTAACAAAAATGAAGTGAACAGGGTAATCCTTTAAGTTAATAACTCCAGGAATCAATAATAATTCTAGATGCCATGATTTGCTTTCTGCTTTCAAATTTAGCTCAGTAAACGATGTCCCTTCAGCTCTTCTGATAGAAAATGGCCAGAAGATCCCCTTTGAAGTGATGGGCTTTTATGGCTTGTTATCTCTTAATAGTATTTATAATCTAATGGAGAACAACTTTCCAAATCTGTTTGAAATATTTTGAAGCTGCTTATCATGATGTAGCATTATAATCCAGCACTAATTCACATTATCCAAGGTTTGGATTTCAATTTACAGTTGCAATACTTAAGTTTATTTAGCCAAACCACTGGCATTGGTTTCATACAAACGAGGTGCAGTTACAGAGCTCTCTTCCACATTTCCCTTGCACCTTTGGACCAATTTTCTAAATTATGTACAAAGATGAGATTTTTGGGGTTTTTTAGGTTTTTAAATCCAGAGGGCTCTGAAGAAAAACAAGGCACATATTTCCTTGGTGTCAAATCTGCCTCTAGTGCTGTCTCTAACCCTGACAGAAGGAAGTAGCTTAACATCCCAGTCCTGCCTGGTGTGTTTATGGCCAATCTTGCCTTGGTGGTAACAAACCCCAGCCAGGAAAAAGTGGCAATGTGCAGATCAGGAGGTGCATTTCTCAATGTGCCATTGGGCTGAGTTCAAAGAGGTTTCTTTTACCATTTCATCCTCTAAATTACTTGAACAGGATTCACTCATTCTCCTGGCATTTCTCTGCATATTTCACAAGTGCCCTGCAGTACAAAACAAAAATAAATATCAAAGCAGGGAAAATAATTTGACTTCCTCATCTTTTTGGATGTGTCTCTTTTTTTTTTTTTTTTTAAATTTTATATATATAATTCCTGAAGTAGCCTGTGGCTGATATTAACGTGCAAGAATCTGAAATAAAGTTGACAGGGGGTTATCTTCCTGGAAAAAAGGAAACTTTTAAAGTGATGTGATCAGATCCTGAAGTCTGAAAAAAAAAATAATAGAAGAGAGTAAGCCTCCTTTCAACAGAAAAAGCCTGAGCTAAAAATGAAAATTTTCCTAGTTTTACTATTTTTTGTCAGCTCTCTGCTGTGGGGCAGGACCTTGACAGTATCCCTGGGGAGAAGAGGGATGAGAGGGAGAGCAGAAGTGCCTGTGGCTTTTCTGCTGTTCTTGACCTATCCATATGTTTGTTCTCTCCCTCTCTCACACACTCTAATTTTGGGTGGTATCTCTATGTCCCACGTGTAGCTGCTGCAGCACCTGGGCAAGGTTCCTTATCTCAGGGTGTTCATGGTTTGGCAACTGGCAGCAATGGAATCTGAGGAAATATTTCTTCAAAGGAAGTATTGGCAAGCAGCACTTTTATGGAAACAGTTTCACATAGACTTGGATTTATGTGGTGCTTTAAAAATAAATCATAAACGGAAAGTGGAAAATGATGTGCCCTTCTGTGCTGGGAGGGTGGGAGGGTTTGGAGCCAGGGGGAAGATGGCTGGGGCTATTCCAGCCTCCCCTCTTCCTGGGCTCACTGCCCACTAACCTGTGTGCTCTTGCTCCTGACATTTTTATAAAAGAGGTTTGGGATGCACAGGGGTGGTTATTGTGTCAAGCCAGCTAATTGGGGAATTGCTGAGAAAAATGGTCCTTTTGGAAACTTTCTCCTGGGTGTTGATGCTGCATTTCATCCCTGTAAATCTGGCAAACAGCTGCTGAGCCTGCTTCTCAGCTTTGGGCACATTTGGCCTTTGTTTGCATTTCCTTGTCACCATGTAACTCCATGGATTTCATAGAATCATAGAATGGCTTGGGTTGGAAGGGACCTTAAACATCAACTGGTTCCAACCCCCCCCATCCCTCCCACAGGCAAGAAGACCACTCACTACCCTAGGTTGCTCAAGGCCCCACCAAACCTGACCAACTCATTTTATGGCCAAATTTTCACTTTGTCTTGCAGGGCTGTGAGTGTGTGAGAACACCCGTCTGGGGAGCCCCTGTGCCCATGTACCTGGCTCCTGCCATGCAGCTCTGGCTCCCTGGCAGCACATCCACCTCTGCTACTCCTTGTGTGACCCCACAGTCCATTCTAACAAAACCTTTTAATGCAGAGGGATGAAGGTGGGAGTGACCCCAAAGGTCTGTTAGCACTTGAGCAGGGATGGGATTTGGCACCCTGTCATCCCCAGCCTGTCCTGGGATGCTCCAGGCTGGCCAGAGCGGGGAGCACAGCTCTGCCTGCCCACACACAGCCGCTGGTGCCTCAGCAGCCACTCCATCCCATCACTCCAGCTGCTGCTCAGGGGGGTGTGTTTGCCTATCGCTTCTGATCATCAGGGGAATGACACCTCAGAAGCGTGCAGCTCTCCCACAAGGGCACTTTGGGAAGCTGAGCACCTTCAGGCACTCAGTGGGAGCTGTTGAACTCCTCACAACCCCATTTGCCCTTGGTTATCTTCTGCTGTGCTTTGGGCTCTGTCCTCCTGCTGCAGACCTGGCCCCAGGCTCTGTATCTCTGCTGGCTCACACGTATCACTTCCTTCAATCCAGGCACAGTTCCCGAGCAGCAACAGCTTTGATATTTCCGGGCAAGGGTAGCACAGACTCATCTAACTCTAGGTGTTTCATTACTCAATTGCACTGGGGAAATCTAGTGTTTAATGGCTTTGTGTCACTTCATCTAAAAGGCCCCTCTTGGGCCATGTAACATGACCTATAGAAACGGTGTTGAATTTGCAGCCTGTTAAAATTTTCCCTTGTCCTGCCAGGACTTGCTCCCTCCCGTTGCTCACCAGTTTGCAGCAGGCTCCACGTTACTGCCCTGGTGGGGAGGATGGAGCCATTCTGGCAATATGAGCTGTTGGCTCTCTCCTCCTCCTCTCTGACTGGCAGATGAGACAGAGTAGAAAATTACATGTCTGCTTTCCACAAGCAGCTACAAGTCATTAAACTTCCATAAAAACCAGCTTGTGATACTCTGCTTTTCAGCTTGTCTTATTTGCTTGTTTACTCACTAATTTTTTTGGCTTCAGCAACTTGTAATGGAATATTGGTTATTAGCAGGAATTAGCAGGATTTGGCTGCTTAGCTTTCCAGAGTAGGCTCGTTTGCTTCTGTATAGGTTATGTGCAAATATAAAATCTGAATTTAAACAACCAAAAGTTCATTAAAATTATCGGCAGCATATTCTAATCATGAGGACCATTTTCCTTGTTCCTTC
>NW_008237902.1:631950-639963 GCF_000691975.1 Corvus brachyrhynchos
TCCCTACACCATCAGGTGCTTTGGGACCATTCCTCCTTCGAAACACCCTTGATTTAATTTACCATTCTTGCTCTAGGTGTCCTTCACTCCCTGTAATTAATAGATGTCTTGAGCCCCAACGTTTGTGGGGGACATTGTCAGAAGAATCCTCTGTGGCGTGTGCCGATTGACATTTCAAACGTGTGGTTTCTTCCCTCTGCCCTCAGAGTTCATTGCTTCAGTGAAAGGCACTAATTATGACTTGAGACCAGCTCCTGTTGGCACAACAGAGCTGAGAAGGGAGATTCACCTGCAGTGGGTGAGGATGGAGCAGCAGAAAGGCTGCTGGTTCCTCTGTGGCTGTGGGGAGTGCCTACCTGGGGAAGCCACTCCTCGCAGAGGTGGGAGATTGTGCTCCTCTCTGCCCTTAGCCCTGTAGTATCCTCCTTTTCTCTCCATAAATGTGTCCTCTCATGTCCTTTTGTACAAGATATGTGGCAGTACTGGTGCTTTCCAGTACAGGACTTTGGCTTTTGCCCCCATCCATAGCCCACTATAGCACAGGCACCTTTTCACACTCTTTAGTTTCCATTTTACACTACTGGGAACATGTTTTTGATGTGAACTTCTTTTCCAAATGCACTCTGGAAACAATGATTTCAGGAACACAGAAAACATGATGGGGGTGTTAATCCTCATGCAATGCAGAATGCTGGTGGGTTCAGTTAGGAAAATTATGAAAACTGCAAAGAATGGTTCAGATAAAATAAAGAAGCTGTCTTGGTAGCATTAGCTTTGTATGCTATTTATAGCAATATATTTGGCAATCCAGACTGAATACATTCTCCTTGCAACTTTCAGATTTGGAGTTGACAAAACAAGGGTATCTGCATGTCTCTGTGCAGCTGCATGTTGAATGCTGAGATTGTGTTTGTGTGTGGGGTTCCTGATCTTTTTTTAAGGAAAAAAAGCTTTTGTGTTTAGGTTGGCTTTGTGCATGTCAAAGACCCCATTTCTCTCTGACTTTGACTCTGTCAAACAGAGGCTTTCAACTCTCATTTTATTGCTTCTGTAGTGGCTTTGGGACCACTGCCTCTTGTTCTCTCCTCAACTTTGCTCCTGGAGATGTGTTCAGCTGAGCTGTGGGCAAGCAAAGGCACTTTGCCTCTGACTGAGGCAAATGTGGCTCTGAGAGCGACAGAGTGTCTTTGCTTCCACTGTTGCTGGAATGTTTTTCACCTACTACAGACATGCTCCTTCTGCTGCCTCTAATTCTGGCAGATTAAAGATTTCATGCATTCCTAGGAGCGCCTTTGCTATCAAAACCAAAAGGAACTCATGGTTCTAAGTCATTTAGAAGTGTAGGAAAATTCCATTCTGAATCAGATCTTGATTTTTTTAAGGCTGTGACAGTGGCATAAAGTAAATAACAATGAAGACCTAGGAGAGATTAAAATGGAAAGAGGCTGTGCCAGCACCTGCCAAACAGATCTATGTGAAGAAAAGACAGTCTCTTCTCTATCCTACATCTCCTACATAAAATTCCTACACGTTTTCTTCTTTGATAATAATAAACATTTCATCCAATGTATTTCTCAAGGCTGCAGTCTAGTTATCAGCTCCAGACTTTAATGAGGTTCAAATCTGGTGCTGGGCTCCTCATCCTGAACAACTAGGCTGTTGTCAGCCATCACTCAAGCCTTTATTTCTCCCTTGAATCAAAAATGTGCAGTCCCCCCCGCTTTCTTTTGGCACGCTCCGCACTTTTCCTCTCATTTTCTGGCTCTCTTGAGCTTTAAGAGTATGCTGGGAAATAATAAGAGAAAAGATAAAGAGTTGATTTAATGCTTAGCAAATATTGGAAGGAGGTTTGTACATGTGATTAGAATTTATTTGTTCTGTTCTTAGGTAGTGGAGGAGGGTTTGACGTAATAGCTAAGAACACACATGGCAGAAGCTGCTGAAGAAGGCTTTTCAATGGTGACAACGATGAATTTAAAATTAGCTACTGCAAGTCATAGCTAAAGAATCCTTTATGCAGCTGAGAGGAGTTTCTCACCAGTGTGGATACAGCTACAGTCAACAGGCACAAACCCATGGCAGGCGGCTGCAAGGAATTTTAGGTGTTCCAGAAATTTCCTAGGAAATGCAATGGTGAGAGAGGTTTGGGAAAGGTAGAAGAAGTTATCTAGCAAATTAAAAAGTTTCCTTCTTCTGTTAACTGGCATCAGGCCCTCAATCAAACTCGGTTCTTCTTGGGCTGGGGAGCAGCGAGTGGTCACAGAGCCATAACACTGAGTTCTGCTTTGGGCCAGTGGCTTCTGAAGCGTCTCCTGGGCTCATGACTGTGTGTGAGACAGGGAATCTGGAAATACTGAGCTCTTCTATGTCCAAACTGTGGTGTGGGGGTGTTATAAGACTGTTCTGAAGGAAAGACCTCATTAGTCTGCAATGAATGAAAGGCAAAGGCAAAGAAGAAAGAAAGGAAGTCAAGGGTGATGGGAACTGGAAAGAGAATAAAAACCTGGGTACTTAGAAGAAGAAGACATCCCTTTTTGAACAGATAGTCTTGTAAGAAAGTGATATAAAAATAAACTTAATTTGCTTCCTAACATGACATTGCAGCAACATAAGGTTGGAATAAATCTTGAAATGGTTTATCACAGAGAATATAGAATAAGGCTTGATCAAATCATTTGTGTATGAAGAATGAAAGAACATGTAGGAAAATGGAGTTGTATTGGAGAAAAAAGTCTGTTACAGAAGGAAAATAGACATGTGGTTCCAGTTCAGCAAAGGCTGTAAATGATGCTGTCATCTTTCTCTGCTGAACACGAGGGGACTTTGTAATGAGCTGGCAGCAAAGAGGGTGCAAAGTCAGACCTCAGACCAGCTGGAAACTGAGGAATTGGATGCATAAAGGGACTGGGGATACCCAAGGGACACAGCCACTCCTTGCTGGCTTCCTGAGGTACAAAGCAGCTGTGGCTCATGGGCCATCTTCAGCATCTTCCAGGATGAGCACTTAGTGATTCCAAAGGGAGATGAGAGCAACTAACACTCCACAAGTCCCACAAATTGAAATTTTGAAAACATGCCTAAATTGGCTATCAAATAGGAACCTCAAAAGCCTTTAAAGACGTTTTGTTGTTTCTGATTTTTGATGGCAGTGAGAGCAACAGAATCGGAGAAATTAATCGAACACATTTGAAGTGAGACATTGTTAGCAAAGTACAGTTGTTTGTTTTTTGTTTTTAAAGATTTATGGATGGTAGGGAAAAACCAAAAGAGAGAGAAAGTGTAGAAAGCCAAATGAACTCTCAGAGCTAAAAAGTGTCGTCATTCTGGAAGCAGCTGAAAAAAGTCAATAGAAGACAATTGACTTTAGATAAATTGTCAAGAAAATGTCAGCACTTGAGGCTTAGAGAAAGGCCTCTTGACAGTAGAAACTTATCATTTTCCTTTATAAAAGTCTGTTAAGATTACTGGAAATGCATTGATAAGAAGTTTATAGAGCAGCTTTGAAAATAAATGATGAAAGGAAGACGACAAAGAGCAGGTCTGCCAGAGGCAGGAGAGCAAGTGCTCTGCAGCAAAACGACCTCTGATAGAGAGATGAAAAAATGGAAAGCAAAGATATGAAATACATTTTTCTTGATCTCTGATTTTTTATGATCCCCAAATACTTTGATATGGAATGCTAAAGAAATTTCTTATAAAATTGTAATTCCCTAAACCATAGTGACCACTATGAAGGTTGAGATGTACAAGTGACTGCTCTGGTAGCAATAGTGCTTGTACCTCCAAAGTCTCATTCCATGATCTTTGCTTATAACAATGGATGTTTACTCATGAGAATTGTCCATTTGCTCTTTTCCATGCAAAATGTGAGGAGAAAAATAGATTTTTACAATACTTTCATTCAAGCAGCCTGGAGTGCCACAATACAACACTGAAACCCAGCAGCAACAGCACGGAGGAATCCTGAGTGGCCCAAGTTTGTGAGATTCTGAATTGGGACACACAACAAATCAGAGCCCTCTTTAACCCTTTGGAAATCAATTCTGGGAGAATGCCCATCAGTGGATTCACTGCTCCTGCCCACCAGTGCTGAAGGCAAGATGTTGATGCTGAAATGGTCCAGACATTTCTACAGATGCTGTGAATCCTTTGGGCTGAAGGAGGAAGCGTTGAAACAATTTCTCTGCTTTAAAAAGGAAGTCCAGAATTATGGAAAGGGTATAATTACTCTTATCCCAGTGCCTGAGCTTGAGCAGCAGCAGAAAAGCTCCTTACAGAGAGGTTCTCCTTATGCCTTCTCTGAAACAGTAACACAGAGATAGGGCGCTAACCTGGGGCACTGCCTGTGTCCATCACCTGCTGGCTCCTGGGATCTGCATTTACTGGGTTTGACTTCCTTGATGCCAGTAAAGGGGGATGTGGAGTTTCCTTTGCACCCGTGTGAAGGAGATTTGCAGGCAGAGTGAAACTATGGTTGAAGGACTCTATCTTGATGTGATTTATTTAACTCATGAAAAATGTAAGAAGATTGAATTATGTTGGCACCATATATCATATTGCTGGGTGAAAAATTAAGATATATTAGTGGAATTTAAGTGACTAGTTTATCACTGAATTTGCATTAGGATTAGCCCAGCTGTCTCTGCAGTGTGCTCTGCCCTGAGTGTGGGCAAGAAAGCAGCAAGCAGGATGTCCAAGTGCTTTAGGAACTCAAAGCACACAGAGGTGTGTGGCTATTATGGAGTCATGTCTTAATCTGCATTTTGATGATACCACACTTGATAAAGTCGCAGGAGAAAATTAAGAGGGAGGATTTCTAATAAGCAGGAGGCATTAGTGAAACTCATAGGGTTTTGTTCAAGACTGAGGAACAAAGGTGAGGCAAACTGCAGGACAAAGGGAAATTTAAAGTGTGTTCTCTGAAATGCTGTAATTTGTCAGTATCAGCAGAAGGAGAGAGATGAATTCCAGTAATCAGCAAGAGAGGAAAAATTCTTAAGAAACCATGAAGAATCCTGTTCACACAAAGGTTTTTTGCTTATTAATAAAAATCAGTGAAGAAAAGCAAAGTAGTTAATGAAAATTGTAGCTAAGGTTATTTTATAATCTTAATTTCCAGTTGTGTATTTTATTATTTTTCTAAACACTTTCAGGTCCTTGAAGGTAATAATCTTGAATTGAAATAATTGGAATTGAATTGCATTCTAGGGGTATTCAATACTTTTATACAGAATTTTTGAGAAACACAGATTTTAATTCTCAATTTGAACCTTCAAAACCAAAAAAATTTGTTATTTAATAGCGTATTTTATTAGCTTTATTATCTCTGCTTTCGACCTCATCCCTTCTGCTCTGGTTGACTTGGTGGTTTCAATTTCAGGTTAAAATGCAGATTAAAATGGTGTCTAAATGGTGCAGTGAATGCACCATTCATAAAGCATGGCTGGATGGTGCTGGGCTTCCTCTCCCTGGGCTCCTCACAGGTGCTCGCACTGCACAGCACCAAGGCCAGGATTTAAAGGAGTTCTTGAAAATTTCACATAAGATGCAGCTGCACAAATTACCAATTCAAAGGTTATGGATAGAAAAGCGCTGTCCAAGGGAGAACGACATCATGTTTAAAATCTAGACTGACTAAGTGGCTTAAGAGGGCAAAATTTAATTAAATGCCTGGAGCCAGCCTGAGCTGTCAGGAACAAATCTAAATTAAATATGATTACCAAGTGATCAAATAGAATGAGATAAGTTATAAATAAATTAGACATAGCTTGTGTGACAGAAACAAATCAACAGAAAGGCCTTGGGTGTATATCAGTCCTGCTATATTTTTATGACACAGATCAAAATAGGATGAGAATTCCTGACTGTACAGCAGAAAGGAGCCTATAAACATGATTGACAAATCTGCCAACAAAAGTTGAGTCCGTGGGGGGTGGAGATGGATCATGCAGCAGTTTCTGTGTAACGGGCTCTTGGTTGCTGAGAGGTTATGAATTATTACAAAAAGGCTGGGTTGCTGCTCTGCTTCTTTTAATGGCAGAAATGGTGGTAGATGTAAATGGAGAACAGAAATTAAATGCCATTCCCAAAGCACACCTAATGGTTTTCCCTTACTTTCTGCCAAGGAAGCATGGCTTGCGACTGCAAAGATAAGCCAGGGAAATTGTCTACTAAATTGGAATACTCTTCATGGTTAATCCAGGTCACAATTAACAGAGTAATCCAAGGATTTGATCACTGATAAAAAAAACATTTGCTGCATGATTTTGTGTTGCAAATAGCAAACTGTAATTAACTTGTAGCCGTTGTTTGAGATGAGCCAATAAATAAATTAAGATGAGGTTGGCCGCTTAGCAAATTGTATCAGCAAAAAGACAAACCAAACCAAAAGGCACCCCAATGGTGGCAAATGTTTTAACAGCTGGCATGAGCCAGCTCTTCCCCAATTAAAACAGCTTCAAAGAGAATGCCTAGACTTCTGTTATGAGAGAAATAATCTTAGAAAAAGGAAATGTGTACAAACACGACAAATCTTGCTGTTCAGCCTATTGCCCTCTGAATATTTGTGTGTTAATTATGAGTTCTCTTGGCACAGTGACACACGACAGGTTCAGGGGAGAGAAGCATGTTAAGAGCAGACCCAAGAGAAAAAGAGGCAGTAAAAACAAATGTTTTAAATCTGACTATATCAATGGTTTTTTTTAAAGGTAAATGTGATCAGGGGTGTCAGGAGGCAGGTGAGGCTGCCTGTGGAAAGCTGGTCTTGCGGGATCAGGGAGTGCAACTGTCCCATTCTGGATGGCAAAATGACAGTTTGGTGGTATCAGATCACTTACTCCTGAACAGATGCCAGGATCAAGAAACACCCAGCATTTTTGCTAAACTCCTCTTGGAAAACTTTGAGGGAAGCCCAGGGGCAGGGTAGCTTGGAGTGCCGTGTGCTTTGAAGTGATCCTTCTGTGGCAGGAGCTGGGGTGCTGTGGAGCTCCAGGCTCTCTCTTCTGTTCCACATGCGTTGTGCAATGGTGGAGAGATCCTTGTTTTCTACTCACAAAAGGAAACAAAAGTCTCTCTGATATAAAGACTGCATCTATTTCAAAACTAGAAGGAAAAAATAACCCCCTTTTTTCTGGTCTGCAAGTGTCACATTGCTCGTGGGAATGCTTACTGTGGTCCTTGGGGCAGTGCAGGGTTGCCTGTTGTGTTCTTACCACCCCCACCACCCACATTGGTGTGGCTGCTCAGCCTGGGCAGTACAGCACAGATACAGTTACACCCCATGTTTAGATCTACATTTCAGTGTAAGAGAGGTCAGATTTCTTATGAAATCGTGGTTCTTCCAGCCTCCATTTCATTATTTGGTCACAGAGCCTATTGCAGAGACTGACGATCAGCAAAATAAGACTATCAACTCCCCCTAAGCTGCCTCTTTCTTTTGGGTAAAACCACAATGTTGCCTTTTATTTTCTAGTCCTTATCTTGCTTTTTTTAGTATGGTGTGAACTGATGCTGGCATGGAAAAACATGACAGTTCCCTGAATCAGCAGTCACAGGTTTTAGAATGAATAGGGCTTCTGTGGGAAATTTATTAGGTTTAGAAACAGAATTACAATGGTGGTGGATAAAGTAGAGAGGAATATAACCTTGAGGAAAGAAAAAAAAGCAGTCTTCTTCCCAGTCCTTGGCCTATTTTTCAAGCTGTCTCTGCACAAACTCAAACAGCTATTTCCCAACCATCTTTTAAATTACTATTATTATTATTTTTATTATCATCGTTATTATTATTAATGTATTTCTCCATTTTGCTCTGCCTGCCCCATGCCCTCAGCAACAGGGTGTGCTTATGGCAGTGCTGCAGGAACAATGTCTGCAGCTGCCTTTAGTGGAAGAGGGAAGCGAGATGAGCATTTTTAAATGGGGTTGTAACTTGGTGTCCTCTGCAGGAGTGGGTGCAGGGGAGCTGACAGTCAGCAATTGCTGTATCACTTGCCTTCCCTGCCTGGCACAGAACTT
>NW_008237902.1:640044-652435 GCF_000691975.1 Corvus brachyrhynchos
CAGGAAAAATGTCTTTTGAGAAAAAGCTTCACAAATCACACCCCTCTCACATTAAGTAGGTTGTAGCCTCAGGACCTGAATTTGTCCAGCGAGTGTGACTTGATCTGTACTTTCCTTGCACAGCTGCTCTGACTTTAAACACCAGTCTCAGCCCGGAGTAGGTGAGAGCTGCCTTGTGGGGGTGAGTCTCAGGCCAGTGGGACATGCAGCAAGTGCGGGTGGAGGCACCTCTGCACCGATGGGACAGGCAGGACTGGCCCCAGGCACTGCTCCCTAGGTGCAACCCTCCTGTGGATGTCACCCTGTTCTCTCTGCCCTGCGCAACTGAGCAGAGCAAATACTTTCTAGTAGCTCCTTTCCCTGAGAAATGCAGCCTTTTTCTCTGTATGAGTGTCCCTAACTCTGCTGCAATTTGGGTTTTCGCCATGGTGGCTGTTAGGTGGGTTCAGCTGGAAATGGGAGCTGTGGTCTGGTGGCTGCTGGCAGAGGCACAGCCTCTGCTGTGGGGGCTGCTCATTCTGGGCTGGCCTTAGGAGCTGGGGGAGAACATTTGCAGGGCTATTGGATTAAACCACAGTTAAATGAACACCTGAGGAGACAAAATACAGAACTGGAACAAATGCTGTCAATACAAACTATTTCAAACAAGCATTTTCCAAGCCACCACAGGGACCTTTTTATTGCTTTCGTATTGGAATTCCTTTGCCAGCCTTATTTGTTGATGATATCCATACAGGAAAAATGCAGTGCAAATACTCTGGGTCAGAGTTACAGCTGACTTTGCTGCCCTGCTTAGTCTGGGGATTTGTGCTTGTGCACTAAGGAAGGGGGGATCTGTTCCGGGTCAAAAACTAGCAAAACACATTCATTACATTTTACAATTAGGTGTAAAATGCATTTACTTACAAGACATTAGTCATCCTCACCATTTCAAGTAACTAATGTCATTGGTGAAGTTAACTCTCCTTAATTCACACCTGGAGAAAAGCCAGGATAAGTAATTGTCTGTTGTTGGCATCTTAATTTTGGAGCTCAGCGTAATATATTTGGTTGCTTGTTTCATAGATCTAATCATTGCTTTATTTGATATCTCTACCCTAGTTGGTATTCATTTTGTAGTCATTAAAGTGCACAGGATATCAAGACAAATCAATCAGCCTTTTCTCTTCATCATGGAACAAGTTTTCTCCTGCAGAGGAGGGAGCTCTTTGTCACTTACTAAGCTTTGGCATCCCTTAGCTGCTGTTTCGTTGCACCTTGGGTTGCTGCTGAGCTGCCAGCCCAGGGACTGGCAGGTCTTGGGTTCAGAAGCTGGTGGACTTTGCAGAGCTGGTTTTATGAACCTGGTAATCTTGAAAGATCTTAGTCTTAAAAGTCTTTTCCAACTAAAACAATTTCATGATTCTGGAGAGCTGCTGCTCATGTTGTCAGAAAAAGCTGTAGCTGCTGCCCTGCCCCCCTAGAAATAGTGTGCTGTGGTCATGCCCCTGGCCCTGCACAAACCAAAGGGGCCAGGCAAGGCTCTGTGTGTGCAGTGCTGGAGGGAGGATGCTCAGTTACTGCCATTGCCCAGCTCCTCTGGGCCGTGCTGGGGTCAGGCAGGGGTGGGCATGGTGCCCACATGGGCTGTGGCCACTGGCATCACTCAGTGCTGGCCAGGGCTTGGCAGCACCTCTAGCTTTGGACTTGATTTCCATTTTTATTACTGCTACACTTAAATAAAATGAGAAAGTTAGTTATATCTGTGTTCACATTCACGTCTCCATTGTTACCATGACCTGACATGCCACATTTTGCTGTTGCAGCACCCAAGTGAAATTGCATTTCTTAATAGGGAAACTCAGCTACAGGAGTCTAGATGGGTCTCTGCAGAGATGTAATAACTGCTTGTTCACCTGTCAAAGTGGAAAGGAAGTTTGGTTGTTGCTTTGAGCATAATTTTTGCTGCTTCTGTGCCATGTTAGACTTGGATTCAATATTAAATAAATCAGAATTCATGAAAAAGGCTGCTCCTTTTCATAGCATTAAATGGATTTTGAATACTGCACTGAACTGACAAAAATGGCACTGAAGGCGATGGTTGCACAGACTGCAGACCTTTAGACTGCATTTGAAAAGGACTTAAATATATTCTAAAGTTGGCTTTCAAATATTTGTATATTTTCTTACCTCTTCCTGCCCCACTCTCCCTCTCCCCCCAAAAATAATGAATATGATTTCAAATATCCTGGGAAAGTTTCAGCATAAATATATGCAAATTTTAAACCTGTTTAAAGGGATATTGTTAAATGTGTTTCTTTAAATAGCCTCCAACATCTTTGTTTACTTCTCTTGTACAGTTTTTAAAAGTGCAGAAATAACCCTCCTTGATCCATTGAAGCCTCTTCCCATTTATCAAACATTGATTTTTGTGTGTTTCTACTAGAGGTTGAAATTAGCAGAACTGTGCTGGTAATTAAAATACAAATGATCATAGCAGTAGCCTTTGCATATGTAGATCACTTTATATAAACATCAAGACAGTGATCTGTAGCTGTTATGTATCATTTGTATTTATCCAGAAAAATGGAAGGAAAACTACTTAATACAATAAAATGTTCACTTAGTGAACACCCACCTCCCCTCTGCCTGGAGAGAGACAGGGATCCTCCTGGGGTGGTCAGACCCTGGCTGGCAGCAGTTTAGTGCTGCATCTCCTGGCCCTGGAAGGAAGGATGGTGGATGCTGGGCTCCTGGGGCTGTCACTCCATGGTGGAGTTCCTGCTGTGTGCAGAGCAGAAAATCCTTTCACTTTTCAGCGAGAACGTTTGTACCTGCCTTGCTTCTTCCCTGCTCTCGGCAGCACAAGAGACCCTGCCCTGGCCAGGCACGGCAAGGTCTGCTGGTTTCTACGGCAACCATCACCAGCACATCCATCTGGACACATTTTAGGAGGCAGAAGGAAATCAAAACCACACCCAAACCCCTCCTACTTGTCCAGGTCTGGGTAACAGAAAACCATGTAACAGTGTGCAGACACACATCTCTGTCACCTGAGCATCTTTAGCAGACCTCTCTCTGCACGTGTGTGCAACAGTGTCCTGAAGATGCTTGGGGCTGGAGGTGGAAGTAAATGTACTGCAAATAGGTATTATCAGATAAAAACCAAACCAAAATGAAGTTCTCAGGCATGTGGACAGACAGATTGTTGCCGTGCACTGGGTCACTCCTGTCATGTCTGTGTGAATAGAGAGCAGCACCCTCTCTGTAACTGGGAGAAATCCATGATGGGATGGGGTCCAGAGCCAAGTTGTGTTGTTTGACTCCACGTTTTACAGGACGTTGCAGATCTGGGTTCTCACAGCCTGTGTGGGTGTGCATGTGGTGTGTGAGTTACACCATCAAGGGTGGTAGGAGATCATGAACTGTGTGAAATTATGAAGTCTGACATCGGTAGGTTGAAATTTGAAGAGTAATGTTTAAACAATGACTCTCACACTTGGACAGCAGATAGTTTTAACTGAATTTAAGCTGAGGAGGTGTGTTCCCTGGATTGGCTACTGCAAACCTTACGTTAGAGAAGCAAATAATTTCTTGTTCTTTTATCCAGGGTGCAGCAGAGGTGTGAACCACAAAGAGGTGCAGATAGCATTGCTTTGCAGGACTCCTGACAAAGGTTTTAGGTATGAGTCAGGTTGGGAATGATGCTCACTCTGCTTTGGCAGTTGACTGGGTGAGAAGCATTTATGTTTTGTGAATAAAGCTTCAATGACCCAATAGCCCCAGTAAAAATAAAAAGAATTTGTTTTAACAAAACAATCTTCATTCAAAATTGGTGAGCTAAGGTGACTTTTCATCCTGATATTTTGCTTCATTCCTTTAGGAAGAAAGTACTTGACTGCTTTTCACAGTGGGAGGTGAGCGTGCATAAAACTTCCCATGGCTCTTAGAACAGCATGTTTTTTGGGGGGGAGGTGGGGGAAGGAAAGAAAAAATCTCTTGGGTGTGAGTGGTCTGTTGATTTCTTAGGCAGGCAGTGAGTTTCTCGGGTGGCTGTAAGCAAGAAGCTTTTACCCTTTTTCACGGTCTCCTGTTGTCGGATGTGATGTGCCCTGAGGACACTTGCGGTGGCAGCTTTGCACCAGGGCTGGGTCTGCTCTGGCTGGGTCTGTGTCACCGGGGAAGGTCACTGGCACCTCACCCAGGATCGATTGTACTGCTGTAGTTGAATAAAGGTTAAAGGAAAAGTTTTCCACCATATGAAGTGGGTATTGATTTCCTGAAGGCTACTGGGAATTGCACCGTGGCTATACTTTCTTTTACTGAGATAGTGCCTCTTTTTTTTTTCCTTTTTCATTTTTGTTAAGGGACACGATGTCTCTTTACTCAAGCTCTCTGCAGTCTTTCGTAGTTAAGTGGTTGGCTTTCTGGTTTTGTGAGGGATTGAAATGAGAGTATGATTTTAATGTTCCCTGTTATACCACCCACCAGTTCTGTGTCTATAAAATTTCATTAACTTTAATGATACAATAAAAAAACTCTTAAGCGCAATAATGCAGTGATGATAGAAAAGGAGTAACTCAAAGCAACTTGGAGCACTCGTATTGTTCATGTACTCCATATGAGATCACGTCTTCAGTAATTCAGAAAGCAAATTTGTAAGATTGGTTTGATTCATTCTGGTACCTCACAGACCAGTGTCACACGGGTGTGTGTGCAAACCTCCCCGTGCAGAGGTAAATTTGCCTTTCACTTGCTGTAGTGCCATGGCTTACCCTCTTCACTCCCAGCAGTGATACTTGTAATTCAAAACTTCCACTTAACAGGGCAGAACTGCTGACTTCCTTTCAAACACATGGTTTATTCAGCAGTCCAAGGCAACTACAAAATTATTGCATGCTCTCAAATTCTTCTTGCAGGGAAGGTTTTGTTGTTACGGAAATTTAACACTTAATACAGCCTTGCCTTGAAATTGTCTGTCCCTGCCACAAAATCATTCCAGATGTCCTTTTACTGTGACCATTCTGTAAAGAAGATGATGATTTGTAATTTATTTTTGCAATAGAATTACTCACTCACTGTGAGTGGGGAGTACAATTTCACAAAGCTGATTTCATTTGTTTTCTTGTTTCAAAGACAGATATAATCCTATATTTACAAAGTAATTACATAGTCCTTCATGTATAATACTTAGTCTGTGGAAGTTATCCATCACATAATGAAATGAATGGTTACCCTTTAAAATTTATTGTAACAGGTAAAAAGTCCTCCAAATTTGTGCAGTAAGATACAGCTAAATACAGCTTTACCTAAATGGCAGGTGCTGGTTAAAGGGACCAGTAGTTGTGCTACTTTACAATTATGTATTCTTTCCACTGCTTTTCTTTGAAATTAATTCAGGAGCATGAGTACTTAACTAGACCTGGGTATTTTTTTCTATTCACTGGTATGCTGAGGAGGGTTATATCTGAAACTGAGGATTAGTAAATAATAATTTTGCAACCACCTGAAGTGCCCATGTCACTCATGTCCGTCCTGTAATGCCCAAAGCCTTTACCAACTGTTTAGAGCATTCAAAATAATGACAACGATTTTTCATTCATTTAGTAAAAGAGAGGGAGAAAACAGAGAAGAGAAACTGAAGTGACCTTTTGTGGTAAGCAGAAATGTGCCAATATTGAAACACAATTATCTGAAGTGCCTGTGGGTACCAGCTTCCTGTTGATAACCTGTGGTGCTAATTACCTGCAAGAATTCAGGGCAGATATTTGTGACTTGAATTAATTGGCTCTTGGGAAAGACAGTGCCTGCAGAGGCTATAGAGAGAAAGAAATAAGAATTGCAAGACGGAAAAGGTGCTTGTGATGACAATGGGGCGTTTTGGTTCTGGTTTCCAGCATTCTCCTCTACATGTGTGGCTGTGCCTCAGCCGGTCTGTGAGATGTGGTGTTTGATCACACCCCTTTAACCTTCCCAGTGATTAGAAATGTGATTTGGTAGCTTTTCCACCTCCTTGTCCCTCCATAACCTTGGAAACCTGTGGGGCAGAAGCAAGCTGGCCAGTTAATCAAAATACAATGTACTGAAAAGGTCAAAATAGTGGAGCAGACTCAATATATTTTTTCTAGAATGGGAGGCATTAATATTCTGTGTCTTTATAGACCGCAGTGTAATGTCAAGGTCTGCAACATCAGAGCAGAAAATAGAAAAAAGGCAATAGATTCCCTTGACAAAGATTTTAATTAGAGTGAGTAATGGTACAAAATTAACTAGTGGGTTTTTAGCATGTCTCATTTTGGAAGATACATGGAGTTCTGTGAAGTGGCTCGGAGGTTATTTCGTTTTGCAAAAACCTGAATGATTTCCACGGTGAATAAAGTCAGCAACTTTGCTTTTGGATAAAAATGTGCTGAAATGCCCACTGATGGTAGTAAATGCAGGATAGCATCACTTCTGGGGTACGAGGTGCCCATGGCAATTTTCTGCCTAAGCCTACCTGCTCATCTTCCATAGCTGAGTTAATTTGCACACATCCTGGTGGAGAAGTAAATTGGTGTTACATTTTGGAAGGGATTAGGTGGGATCAGTTTTTTCAAAGAGATTGGTGCCCATCAGGGTGTTAAAAAGCCAGCAAACTTTTGTGAGGGCTTGAGTCCTTCTGCCTTGAGCATCTGGCCATGGAGAGCCCCAGAAGATGATGCATAATCCAGGGAATTTTTGCAAAGTTAATCTTTACTGCCACACTGAAAAAGCAGCTTTCACATAGCTGCTGGGCCACTGAAGATGTGCTTTAAGCTTCAGAAATGCTCTGCTGCCCTCAGCTCAGTCCCTCTGAGGGCAGCTGATATCCATACACAGTTACAGCAGAATGAGGGCACCTAATTAGGGACCTTTGTAGGCTTAGTTAATGCAACCTGAGCATCTCCTAAGTGAAAGTCCCACGGTCATACACCACCCAAAGCCAGGGCTGGGCTGAGGGTGTGTTAACACAGTTGTTCTGACGCATGATGCTTCTAAAAAGGTGTATTTTGGCCCCTGCTGCTGACTGAAACCCCTGTCCCCTCGCTGGGCACAGCTGGACAAGCAGCACTCAGGCAGACATTGACCTTTTCTTCTGCCCGGGTGACAGATGCTCCTCAAAGACATGTGTTCTTTCTACTCCCTCTCTCCTTTTCAGGTTGTCTTTTTATTGATTAGTCCAGGCAGGTAAATCTGAGCCTAAAGTAATTACCTTCTCTTTGTTTCATAAGGTCCCTGGGGCCGATATATTTTAATGACTTTCCTCCCCTTTAATGGATATCAAATGACTCTTCATGACATCCATCATTTCTCCTCAGTGACCCTGTTGGCTGGTTACAGCTGGTTCAGACAATTCTGGGCAAACAGGCCTTTTAAAGATAATTAACATTCAAAAAGGTCAGTTATCCTTGCAGGCCTGCATGCTGATGTTCAGCTGTGAGTAAGAGAGTTTAGCTACCCTTTATTATAAACACCCAATTGAAAACCCTAAGCACAGCCAAATCCATTTGTAATAATCCCACACAGGTCTGGCTTTCACCTCACAGCATATGAATATTGAGCTTTTAATTTTTTCCAATTCCTTCCACCAGCAAAGGGCTCAGCTATATCAATTCCTATCAAATTTTTACAAATACTATCTTCTCCTGATGCCTCCTGCCTGTCTACTCCAACACTCACATCCTCAGAGAAATATTTGCACTTCTTCATCCCCCAACAGCATTGATGAAGGAACTTAGAGCTGTTAGGAGCTCTAACCTAAGAATCCACTCCCTTGTTCATCTTGGCCTACCTCCATCCTCCTTTCTTCAGGAAAAACACTTGCTTTGGACCTGCACATTTATATATATTTATATACAAACGTGTGCATATGAATAAATAGGCACAAGAAGAAGCATTAGATCTGTAAGATGATGGGTGCTTTCCTGGGCTGGAACCATTGCAAGGGGAGTTCTATGTGATTTTGTGATACAGAATGTCCACAGAATTTATTTAAGGAATTGCAAGGCCTGGAGATGGTTGCTTAGCTGGCAGGGTAGTTTTGCAGATACTGTCTATTCTGGCTGAAGGAAATGGCTTGGTCTTCTTGTCTCTAAATGAGATTGAGACAGTAGGGGTTTAACCCAAACTGCCGAGGTGAAAGAGACCCAAGGCTGACTGTACAGACAAAGAAGCTTTCCCAGAGAATAACTGCTTAAACATTTCTTAAACATATTCATCTGACCCAAATAAAAGTGCCCATTAGAAACTGCAAATGGAAGCACTTTCTGAATGCACATCCTCCTACAAACTGAAGCTAAACTGGGATTTCTCTTTCTCGAGAAAGATGTGTCTGAAAACAAATGGTTTTTTTGCTCTTGCTGCAAGGTTAGTTCATTAACACTGAGCTTCTGTGCTTTACTATTCCAGCATTACATGTTTATCTGCCAGGTACTTGTCAAATCAGGCTACTCTGTGGACAAGGAAAGTGAGGGGAAAATGTAATTGTTAGCAAGGGAGACGAGTTCTGGCCAGCACTGTAGCATCAGCATGTCTGCTGTATCTTGGATTTTCTTTCTTTTCAGCCAGTGCTTCTCTTTGCACAAATCTTTTAAACTCTCATGATTCTGCACTCAGGGCTTGCAGGCCTCAGCAGAGACATCTTAAGAACAAGCAGATATGATGGAGGTAGTGGCTGCACAAGGCCCAAGCAAGTTGGTGATAGCCAAAGGCCATTATCATGATGGTTATTATCTAAGTTTCTGTTGGATGGTTAATGTGCAAGCTTACAGATGTATAAATGATAAAATGAAGGATTAAAAGGTTTTTGACCAAACCATGGCTTTTATCTCTTTTATTCTTATCATTTCTGAGAAGACCCAGTCCTGGCCCTGCCATGGGCCCTGACACCCCCAGCCCCAGCTGGATGCCCAGCATGGCTTTGGGAACTCTTCTAGTGACTTGTAAAGAAGCTTTGCCTCTGCAGGAGCTGCTTGTCTGGTCAGGTCACAGGAGGGCTCAAGGGGTTTGATTCTGGGGCATTCAGAAGGTCCCAGCAGTTGTGAGCACCGCAGTGAGGGCTGGTGATTTGAGAAAGGGATGTGGAATTTGCTTTATTTCTCAGACTGAACAAACCCATGAGAACATAAAATCTCAGCCTGCTTATGCAGGCTGTCTTTATTTAAACTACAGCTACAGGTAATCAGTCAAAGCTGCTCAAATTGCACTGGCGACTTCGGGAAAGTCACTGCCAGCACCAGCCTGGGCACTGTTGGACAATATGTTACAGCAGGAGTAGGTGTCAGTTCTCCTCTCCCATCACTACTGATGGTTATTACTGTCTTCTGGAAACCTCCCTCCCACTGATGGCTAATCAATGAGCTTGGCATCGCTCCAAAAGGAGTTATAGGTCAGCAGTAAAACTGCAATAATTAGTAAGTTTGCCTTGTGCGCCAAGTATTGCAGCGTATTTCCCCACATCCTCCCCAAATAGTCTGCTTATTGAATTGTTACTTTTTTTGACTCTAACAGATGGTTCCTAGTGGCTGGCATCTGCAATATTTGGGAACAGATTGATGAAATTGATAATGACCGGTTTCTGCAACAGATGGCTTATAGACAGATTTTGGTGTAAACTGACAATGTTACATCTAAAGAGAAGTTTCCAATGAACCCACACATTACAGCTATGATTACAACATTATTTAGACCCTGAAAAATGAATCTAAGCTAGCATGAGCACTATGTAGTGTTTAAGACAAAGGTTAAGAAAGATTGATTAGATAATTAGCATCGCTTTATTAGCCTTTCACCACATCTGCACAATGTTTTTACATAAACATTCCCAGCCTAAAATTACAATGATGATGTTTTAATATTTATTATGTAGATAGGCAAGAACTCAATTTACTTTATAAAATAGAGATGTCTCGGATTTGCAAACCCCATCTGACAGAAAATGATATGTAGCAAAACAATAAACTGGCAAGAGTGAGCCCCATGCCTGGTGGGGTAGAACCACATTGACTGCAATTGTGGCTTTTCAAGTCTGCTCCCACTTGTGAGCAGAGCACTCTACAGTCTAGACAGGTCTGGAGGATGGCTGTGGCTGCAGAATTGCATTTTTGTATTGGTCCTCTGCAGGAACCTGCAGGAATCTGCAGGGTTCTCCTCAGCCCTTCAGGACAGCTGTGGTGTGTGTCCTCCCCCTGTTTGGATGGCAAATGTAAGAACATCCTTGTGGTGTGTGGTGATATCACTTTGACAAGGGATTTTGTGGACTCCATAGCATGAGAGGAGTCCAGGTTTGCAGCACCTTGGCAGCTGAAGGCATCTGAGATGTGTCTCCTGGTGCTTGCTGAGCCCTTTGACATCTCTGTGCAGTGCAGGGCTGGGCTGGGTGTGGTGCTGGGTTCGATGGTGTCACTGCATGTCCTGTGTCAGAGCCAAAGCTCTCAGGCTGTTGGCTCAGCAAAGTGCCAAAGCAATGTTCAGAGACCCCAGAGCAGCGGTTGAGGCAGAGGAGTGCTGCTGTGCTGCCGAGCAGTGCTCCATGTGCTCCATGGCTCCATGTGCTCAGGCTCTGATCTTACCAGTGTGTGCAGTGCTTCAAAGGAGACATGCAGGAGAAGGGGAATGCCCAGAACACCTTTACTTCAGTTGGGTATTTTTTTTCACTTCCGATGCATTGCTTTATTCTCCCCAAAAGTGCTGAGGCCTTTGAAATCCTCCCTGTGGGGTATTGCCAATCATTCCAACAGCTCACTGGCACATCTCAGCCAGCACATGCCACCTCCTGGAGATGCTTTACAGCGAGAGACCACCTCTGTGGCTTTTCTTCAGAGCTGGAGCACTTTGTGCTTCATCCAAGCACTGAAGGGTTATGGTCCCTCTCTGGTAAAGCCTAGGGCATGGGGCCAGCAGGTTGGTGACCTTTGAGCTGGCAGAGTATCTCTGGAGTAAAGGCTGCAGCAGCTGCAGGTTCATCCATCACAGGCTCTCAGCCCATCAGGACCTCTGTGGTGTGAGGGACATTAAGCAAGAGTTGTTTGAGGCCTTGGCCTTGCTTGGCACTGGTTTTTCCTGCCTCGATCAAGGACTCCTGACACTGTGAAACAAATTATTCAAAGCTTGCCTGGACAACCTTAATTTGTGCCAAAGCTCTCAGAGGTGAGCGGCGCTGGAGCTGTGAGACCGGGCAGTGAAGATGTATGGGGTGTGCACTCCTGATAAATTCACCTGCCTGAAAATGTCCTGCTGGGGTGGCTTTGGGTAGACAGCACAGGGACAACTCTCCAGAATGAGTGTGTTTCCATCTTTACTGGTAAAGCTGCAGGTTGCTAGGTTGTTTTTCTAACAGAGATACCACCACATCCAGCTTTTTGTTGGTACAATTGGCATAATGGGATGGTTTTGTTTGTTCCCAGCAAAGGTATTTTAAAATCCAGACACTCTTCCTGTAGGCAAAGCTGGAATAGTTTAACTAAAATTAATGTAAAAAAGAAAACTGGAGCAAAACCCCTTAGGGAATAGCAGTTCAACTGAAAATAGTTCTCTGGTTAACTTAAACAAACAAACTTTAAAACTGGGCTGCATTAATTTAATCTGGAAGTGCATGTTTTGTTGGTGTCTTACAATGTAGAAGTGCAGTTAGGTGAGCTGTCTGAGCTCTCTGCCCTGCAGAGCTGCATGTCTGTACTATTTCTCTCAGTAGCCTTTTTTTTTTTTAAATTTCCTTCTTATTTTACTTCCTTTTTAAATAAAAAACTGCTTTGTTTTAAACAGCTGCAGGAGTACAGGTGGCTGTGGACAGTGCCAGGGTCTCACAGGACTAACAACTTCAATCACCTTCAGCTTTTTTTTGAGTGGCAATTTCTCAGAGTGTTTTGTTAAATATTCCCAGCTCTGGTTCTGATACAGACATTTTGATTGACATGCAGTTTTTGTTGGGTTTGAGTAAATGTGACTGTTGGATATCAACATGGAATTGCATTGGTAAACACAGAATTGAATTTGGCTGCAACTATTTTCATCTAGTATCAGACTGTGGAAAGTAGTGTCCACAGAAGGAAAGTGAAATATTAAAATTCTTAAAGATCTTTAATCCTTTTTGTTCTTATTTTCTTTCTCTGATATGAAGATCCTCAGATGTAGAAAAACAACACTCATGTGCAATACAAATGTATCCAAACATTGAGGTTAGTTTATTTACATAAATGCTGTTTTCTTTGCCTTCCTGAGATTATTTTCAGTGCAAATCACTGTTGCTTGAATGTGCAGTGCTTATAATGACTCAAAAGCTATTATGGCTTCTGCTCTGAGGGATTATCAGCTTCTGTAGCAATGACCAGAGAAATGTTCTGCTTCCTAATTGTTGCTCAAGTCAGCTAATTTGCCTTTTTTCCCAGTGTCAGAT
>NW_008237902.1:652480-717152 GCF_000691975.1 Corvus brachyrhynchos
GCAGCATGGGGGTGGTTGGTGTGAGAGAAGGACCTGCAGCCCTTAGCTCAGGTGTCTCTCTGGCACCTCTGCCCCACCACTGGGGACACTGGGGTGTCCCCTCCATGGAAAGGCTGGAGGCATTTCTGCCCTTGTTGTTTGGGACACTGCTCAGATGTCAGCCTGCGGCTGGGCCCAAAGGCCCCTTCAGGTCCGGGTCCATCCTGGGAATGAGAAGATCCCATCCTGGGATAGTTTGAGTTCATTCCTATTACTTTGCTTTCTCAGGGGTTCTGGCTTCCCACACCCTCAGGAAGGTGATTTCAGCACCCATCCACTCTTGGTGGATTTGGCTGGGACATGTTCCTGGCACTAAAGATAAATCTCTTCCCAGTCTATCATTTTTTGATGAGCATTTAAGGAAGCCTTGATTTATCTCAGCTACCACACATCTCAGTGTCTCCCTGTTACTGACCAACACAGCCATTCTGGTGAGATATCCCACATAATCACATTATGAGGCAGCTCATTCTCTAGTTTGATGAAAGAAAAACGATTCAATACAAGGATAAACTGAAAACCAGCTAAGACACAGTGTATTTTTTTTTTTTTCACTTGTAAAAACTGGAGAAGATATGTGAGATTTTACATCGTGTATGAGCCAATGATCTCATGTCATCTTTGCAGTACCGGATTAAACACTAACTAAGGTGTTCTTCCCACATTCTAAGCACCAGATTCTTTTTTCTGTCCTTATCAGATGACAGGCTCCCAGGCTGGGAAGCTCATGCCCAGAGGCAATGGGAAACTTCGGTTGATTTTCAGGAAGAATGAGAGAACTTCTCTCAGTAATCACCTCCTGCTGTAGAAATAAAGCCAGGAAAAAAAAAGGCTTGCCTGGGGCAGCAGTGATGGTTGTAATGGTTTTGCACAGCTGGGCATTGGAAAGAAAACATATAGACCAAAAAAAGGCTTATTTCAGGAAAACATCACAAATAAGATGTTGGCTGAAAACTGTGGTTTATGCCCAGTGTTTCTGGGCACTCGTTGGGGTGTCGGGTGGCCCCAGATCAACATGAAATGGCACAAGGTACAACGCTGAGAGATTCAGGTGAGGTTTTGGGTGGGTGCTCCCTCTCTCACACGCTCACACTCACACTCACATCCATGTTCACACAGTCTCCAGTATTAAAGGAGGTTTGAACCACAGTAAAATATCAGCAAGAAAGAACATAAAATCTGACACACAAGAAATTTGGGCTTGAATAAAAAAACTTGAGGCATGCTGCTGTAATGAATATTGAGCTGTATTCTGGATTCCTAATAGACACCTTAAAAAAGGCCATATTAAAAGGGCAGCCAGTTCCTATTACTTTTTAGCAGATTTCATGGTCTGCTTTCAGGCTATTGCAATGAATAACAAAAATAAAATATTCATTCTATTTTCCTATTTACTTTTTCTAACCTACCGAGTCCCCAGAGCACTGTGGAATTGAAGCGCATCTCTGATGGATAGCAGTGAGGAAGCAACTGTAAATCAGTTTTAAATTGCTCTAAGTGCAAGACTTATAATTTAAAAAAATATAGGTAAGGAGCATTGTTTCTTGTTAGTAAAGGAATTTATGGTTTTAGTATGTAAATGGCAAGTAGCAGCCCAGTGAGCCAGAGCAGGTCTCAACAGAAAGTTTACTTAGGTTTGGCTGCAGGCTGAGGCCCCAGGCAGACCTTGGTCAAGCTTGGGAAGGCCACACTGGAAGAACTTGCAAAACCAAGGGTTTTAGGGACAAATCTCTTTTGGGAAAAGCCACCGTTGTACAATGTATTTCACTGGGGCAGCTGCTCCAGCAAAAGTTCAAGAGCCATTGAAAGGGAGCCAGCTTTTCTGTGTTTACGAACATCACATTGATTTCTTTCCACCTCTCTCTTGGTCAGGGTAGGCACCAGACATTTCCTGGTATATTTATTCCTGTAGAAAATGTGTTCACATCCAGAGTCAAAAGAACTTAGGTAATAACAAATTATTCTGGTAATTCTGATTTCTGTTTTCCAGACCCTGCTGGCATACAACGTCTGAAGGGGCAGGAAAAAAAGGCCCCTTTCCCTCTCCAGTGCCTGTGACAAGCATAATCAATAAATGCTATTGGCTGCACTTCTAGTGTCTCAGAAAGGGATTTGCTTTAGATCTAGTAGGGCAGTGGAACTTAATTAGCAATTGATTATTAGAGGAGTTCACTGATGAATAACAGCAATTTTATATGTGTAACTTTATCTAGATATAAAACGTGATTCACAAGCACTGATGTATTTTTTTAAAGTCCTCACTGGAACACAACAGTTTTCAGAGCTCTCCTTGCTGAGCATCCTGGTCACTGCCACTGGCTGATGTGTGACCTCCTGTGAGGGTGACAGGGACCTTGCAGGCTGGAAGGGTCACAGCAGGGCTCTGGGATGGGTTTCTGGCACTGGGTTCCCACATGCCTTCACCACCAATGCTCTGTGCACAGGGGCTCGGGGGAGTGACCAAACTGGCACATAGAAACTGCCTTTCAGATGTGGAACAATGCAAATGCTTCGTTTGGGACAGATAAATAAGGCTTCTCTGGCTGCAGCTGAGCAATGGTTGTGCTGTGTTTTTGCTTCACAAAACTCAGTCCTCTCCACCCTCCCCCCAGGCAGGATGAAAACACGGGTAATCACCCCAGAACCAGCACCCTGGTGCTCAGTGCCGACCCTTTTGAAGGTTATGTGGCTCATCCCCTGCTTTATCTTTTGTGCCCTTCATCCTCCTCTGTTCCCCACATCCTGTCTCTTCCTCTGGCCAAGGGGTGCTCTGTTTTGCCTCCCTTTTCTGCCTCCACTTGTGTCATGGGTTTATTTGGTTTATGTATATATATTTTTTACTGTTTTGTCTCATGGGGACTGCATTTAGTACCATCTTACGCCTTTCTTTTTATGCTTCCTACATCCAAATTGCTCAGTATATCACCAAATACCATCCTGTCACTCTCTCCCATACCTGTTTACTGCTGCTGCTGTTCGAGGCTGCAGCTCTGTGTAAACAAGGAGGTGGATAAATTACCCAGAGGGTTCATGTTCACCTCCCATCACCCACTGGCCATGACGCACGTCACGCTTTCCCTGGGCATGAAATGGTCTTTTCCCATCATGGGCTGTGGGATAATAAAAGAGTTGCTTACAATAGAGTAGGCCTAAGGTGACAGAAAAGCAGGAGTGATTTACCCACTCTATCTACTTTTATTTATAACTTGTGGCTTCTCTTCTGAGGGGATAAAAGAGGTGTTTTGACTTTCCATTTCTGGATTATGGAGCAGAGGGTCAAACCCAAGGTTTTGACTTGATGGTCCCATGACCTGAAATAATGTGACAAGTGGAGCAAAATGACAAATTACCCTTTAAAATGTGTGCAGGTGTCACTGAGAGTAAATTGGGCACAGAAATTGATTTCATGGTATTTGCCTCCTATGTCGAGGTAAGAGCCTGAGCAACTTATTCAGATTTTCAGTAATTTGGGGCACCTACACCTCTTCCCAGACTTGCAAAGTGTATTTTGTATGCAACAGCCAGCCCTACATCCTCAGTTGCTGGAGCTAACAGTTCCTAAGTGAGTTGGAGCTCAGTTGGAACTAACGTGCAGTTACTGCCCACAACCAGCAGCATTAGTAAAACGGGACAGAAAAATGGGCATTGACCATCCAGGCTTACAGTTTGTATCACTGTGCACATTTTCAAAGAAATCAAAGATTCAAGGTCAGGTTGGACAGGGCCCTGAGCAACCTGTTCTAGTTGGAGATGTCCCTGCTCATTACAGGGGCTTTGGACCAGATAACCCTAAAAGGATCCTTCCAACCCAAACTATTCCATGATTCCATTCCTCATATTACCATTCTAAAAAATGCACCAATTAACAGCAAAGGGAGGTTCTGCATCAGCAAGCTCTCGCTACAGCTTGATGGTGTTGTACCTGCCTGAAGGAAAATCACTCATTGTGCAGGGTAGCGGGACCATTTCCTGCTCAGTAAAGCCTCTCGTGCTGGTTTGGATGTGTCTGCAGCAGCATCTCCTGGGCTATTCCTTGTGTTACTGAACGGAGATTCTGCATTTCCATGTCCTGTATGGGCAGAACCAAGCAGTTTTCTCAGTGCTGATGGCATCCCTGCCAGTTCACTGTGCTTCCACATCCAAAATAGCTCTGCGTGGAGCATGGGGAGGAGCCTGGAGCTGTGTCCCAGCATGGACATGTGTGGTGAGGAGCAGGTTGAGGAGCAAATGGAGACAAGGAAAGCAGTTGCATTACGATGGGGGTTGCTAATCCCCGTGAGCTTTAGATAAACAACATCTAAAATTTCCAAAACTATGTATCTTCCCTCTTTTCATCTCAAACCCATAAATATTTCAATTGATTCTGAGATCCCGGAAAACTGCAGTCATCATCAATCACACACTTCCTCTGCTTGCCTACCCACCAGGTGATATTGAAGAAAAGGACATTAGCACTTTTCTGTTTGGTTGCCTCCAAGTGCAGCGATGTTTGTGCTGTGGTGGGATGGCAATCACAGCAGAGCAGCAACTTTAATTGCCAGGCTCTCTATGAAATGCAGCAGAACTCCCTTTGCAGAATTTGATACTGTGGCAAATGTATCTAGGAAAGAGATTTTCTAAAGTAGATTGTGGAGATACTTACAGCTTTTTACCGGCTAGGCTTGTAGTTCAATGCCTTAGAAAGCCTCAGGCAGCCTAGAGAGGTAGCACGGGCAATCCAGCATTTCAGTAGCTCTAAAAGCAGTAACTGTATCAGCTGGCAGCGTGATACCACCAGCAGAAGCAAAGAGGGAGAAATATAGCTCTTAGCCTGCTTAATTTCCCACAATTAGAAGCTTTCAAAGAAACAGAAGCACACAGACATTCACAGAAAGAGTTGCAGAGCCAAAAGAGGCGGGGCCTCCCTTGATCCTCTCTTTTATTCGGAGAAGGGGAAAGGGGAGGACTGGGGGTGGATCCGGGGTGACCGGCCAATCAGACACTGCTGCTAAAGAGTTTGAGTCACATTTGGTATTGCCCACGCTTTGGAACAAAGGAGTTCAGCTTGGGGAGGGGGAGGGGAAGCTCAGAACAGGCAGCAACAGTAGATAAAATAGGTCATAAATTTTTAAATGGTAGAGCATATTTTCATTTGTTAAATAGTGTTTCCTGTTTTCAGTCATTTTAAGGGGATTTTCGTCATACAAACTGGATCCTGAAAAGAACTCAACACTCACATTATGAATTTATCTCTGCAGCCATAATAAAAACTTCATTTCTGCTCAGTTTAACACAGTGGGTTCAATCAGGTATTTAGCACAACAAGGATAAATCTGCATTTGCTATTCACAAAATGGGCCAAATGTATTAAATAATATCTGTTCTAGTGTGACTTAATCACCAGATACTAAGTTTGTTACCCAGACTTCTCTGGGAGAACAGATGGGATGTGTTGAAAGAGAAGGTGTGTCTAGAAGGAAAGCCCCTTTCTGCCTGTGGTAGCCTCATTCTGTGTGGAAGGAGAGACAATGACAAGGTTTCACTCTGTCACATGAGAGCAATTTGCCAGACAACTCAGAGCAAAACCCAACCCAGCTCATGGAACCATCCTATCCCTCTGCACCCAGGTGTGCTTGAACCTGCTTATACCCTTCCCCTGTCCTCCAGTAGTACCCAGGTTCTGTACTGGACTGGCACTGGAATGGCACAGACTGATTTGGCTCTTGGATTCTGCGGGCTGGGCTCAGGACAAGGTTCTGGGCAGTCACAGGGACCTGCTGAGAAAAATCACTGGGAATTTGACAAATCAGCTCTAGCCGCCTTCACAGTAGTGGACATACACAAACGGAACTGATGGAGTTTCCTTTGCCTGCTAAAGGAAGCATGAAACAAATTATTTTGTGTCCAAAGTTTGTAGTAGAGCCATGAGGGACTTCTAATTGAGAGCTAATGTGCACTTTCCCAGTGATTAGGTAAACACATTTTTTTGTTATTTATAATAGCTTCCATCACACAGATTCAACTAATTACAAAAACTTCCCTTGTAGAAACCATTTACAATTTTAATTCCAATTATTTTTTGATAATTCAGAAACATTTTTCCTATTACTCATCAGAAAGCAGAAAGTTAATCCATTCATTACCATGCTGAAAAGCTGATTTGAAACCAACCATGGATTACAAAGTCAGACTGAAGGTGAAAAGCAGGAGTTTGCTGTGCAGAAAGTTGAGTGGGGTGGGAATAGCTGTAATCCCCCCAGTAGCACATGGCTGAGGAAAAGGAATCGTTTGCAGAGCTGGAGAAGAAATGCAGCAGTGCATTTACAGCCTGAGCACTCCCATGTCCAGTGAGCTCCTTCGTCCTGCTCCGTGTCAGCCTGGGACGTGCGGGGCCGGAGCTGGTCCTGGCTGATTCCCTGCCAGAACAGAAATGCTCTCGGTTTTGCTGGTTTTGCACCAATCTAAAGGAAAGCAGATAGGGTGAGAGAGAGTCCTAAGGATGCTGGAGGGTGGGGTTTGTTGTGTTTGCATTCCAGAGACATCCCCCAAATCCCACACAGACATAACCCACACCACTCGGTTGGGAACTGCAGGCATCTGTCATGTGGTAGCTTTGCCCTTAAAAATGCTTGTTTTACTCAAACCCTAAAAAGAGGTTCAAAATGCCTTTCACAAGCACTGGGGGATGACAGTGAATGTCCTGTGATTCCTTCTGATTGAAAAAAATAGAGGTCAGGTCCTTCCCCTATCCCTCTCCTTAAATTAGATGCTTTCAGTGGAGCTGCACTGATTTACAGCCCTGGCCAAAGAATGAATACATTTCTTTTAACTGAAATGACCTTTCTATAATGTACCCAGTCTGGAAATTAAACATCCCATCTGATGTCCCGTTTGGAATTTTATTATATGAAGCTGTAAGACATATACAGCTTTTTTCTCTGAAAAGTCATTATGCTCTTTGTTACACACTCATGTAAAATCCTACAAAATTTGCTTCTGCCTCCCAATTTTTTATAACAAATTCCAAATGCAGAGCCCCATAAAACTAGCTAGTGAATTCCATGTGAAAAGCTTCGATTTCTGTACATAAATACTTTCAGAGTTGTATTCCTACTATCTCTTATCTTCTCCAAATATTTACTTAAATACATTTTTTGAAAGACAGTTTCAACCTTCAGAAATGAATTGCTCACTAAAATGGGTTTGACAAGCCATGAACGCAGCATTCAGGTTAGAAAAAACAATATGTTTTAGTTTTGAAATACATCTTGCAAGGCAGGTCTGTGTCTTTGGGAGGTGCACACTCAAAAGGTCCAGCTCAGCCCGTTTCTGGGCTGACAAGGGATGTTTGGGGGCCCAGAGATGGAGACCCTGGCTTTGCAGGCAGCAAGGCAGAGAGGAAAAGGAGGGACATGAAGGATGTCACACATGAAAACAGTGGGGGCAGATTTGACCTTTCAGACCTTTCAAGACAACGTTCCAGCCACTTCTGTGAGGGCACCACACCCACCCAGCCACCTTCACCTATCCCAGACAGAAAAAATGGCTCGATGAACGCCTATTGTCTCACCACTCCACAGCCCTTGTGCCCCTCCCCAGCCCTTGGAGGGCTCTTCTAGATGGCTTTTTTAAAAATCAGCCTGGAGATAAGTGCAGCACCTCTGATTACTGGTACAGCACTGCCCAGTTATTTGGGGCTTTGCTGAAAAGGAGCCCGATTTGCTTTCAGCAATGAGCTGTCAAGACACGGCTGCATTAGACCTTGTTACCATCAATCCTCCCCTGCAACCTGGGCAGAATAAATTGGATCAAGGGAGCAAAACATTCTGAAGCACTATGGGTTCAGTGACAGAAACCATGCAGGAAAATGGGTCTGGGGCTGTGGCACTGAAACCACAGATGAACTTCTGCTGAATATTGGGCCTCAGAACACAAGGGTGAAGAGATTTTCTTTGGGCCTGAGTCACCGCTGAGCTGGCACTGCTGTGCACACTGTGCCATGTCCAGCACACTACCTGCTCCCTTCCTGATGTGCCATGGCTCTGAAAATGAGCGTCTCACCCAAAGCAGTCCTTTCTTCTTCCCTCATCCTCCTCTGGTGGTGGGATGAGACCAAAATTGGGAGCATGGTTAGTGTTGTCACTGCATGGAGCTGCAGAGTGGTAAATTTAAGCTGAAAACTGCTGAATATTTCCTGGGGGATGATGGAACCATGAGAGACCTTGTGCTAGAGAGCCAGAGCTCAGCCTGGCTCATCTCTGGCAGCTAATGAGCATGGAGAGAAGGCAAAGTGTGGATCAACACTGCAAAAGTGTTTTCCAGCACATCTCCTGCACTGAGCTGTCCTCAGGAGCTGTACAAAGCCATGGCTGTGTTGAAGTGCTGTGATGGCTCATAGAGGCACGGGTGGCAGCTGACCTGCACTTGCCAAGCTCTGGCCCTGGGATAGAGACCACTCAGAAAGCAAATACCAGCAAATATGTTTGTCATTGCTTCAGCTTTTTGGAGAGGCACCATTGTAGGAGAGGCCAGGCTGCCTCAGTAAATGGATAAAGGCAGGTAGTGAGTCGGAGAGAGGAAAGCATGCTGGATGAGCTCCTTGCAGGATGGTGGGAGGGTCTGTGCTTTTTGGCTCTCACCCCTGAAGAGCCAATACTCCTGCCTTGCCAGCCTGTACAGCTCTGAAAGCAAAAGCCAGAAAGCAGGAAACCCCTCACTGCTGTTAATGAGCAATGGGACCAGTGAGGCTGAAGCTGAAGGGAGTGCATTAAGAGCCCACCCAAGCACAGAGCCTTGTCATGACAGCACTTTGCTAGAAAGGATCCATTTGCTTCCCAGCCAACCCCAGTGATGGGCAGGCAGAGCCCGTCATCCTTGTCATTAAAGATTGCTCTGAAGGGAGCAAACACCATGTCTGAGATCTGCCAGGGCCGGCCAGGCTCAGCGACCCTGCCAGCCCACTGCAGGTGCTTTAGCACCCTCCAAAGTGACCCAGAAATGCTGGCTGGTAGGGCAGCAGCACTAAGGGAGCACATAAAATTTCTAAGACTTTCTAACACTGCCCTGGGAGGAGGGACACTGCACCAAGAGCTGAACCAATGTGGAGCTGATGAGCGGGTCAGCAAGTGCTGCCAATGCAACATGCATGTTCTGTATGTGAGTACAACTCTGAAGAGAAAAAAGCTTCACAACTTTGTATTCTCTGCCCTAGAGTCACTGTCATCTTAAGATTCAATGCAAAGATGAAAACAAATCATGCTGTCAAAAAATCATGCATTAGAAACAAATTATTCTCTCTAAATGCATCTTGGCAATATAGTTGATAAACTGTGAGTATGGGAAATAATTGAAAAAGCAGGGTGGGGACATGCAGGATAAATGACTAAAATAAGAAAGTAATGAACATGTGTAAATAAAAGCCACAATCAATAAATATAAATTACACTGTGACAAACTGTAAATAATCAGAGCATTTCAGGCCTGCAATGTGATCCTTCTTCAGGGAAAACTTGTGTTAGCAAATCTGCAAAAGCCTTAAGAAGAAAACAAGAAGACATGAGGTTATCAGGGCTCTTTGAAATGGCAGACACGATGGATTAGCCCCTGGATTCATTACTCAAAACCTCCACCAGCAGTATGGAAGACATGATACCAGCCCACTTCCTTCCTCCACCCCAAGGTACAAATAATCCTGGCAGGAGTGATGCCCTCAGCCTTTCTCACATTGATACAGAGAGATTAAAAAAAAAAAAGGGATGGCTTTTTTCCTTCCTGATTTAGCCATTTAGAAGGGGCTTTTGAAGGCTAACTCTTGTCTCTTGATTAACTGCACTTTCTTCCTCCCTCCTCTGTCTCAGGAATTCTTGTGCTGTTCAGAAATAAACACTCACTGTTCCCAGCCTCTTCTGCAGATGCATATATTGAGGCAGTTTTTTGTCCACCATGGGGGATTTTATCCCATCTCTGTTTCCAGGTCCTAAATCCTTTCCAGATCCTGGGGATTAAATTATCATCAAGACCAGACCATGCCAAGACCCTTCAGCATGAGTGGGAATGCAGCCTGCATTAGGAATGAACTCAGCCACTGCTGCTGAGAGCATAAAGCAGCCAGAGATCTGCACTGAGGATGGACTGAAGAGATTTGGGATGGATAAGGGCCGGTGGATTTACACCCTGGCCTACTGGCTGACTCTTGACTTCTGAAAATGAAGGTGAGGGATGACAGACCTTCATTTGCTGTTTCAGAACATGGTTGCTTTGTCTCAGCACATCTTTAACTCATTGCCCAGGGCACAGCAGGGAGGTTCCTGCTCACCTGCCCACCGTGGGTGCCCTAAATCCCTGAATGTTTGGTGAATCATAGAAGCACAGAATGGTTTGGGTGGGAAGGGACCTTAAAGACCATCCAGATCTAATCCCCTGCCATGGGCAGGGACACCTTCCACTAGGCCAGGTTGCTCCAAGCCCTGTCCAACCTGGCCTTGGACACTTCCAGGGATGGGGCAGCCACAGCCTCTCTGGGCAACCTGTGCCAGGGCCTCACCACCCTCACAGGGAAGAATTTACTTCCAACACCTAATTCAATCCTGCCCTCTCTGAGTTTGAAGCCACTCCCCCTTGTCCTGTCACTCCAGGCCCTTGTCCAAGTTCCTCTCCAGCTCTCTTGGAGCCTTTTCAGGTGCTGGAAGAGAAGAAGTTCTCCCCAGAGCCTTCTTTTCTCCAGGCTGAACAGCCCCTGTTGCTGTGGGTTTATGTCTTGTTAAATGCAAGTGGATGGAATGAAAATTTTGTTAGTGGACAGATTTGAAGGAAAGTATTCACTGCTCTCTCAAACGGAAGCTTGCTTGGAAAGCACCCTCAGGAGCAGTGTTTAAGGCAAAGATTGCAAACTCCACCTTGCTGCTGGCTTGCAGACAATATCATGTGGTAAAAATACATCATGCTCTACGTCTAGGGGTAATAATAAGAAAAGAAATTACATTAAAATGTAAAGTATTGTCAGTGGTTATTTCCATGGAAAGTCCATTTCCATTTAATAGCAGAGAATCCATCATGTTATGCCTTATTTCAGCTGTGATGGCTCCCAAGAAAAGATGTAGGTCACAGCCTGTCAAAGGCAGTGCCTTTGAGAAGAGCTCACGGTGCAGTTTTCAGGTGGTGGAGGGGAGGGTTGCCCTGCCACTTTCCTTTACAGCCACACCAGCACTCACCCTTCCCCAAAAGTGGTAGAAAATGTCACTAAATTTGGCTGTGGTGCTGTAGCACTTGCTGCAATGTGAGCAGGGGCTGATGGAGCAAAGCAAGAGAGTGGCAGCCCTGGAGTTCACACATGCAAAGAGCTGCTCCAGGGGGTGTGTGAAGAAGAAATGGGCAGAAGGTTTGAAATTTTGGGTACAGGCGAAAGCAAGGCTCACCCAGTAATTCTGCATCCCTACAAGCGCTCAGGAGCCCTGTTGGGTTAATGCTGTGCTGTGACTTGCACCACAGAGTCCAGGGGAGGCCGAACAGCCAAAATGCCCTGGTTTTAATGTAGCCCTACCAGCAATGGTTTGGGACATACCCTTGATCCAGTATAACAGAGGATTTCATGAGGCTCAATTAGCAAGGTAATTAATTAATCAATTATGTAAAACAGATGAGCAATCCGATATCCTGTTCTACAGTGATACAGCTCTTTGTTGAGACTTAATTAACACACAGGCTTGGGGACAAAAGAAAAAAAGAAAAAAACCCCCAAATCCTACAGAAGAATCAGTTGGAGAGAACGATTCCAACAGAGGATGGAAACTGGGCTGGAGACCAGATGGGACGACAGCCCTGCTCTGAGAGGATAGTGGAGTTATTTTGGGTAGTTTAACAACCAGCCTGATGTTTGTCTCCACCACTACAGCCAGCTGAGCCAAATTAGGCTCTCCTGCCTGCCAAAACAAATCTGTGGTAATTCCTTCTGTGTAACTGCTCAGTGCCCACCTTCCCAAGCTGGCTGGTGCTGTACATGACAAGGGAGGCGTTCAGCAGATGTGTTTATTGTTTCTGTGCCTCCCAGCTCCTCTCACTCTACCAGGAGGGCTGCAGGGCTGAGCTGCAGCTTTAGGGTCTCTAACAACCACCAAAGCTCGCTGCAGGTGTTGGATTCCTACGTGACCTGTACCAAAAGCAATGCAGATATTGATCTTCTGTAACAGCCCCTTGTAACCCAAAGTATTTCAATAGCCTACATTAATCTGTGAAAACCTACATCTTGTTACAGCCTCTGTTTTATTTAATTTTACTTTAGGCTAGTAGTTATTTGGGTCAATTCTTTGCCAGTTGTGATAAATTGATACATCATCTGTGATGGAGCAAAACTGTGTCAGGGCTTCTACTTATACAGACTCTTACTCGAATATGTTTGCATTAACCAGATCTGTGATATTCAATACAGAAAAATCAGTGTCAAACCTGTGTCTCAAACCCTGCAAATAATTGTAGAGGTAGTGTGTTTCCAAAGCTTAAACTAATGTGCTTATGGACCTTTCCTTTAGCAATATGCTCCGGGGCCAATTTTCCCATGTTCAAGGGCCAGATTGCAAATGTATTGGCTAGGAATGGAAGTAGAGTCATGCTCCAGCAATGATTTTTATTGAGTAACTATAGATGAGAAAAGGCAGTTACTACCTGGCAAAGACCCTGCATTTTAAGTTTTCTTTACAAACACTCTCTCTGGCCAAGCCTTTAGTGTGGAATTGCAGGAATTTATAGCAATATGTGGAAGAAGCTGATACTCAAGACCAATGCTGCCAGAGGCTGTATTTCTTTCTAAGGCTGCTGCCAGAGGGGTTTCTTGCACAGCTACAGCTGGGAGCGTGACTGCAGAACCACTGAATGCTCACATCAGAGCCTTTACATACCTCTCCTTCATTGCTGGGCTGACAGACTGCTGCAACATCAGAATTTGCTTCTGGTCTTGCTCCTCCCTTCCTCCCAGAGTGCCACTGTGTGGTTTAACCCGTGCTTTCAGGGATTCAGTTCAAGCACTTACTGGATAATGCCCAGCCTGTAGCAGGAACCTGCCTCTGCAGTTTCTGGGTTTTCATGGGCTGATCCCGAGCTGTGCCAGTCACTGGGAATTCTCCACTGGAAAAAACTCGGTTCAGTCCTGGAAGATGTGGATAGGACTTCTCTGTTCATGCTCAGGGGGTCTGTCCCCCTCATTCACAGCTTACCTAAATCTGTTGGTTTCACTGTTTCCTTTCTCTTTCCAACACTATAGGAAACCATCTCTTCCCCCTGCCTTCTCACCCTCTCTAAAAGAGCTGGTCTCATTCCAAAAATGGGAGTGTTTAGAAAGTTGAAAGCCTATTAATTGCTCTCTGCCTCTTTTTAATCTATTCAAAAAGCTGTATGGCATGCAAAGCTGTTGTGACCTGATTTTTCTTTTTTAATATCTCACCCTTTGACTGTCAGTATTTAAGGAAAAATGAAACTAATCATCAGTGAAGGCTGTAATGCTGCTGTTTTGTAACTGCTGGAGAGCTCAGAAGAAAATTTTGTAAGAAAGGGTATAAAGGAGGGAGAGAGAGAGAGAGAGAGAGAGAGAGAGGAGGTGTGTGTATAAGTGTATGCCTGCATCTCACATTACAGGTTTCTCAGAACAAACCAAAAAGTATATTCATTTGCAAAATAATATTAGTAAGATAAGGAAAATATTTGTATCTTGGAAAACAGTGAAAAAAAGGGCCATTTTTGTAACTTTGTCCTGAGTGCTCCTTTCCACGTAGAGGGATGACCCCCCCAGTATTGCCCAGCCTGGCAGATTTTTTAGTGAGGATGCAAAGGTCGGTCTGCACTGTCCTCCAGGTAAGATTTGTCCCTGCTAACATTTCATCTTAAACCCCAAATGACTTTTTACTATCGCTGGAGCAACAGATTTCAGCCAGAGACACTCTTCAGTAGGGAAGCAAGGGCTGTATCTCCTGGCAGGGAATTCATGGAAATTAGTCTGAGATTCTCCTCTGAAAATGGAGGACAGAGTCATGGAAAAGCTAAATATAAATCTATGCAGCTTATCAGGACATGACAGGTGGGATATAATAATCTACTATGAGTATTTTAATGTATGAAACCAAAGTACAGCATTAAGCCCAGCACAAGATGTTACAGGGGGGAGCAGCAAAGTATGGATGATAAAACACAAGCTAAACCTTATATTAGGCATGGAAGGAATTCCCAGAAGTGGATTCCTCAAAATTCCAGTGGGTATCCCACTCCCAGGGGGGTCTAAAGACATATATATATATATACACACATATAAATACACACATGCATATATTATATACTTATTTATATACACATTTGTAATTAGAAGGGAGTTGTGTGTGTGTATAGCTATGCATGTGTAATACAAAACAAAGCTTGCAAGGTGCCTGCAATTTGAAAACTAGAAGGAATATTAAAAAAAAAATAGAGCTCCAATCATCAACCCTTTCTGACAAGTACAATCTCATTTGCAACTCACACACCTTTAAGCTCTGGATTTCTTTTGCTTTGCTCCCAGTGCTCAGGGCCACACACAGCATCTGACATCTGGAACAGCTGAGACACTTCAGCACAGAAGATCAAACACTTCAAAGAGTCTCAGAGCGGTTTGGGAAAGGGAAAACCCAGTTGTTCTCAGAGTCAGGTAAGGCAATGTACTGGAAGTGATGTGTGGTACCCACAGTAAAAATAAACTAATGAATGCAGGCAATTGAACTGAAATTTCACGCAGGTTCTGACCCTTGATGACCCAACTCAGCCAATGGTGCATGGGCAGATACATTATCAGAGCATACCTGATGAGAATTGTGCAAATGGTTTCCTGTTTTCACCTGGTACTTTTTAATATTCCACATACAGAGAAAAGGTGATGAAATAACATTTTTAACTCTGTAATTAGCACTGCAATAATGCTGCCTGTTTAAATTAATTAGTAATATTAAAGAGAAGCTCTAATTTAATTACAGAGACACAAACCCAGGTTCTTCTAAACGAGGATGGCTTCCCACCAATTGTATTTAATATAATTTTGCCTTCATTTATCATGTAGATAATGGCCACTGCAGAGTATGGCTGTGTTTGTGGAATTGCCCTGGATACCTTCAGAAGAGACAGAAAAACATGATAATTTACAATCTGGGGAGGAAATAGAAATGAAAGCTTCCCCCTCTGCCCTTGCTAGTTCCTTAAAAATAAATTTTAATGTAATTTGAAAAGTTCTGATTTTGGTACAGTTATTCCATTCAGTTTGGTTTCATTTCTGCTTCTAAAAGAGGGGTTTCTGGAGACCTTACATTAACTCCACAGATTACAGCTGGCATTGAACAGGGATATAAGTTATGATGCAAATATAAAGGAGCATCCATTTCCATGTATGATTAAATGCTGACTCAAGGTAGTGCAGTATTTTTGATCCCCTAAGTTTAATAAAATTCAGGACAGGCAATAAGGAGTCACAGACAAATTAAAATTTATTGAGACAGACAAAAATGCAACTATTTCAGACTACAGTTAAGCATTTACAGTTAACCAAAGGTAGCAAAATGCTCACATTCCACTTAACTCCTTATGGAAAAAGCATTCAGAATTTACTATGCAGTTCTACTTACTATGATAGTCTACATCCATCTACAGTAGGGACATCGAACTGAAACACGTAATATTTGGATCTCTCCTTACAGATCTACACATTGAACAGTAACAGACATCAACAGCATTGAGAAAAGTATAAAAAGACCAAAACCCACCTACTGTAGAAAGGGCTTTTTGATGTATAGTAACTGTACAAAGCAGTCTGTGGATGAAAGGATGGGATACAGGAGGGACTGCGAGAGAAGCCAACAAATGGAGGAAGCGAAGCTTGAGCGACCTGGTGGTCTGGGTCAAGTGGTGACCTTAGATCTACGTCAGTTGCTGCTTGAGGGAGAAAAGGCTACAAAACTCCTAATATCAAAATATTCCCATGCCAGAAATGTACACTGAGACTAACAGACTAGGCTGGAGAGGCAAAGAGAAGCATTCACTAACAAACAGTGTTGTTTTAAATATAAACTTTACATTTTCAATATAAACTGTAGAATAAATATTAAATAAACACTTCAAATGGTTTAAAATAATAGTACAGAACAGCTTAAAAAAAAAGGCAAAGAAAATGAAGAGGATTCTTTGTGTTCACAGCAAAGGCCAGTAATGACCCAAAAAACCCAGCTGTGCTGAAATCCGAACTCAACATTTTGATTTAACTACAGTAGTTAAAAGAAACACAAAGCAATGGCTAACAGTATCTCATAGTCTGTAATATGAAAAGAAAATGAGATTAAAAATTGGTTTGTGTCTCTACAAGAACGGGACAACTCTGATTCCATTTGGTTTGTGTCTCTAAAAGAATTGGACAACTCAGATTCCATTTTTCACAATGAGAAAATGATTGGAAGGTCAATGACTTGATTCAGATGGGAAGAAAATAAAAGGAAAAAGAAAGAGAAAGGGAAAAAGAAAGAGAAAGAGAAAAAGAAAGGAATTTAATTAAATTAAGTTGGAAGCAAATTAAATCCTTTACAAAGCATGAAGAATGGAAGGGGCTCGATCTGGAAGAGCACTGGTTCTTGGTAGAATAGCTGGTTTCTTTATCACTGTTTCATTAAATAGAAGATTTTCTTAATGCATCTCCCCAAACTGGACACACACATACATATGCACACACATATTTGTGCATAAATGTATATAAACAGACACACAGAGATATACACCTGTATATATATAGGCTGCAGATCCCCCACCATGGGAGGATGCCAGTGGATCACAAAAGGGCTTTGCTAAACAGCTTTGCAGGATTTGGGAACTTGGTCTCAAAGCAATCCAGAGTCTGAGCCGCCCTTCCAAGCACAACAGCCTGTGTGCCCTGCTCCTGCCAGGCTGGGACCGCTGGGATCGGGCACTGCTGCCCTGCAGTCCCGTGCAGCTGCCCCAGGCCATAAAATGGCACATTTCCCATGCTGGCTCCGAGTCAGAACACTTGCACAAGTCAAACAGGTGACTGAACAGTCACCTGGAGAGGGGGTCTACCTGAAACCAGGCCAGCAGGCTTAGAACAGTTGTGTGTACTTGTGTTTCTGGGTGCAGGGAGATGTGCTACCGAGGCCACCCCAGCCAGCCAAGGCAGCTGCCCTCTCGCCAGGCCGTGCTGGGCAGGGAGCTGTTTCACTGGGACCCACCCCATGTTTGAGCTGGTGAGTCTGGGAGACAGCAATTGGTTTATAGTTAGATATAAACCCTTCCAGCTCTGATTTGGAAGCATCACATGTGAAAGATTACAGCCAGGAGACCACCAGTGGGTGGTGCTGCCATGTCTGCTCATGTAAACGGAAAGATGTTCACATTCACTTTTGAGGGCTTATTTAACAGCTTTATTTTAACCATCTTGCATGTTTCCTTGTGACACAGCCTGCCACAGCCTCAGACCTGGTACTGCCTGCAAGGGCTTGGATTGACAGGCTTTACCCTGGGGAGGTGCTGGGCAGGAGAAGGGGTTTGCTCTGTGACCTTTGATGTAAGGCATAGTCCAGGATAAGCTGTTGTGGAGGGACACAGGACTGCCAAAAAACCCCCTAGCTCTGTGGGGTGAATGAGTCCAGTCAGGAGGATAGGCATAATGAGCCAATTGTGGAGCTCAGATTTATGTCAGAATGAAATGGCAGCTCTGTGCCTCAGGCAGGTCCTGCACAGGACAGCAGAGCCAGACTCATAGAGTGTGGGGTTAATGAAGAAAATACCAGAGGAAAACTAGACAGGACGTTTGAGAAGGAACCTACTGATGGTGTTCAATTGCTTCTCACAAAATCATATTTGGGGAGACAAATGCTGGATTATCTGCAAGTTGGCAGGATTTCTGTGAAGCAAATAGAAAAAGTGTGTGTGTGTGTTTGTGTGCTGTGCAGCTCATGGACAGTGATTATTGAATATATTTTTCTAAAGCTACGGGAAAACCAAAGGGATTTGTTTGAGGCAGGGCAGATTGCAGGCCTTTTGCAAATGACTGTGGTGGCAGATTTTTGGGAGGATGCAGGGGCGTGAAACAACAAATTCCTCATGGTTTTATACATCCTTCTGCATTAATGATGATTATGTAGGCTTGCTCTTTGTTTGCAGGTCATTGATCTGCATAAATAGGAAATGCAAGAAGAGAAAACAGGAGAGCCCCTGCAGCACATGGTACCTGAAAGGAATTCCACTTCTGATCACGTCTGAAAGCAGAGGTCCTACTCAGAGGGCTGCCAGGTGTGCACTGGCTTTGGAAAGGGCTGAGAGCCAACACCCTCAGGCCAATGTACCTAAAAAACTGACTTCTGCCAACCTGTGCAGTATTTTCCAGCTTTCAAGTGACTATGTAGTCAACCATGTTGTGACTCGATGCTGTCTCCACCTCTACATACATTACTAAGAAAAAAAATCTAATTAGTCTTTGTTATAAGAAACACATTTCTTATTCTGCAAAATAACTCACTGGCCAACAGGCAACTGCTAAAATACTTAACCTGCATCCTAATGCAAGAGTGGGGTCAAGGTTCCTCTGACTGCTTCAGAAAACAGCAAAAGTAATAAAAGGTCACCACAGCACATTACTGCATCCAAGAACTGCCATGGGAAAGGACACTGCAAATAATTTAATGTCAATATGCTCTGACACAAGAGCTTTGAATATATGGGAAGTATCGAGGGAATCACAGATTGGATTTTAATACTATTCTTTTTTAGGAGTGTGTATTGCAAGTGTGCAGTGTGTCACACTGAGCCCAGGGGTTCTGCTTTTGAAATATCACCACCTAAAGCTGCTTTTTTAAACAGGCTTCTTTACATTAAATGAATGACAGTTACTTTTGAGAGTTTGTGTCTTCAACAGCATTATAACTTTGGAAGGAGGGGTTGCTAAATGGAGAACAGACAGATCTGTAGTGTGTGATCTGGAAGCAGAGGCTGCTTGTGTGTTGTTAGTGACCCTCCTAGTGCAAATGAGCTCAGACAGAAGCTGAGGAACAGCTCTGGAGGTGGTTATGATGCTAAAAATTCACAAAACACTTTCCCTTTAAACGCTCTGAAATGGAGATGGACTCTGTCCCCTGCCTGTTGGGCTTGGTCCATGATAGCTGCAGGTTCCCAGCATCCCTTAAGATCAAGTCCATGTTCCTTTATCAAATAAAGAGTGAGCTGATCTGTGTCCTGTGCCCTAGTGGGAATTTTGCCTTCAGTGTGAGCTGGACTAAGCCTGTTGAACTCATTCATGTAAGGAAGAGAAAGTCCTGTCAGTGGGTTTCCTTCTGGATTAAACCCCTGGTACTGGGCAGCCACTGTCCAAAGAGACTTATTCTTTACTAGGACATTATAAATATGGACTAGAAAATGAGGCACCTGCTTTTCCTTCTTGATGAAAGAAAAAACTGTTTCTGATATGATCCAGGTAACAATTTATGACACAAATTCTCTGATATTCTAAGCCTTTGTATTGGTTTGTTGAGCCCCTTCCAGGATTCTTTCACAGGATGGATTTCATAAGTGGTGCAAGTGAGGATTAAGACACGAAATGGTTTTAAAACAAAACTCATTGCCCTTGTGGACAGAACAAAAATCCCCCAAACCAACTGAACAGAAGCTGTACTCCAAACAGTCCTTGCTGGAAATGAAGTCGTCATCCAAATAAAATTGACTATACAAAATTAAACTCAGTAGAGAGGGAATATTTGTGCCAGGTACTCTCAGATACAATTGCAGAGATATGATGTGAGTTGCAATATTGTGCAAAACATGAGTCCTCATTATGATGGGCACTACCATATATAACCAATTTCATCATCCTTATCATCATCTTCATCTTCATCATCTTCATTAGCTGCTCTTACATGAATCTTCAGTTTCCCTTCTTTGTCTTTTTTTGTTGCTTCAGGTTCCTCTTCCAAATCATCCAACAATACAACAGATCCACCACTGCCAAAATCCCCTGAAGTTTCTTGCTCTTCTTCTGAAACAGGCGAGCAGGAAAGGTCATTTCCTCACAGAACACCAAATTCCACATTAATCACTACCCTTGTCATGCAAGCCACTGTCATTTGCATTGTTATTTTAAAAATTCATTGGTTTAGCTATTCATGAAACAACCTTTAAATTTCAATTTTCATTCTGAACTGGGATAAATACGTATCAATTGACTCTGAAAAACTTTCTTGCATAAATGGCCCCTATGCATTGTCCTCATCCTAGAGACATGACTGGAAAGTTCCAGATCGTGGGCATGCAGGCCAGAAAATCATTATTCCTTTGTAAATACTTGAATTCCATCACAGCTCTGTAAACCAGGCTAAAAATATTCCAAAAATTATTTGAGTGCATTAACTTCACTCTGCAAATGTAGCTCTTAAACCTAAGATCTGTGGTGTGATTCTGGGCATCCTGGATCTTCTAGGTCTTTTTTCCTTCTCAAAAAAGAAAACTGCACTCACAACCATCCCTGAAGCACTCTGAAGCAATGCAGGTGAAATCTTCCTTGTCTAGGCACAACAGCTAATTGGTGATTTCACTTACCTACATAATATTGTCCTGTCAGCCATTTCATTGGGCTTGGTTGCTAATGTATGCAATTTTACACATTTAGGCCTTCCATTGTGCATTCCAGAGTATACAGAGCAATATATTTAATAACCCCACAGAGCAACCCCAGACCCTTAATTTTAATATCACTAACTGCACTTTCCAGGCTGGTAGCAAAAGTATCTTAACAGTGGTTATTGCCTGCTAACTTGTGCTGCACCCCTGCAGTCCAAAGGACCAATGAGGGATATACCATTTGTAGTCTGAATAGGAAAACAGAGGAGCACTTTGAACTGTGGTACTCGTGTTTCCCTGTTGTCCCTTTTGTTATCATACTCGGTGGTACAGCAGTGGCAGGGCTTACAGCAGTGTTAATTCCCTCGTTGTCTGAGGAAAGCACATCATTACTCACCACAGCTGACTGTCCCTTGCTTTCTGGAGCCAGCTATCTCATTCCCATACTTATCAACACACCAGCACTGCCCCGTGCTGCCATGGCACTGTGTGGCTTTGTAATAACCTTCTTCATTGCACCGGGGGATGAAAGCACCTGAATAAAATATAAGGTGTGCTCAGTAATGCAATCCTCTGCAGGAGCAAACACATACACAGGGTATTATGAACTTAGCACTTATATACATGAAGATCTTGACAATGTTGGCAAGGAAATACATGTGATTATCGGGTGCCTGAAAGGGGAAGGAAATTACATCTGTTTAACTCTTTTCAGACACCCTGGTCACAGTGTATAAATGTTTGTTTGCACCCAGCACACAGAGAAGGGTGTCATACACTCCTAGAGAGAGGTTCAGTCTGTCTCTAACTGACTGATATTCCCACAGAGCCTTTTCAAACTTAACTCCTGGTTTTAAACTTTTCTTCCCAATTGGATTATTATCCCAACTTCATTAGTTCTGCATTTCCCTTCCATTTGCACTCCTTCAATGTTTATCACGAGTCCTTCCACAACACTGTAATTATCCCTGGAAGGTATCTGCCATCTGCTTACTATCCATACTAATCTCAGGCACATCCCCAGACTTACTGAGAGTTCCCATGTATAAAAGAAGAAATCATGCACAGGCTTTACAAAGAGGGACAACAGGCTTTGAATCAGTAAGTCTTCAGATTTGGAGCCCAAGATTTGTCTCACAATAAAACCAATATAGTTCAGCCTTGTAGAGTGTGGTTCATTCTGGCTTTTGCAGACAGGGAAACTCTCAGGAGAAACCTGTGTTATTGTTCCCACCATTTTCAGCAGATACAGCAAATGTACTTCAAGATAAAAAGCCCTCTTGTCCTTCGAGATGAATTAGCTTTATTCCCACTGGAGGTCAGTGCATTCATTTTTCCCTTCTTTGTCAATTGCTTCAATTTGAAACATGGCATAAACACACCCTTGCCCCCAAATTTCTTGTCTCAAATGATTTTTGAGAAAGTGTTTTTCTCCTTTGTCAAAGATACCAGTGATTTACTGGTGATTCAGTAAAGTTTTTTAACTAGTTCCATGTGTAGCATCTATTCAGACAGTACACGTGTCAAAGGGGCCACTTCCATTACATTTCTCCCAGGAAAAATGAATGAGAAGGTGCTGCCCAAATGTCATGAGATTTCCTATATAAAAGACATAAAAGTGGAAGTCAGTCTGTCTCATGCACACAGAGAGCTATACAAAGTGAATCTGAATATCCAAACTTGTTGCTCTGCAGATCTTGCCTCATGTTTGAGTGCTGCTAATGCAGGTCTGGAAGGTGAGAAGAGAAACCTTTGAACATCTGCAGAAATCTTTGTGTATCAGATCAGTTCTGGAGACCACATCCATGAGTGAGAGTATTTTAAATAACGTCAGAGCATGATCTTATAGCAGGTTTGCTAATAGGTACCACCATTATGTTCATGTACAAATGCTGAAGACTATCAAGGACTCATTTTCACTGTTTACAAGACAATAGTTCTAATAAAAAATGTATGTATTTGCCTTTGCAGGTTTTTGTAAGTTAATGCTCAGTGTTCAAAACTTTATTTCAATACTGATTAGGAAAAGTATTTTTTTTCATATTTCTGCTCATGTCCTGTCACTGGTAAGCACTCCAGGTGTTCATCAAGCTATACACAACCTTAGGAAAAGTGCTCAGGTGCTGACTTTGAGCTGGTGTAAATCAGCATAGCTGTGCCCATGTCACTAGAGCTGCCCTGTTATATCTGGTGAGCATCTGGCTCCAGGGAAGGATCAAAGGGGGGACCTCAGAGGCATTACAGGGTGAGCAGAAATCAGCTTCTGCATCTTAAACAGTCTCATGCTTTCTCTTTTCCTTGGGCAAAGCAACCTTTCCCTTCTTTGAAACAGGCCTTTTTGCATAGTTTCACTGTTTCTTGTAAGGCATGAAAATGTTCCACACTGCCTATAAAAGCTTTAAAAGATTTAAAAATAAATTATGGCCCAGGCTCACTGCCAACATAACTGTGTGTGGAATAGATTCACACTTTGGGTCACAGTGAAGAGTGGAAGGTACTTTTCCTTCTGCGTGGGAAATTCGTGCCAATTTGTATGTAACACTGGAGCTTTAAATATTTAGCTATGCATACTAATGCCACGGTATTTGCCAGCCATCAGAGGGAAGATACAGCATGTCCTCTCCAATGTGTCAGGTGCAGGTGATAATTTGGAGAGGATAGAGAGTCGCTGGGAACAAGTGTTGTACAATGTGATGATTCTCCCTGTAAATTGTACACAAATCAGCCTGTTTTCATTAGAAATAAGCTGGCTACAAGCTCTGCTATCCTGGAGCATGGCACCTAGACAGCCCATTTTCTGGGTTTGGCATCAGAGAACATCTGGCTTTCCTCTCCAGAGGTTCTTGCACAGACAGTGCTTCCCCACGAGCCTCGACCCCACAAAATGTGAGTCACTCCCCACCAAACTGCCTCAGGCTACTGAATGCTGCCTCCCCATCTCCCTTTGTCCTGGGAAGGATTTAATTACTCCACAGAAACTTGAACAGCACTCTTGCATCTGTATCCTCTTTATGGATCCAGACCTATACCTCTTTTTTTTTGCATAATTTCCTTATCTATATAATACTCCCCTTCCTTAGGGAACATGAGGAGAACAGTTATATGCTAAAGATAGTGAAGCACACAGGTAAAAGCCTGACAGAATTAAGTGCTAGCCAGCACACAGCTCCTGGTATTAGCTGTTATATTAGCTGAATCCACAGGGTTGATGCAGGAGAAAACAGTGACAGGAGCAGAAATTTATTACTTTAGTGATGTGGGAGAAGCATTATCAGGCTGCACAGTTGTATGCTCTGAAAGTACAGTCTCTGCAGTTAATTGTGCTCTAGATAAATCTGGTAGGAAAAGATGAATAGTGCTGTTTACTTTTTAATTCAGTCTCCTGGGATGCTAGGCTTCATTTGAAAGCCTCCAAATTCAACATATCTAATGGCAATGGCTTTGAAGTACTTTGTTGCAACTGTCAAGTGTTTTGAAAAATATACAGAGAAGAAAATATCAAAAGTCATCATTTTTATCAATGGATACAAGTTAACAAAAACATTTTTCATGTTACTACCCGGACTGTAAGTGCTGTGCTCTCTATGTCAGGGTCAGAGGAGGAAAGAGAATAATTAAAGATTAGTTTCTCTGAAAATATTAATCTCTTCTCCGTCTTCACTGTTGCTATAAGTCACGTGTATGTTTGGGCTTCCATCTGAATGATTTTTCAGTCAGTGAAAAGACAATGTTTTCTGCTGTATAAATAGCTCTGATATCAAATTAAAATCTTCCAGACAGGTGTCATTATGCAGGAAGACTTTCAGGGTAGGTGAAGCAAAGAGTTCCTCTTTATATTATAATTTTCTAGCTTGTGGAACAACCTGTGCCTGACACCTTGATTTGTTGAGCTTTACTACTTTCATTCTTCTTTTATTTTTTTTTTAATACAGCTGACTAGAAGTTATCTGTGCTAAGGGACCATTCTTACTGCTTTTACTTTGTCATTTTACTCCTGCTATTGTGATCAGATCCCAGTGACCTGTGCTACAACCACCTGCATGTTGAACTACCTGCAATCCAGGCATCATTCTTCCCACACACCAGAAAAACTACTTATGTTTCAACCTAGATGACATTTATAGCACACAGAAAATAACAGCAAAGCATAAAATAAATATGGGATAGCCAAAGCTATCTATTAACAACTGGGCTTCTTATTCTTTTAGGTGGCTTTGAAAATCATGACACCCATGAGAGAGAGAACACTGTGACTTCCTCTGCCACAACATTCCCTTGAACACAAATGCAGAATATTTGCTGAATGGAGCACACATACCCCAAGTGATCAATCCTCCCTTTGCTCCCACAGCTACGAACAGCAGGAGCTGTAACTCTGAAACATCTTAATCTTCATGTGAACTTGCTCTGAAAGGTTGATGGATCTAAACCACAGTCCCTGCAGCCTTTGGGAATGTTTATTCTTAATTTAAACCAATGAATCTGGGTTGGGACTGTTCACAAGGCACCTGAAGCTTGAGTCCAAATGGCAGTGGCATCTGGCAATGGCCGGATTTGGCAGAGTTCTGTTTGCAGGGTCTGCTGTTGAGTATGGAGGAACCCCAGGCTGGAATGTGAGAGGCACCCGAGCAGCACTGCAGCACGAGCTGACACATCCCTGTGCTGCAGCTGGTGATGCTGTGGGATACCTGACATGTTTTCCATGGTGGGCCTGACAGCTGGGGCTGAGGTCAGCCATCCTCCTCAAGGGTGAAATGCAGGGCTTGCTGTAAATGGGGGCTTTCATCTGTCCTCTGCAACTCAGTGGTTGGGATCTGTGTGCACAAATGTGCTGGGACACGAGTTTCGATAAGATACCAGCACACAAACACCAGGCTACACATCACTGGGTGATTTTAGGGTAGGGAATTAGTCACCTGAAATTTTTTCAGTTCAGCAACCTGATTTTTTAGCAATTAATTGGGAAAATGCCAGATGGGGATTTATTTAACCTAATTTTAGATATCCATCAGAGCAATGTGAGTCATGAATCAATTCAGGCTCCCAACAGGCACGAAAGAGAGGGACAGGCATGACCACATCTTACAGCATGAAGCATCCTGGAGGCTGCCTAAAATGAGATTATATGAATTCCTGTTTTCATTTACACAGAATATACTGAAACATTTTAAAGAGTGATTAGGTGAAATTGAACCCCAAGGAAAGCCTGCATTGCGCCATAGCTGCAAGGGAATATGAATGCATTGCCTATGCACCTTCAGTCACCCTTCAAAAATGGGAGCCCTGAGTATCAAGCAGCTTCCCAGCACTTACTCTGACCTGTGAGGTGATAAGGCAGTATTAAGCTCTGTGCAGACAAGGCTCTGCATTTCTGGAGAGCAGTAAATTAGTTCTGAACCTGTTGCCACGCTGACACCTGTTCTGTGTGTTGCTATCTCATTATTTGTTTAATTTCATAGTGTCAGGCCTACACTCAGTGCTGCATACTCCCGACTCAAAACATTAGTCTCTAATTGAAAAACCATTACTGCATATAAAGTTACAATAATCACAGAAGCTTTAATTAGTTGAGTAAATGAATAGCAAGTAATCGAACTTACCCAACAGACTCTTCCCTCTACTTAGCTTTTGAATTCTATTCATTTCATTCTGGCAAGGAAGACCTAAAATATAATGTAAAAGAATCAGTTTCCAGATGGTACGGGACAGACTCTGCAATGACTGGCTTCACTGCTGACATGAAATGGAGGCTACTGTACACCTGGGACTGAGAGAAGCCCATATGCTGGTACTGTACCGCAAAACAAATTTGTCATTAGCTCCACTAATTAAAAAAAAAAAAAAAAAAGGCAACACACTGTCGTTGAGAGTAGTGTTTGGGGGCCATTTTAATTGTTAAACCATTCTACCTCTCTTTTCACCAAATTGACATCATGCCAGCTCTCTGATTTATGACTTGCTAATTGGCTAATTTCTGCATTAATAAAAGAGTCAATTCTTGAGCTTTCTATCAGCAGTAGAGCTTATTTCTAGACTGTGTGCACTGACACTTACTAATTTGTTTGCTTTAACGATCAAGGGATATTAATACAGTTCATCTGAGACATTAACATGGTTCCACAATGCCCTTCACACTGGTGCTGGGGAAAAGAGCTTTTTAACACACCTGCTTGCCAGCCTCTACAGGCAGGCCCTGAAACACAGGGAGAGCCAACAGCTCCTCTTTGTATTGCAAATCGCACAACTCACCGCCCGGCTTCTGGAAGCAATAGCACCACTCGTTGTTGGAAAGCTTCCCATCCTTGAAGGAGTCGCAGGAGTTGAAGAGCGGCTTGACACACGGCTCGTACTTATCCAGATAAATGGCACTGATCTCCGAGGGATCCAGCAGCAGGTCATAGTTCATGTCAAGTTTGTTGAACATCCAGCCTAAGGAATCCTTACAGATTGGTAGGATGCTGGTGTCAAATCCTGTAAGACAGGCAAATATTCCCCAGCTGAACCCTGACATGCCCTGGGCACAGGAACCACTTCTAAGGTGAAGCCCTGCTAACTTTTCTTTTTTTGGCTGGACTCTGAACATTGAGCTGACTTGTGCAAAGCAGAACAAAATCCTAAGACTCAACTGATTGTGTAAAGCTTAAAGCCCAAGCACAGCTACAAACTACTCACACTCTGTGGGAGCTGTGGGGTGGAGAGGGCTGAGATTCAGACATGATTTATGTAATTCAAAGTTATTTCTAGTCAAAAAGTTCTTGCTCGATTTTTTTTTCAGTCCTCAGTCCAAGGGGGTTGGCCTGGTTCCAGGAAACTGAAATGTGATGAGAAAAGGCTGCATCCACCATATTTTCAAACTAGACTGAATCTGAATGCAATTTAAATCCTGTTTCCCAGACTCATTTCTAGTTGCCTGATCAAATTCTTTCCTGCTGTGCTCTCACCTTCTACCTCTCATCCTTGCTTTTCACTCTTCAAAGGCCTGTCTGTGTGGTTTGTGACAACAAACTGCTTTGATCTGGACTGTGAGCTGTCTGGGGGAGGCAGGGGGAGAGAAGAGGTGAAGCGCCTCTGTTCCTTACAGCACTCTGAGGGAGGGCACTGCTTCAGCTGGGAGCTGCACAGAGCTGCCCATGCTCTTGCATGCTGTACCAGCACCACTCCTTCCTGCAGCCTCCAGGATTCTGCAGCAATACAGGATTCTGCTTTTCCAGCGCTTTGGAAACCATCACCATCATTCATTTTAATAGCCCAGACTCTTCAAAGACTGCTGCAGCCGTGGTTATCACAGAAAGCCCAAGTCATGCATATAGATACCCACTGTGTATGTGAGATACATGTTCCAGTATCCTGCAGTCTCCAGAAAAACACTGGCATGGGGCATTATAAATCCACAAAGCTTTTTCAATGCTTAGACTAAATTCCAAGTTATCTACAATGTCAGGAAGTATATTTATAATACAGAGATAATAAATCTGATAATAAGGGTATTAGTTTCAACCAGGACTCAGAAACATGAATCTGTTGGCTGGAAATGTGCAGGGACAGAGGCCTGCTGATACCCTGGGCCTCTGGTGCCCACACTGCTCCAGCTGTGAGCAATAACCTGCCTGTGCACTGCTCACTCTGCTTTGGGCCAGGTGGAGAAGCCTGATGAGCTTTTTCCTTCAGCTGCATCATTCATTGAAAGAGGTTAAGCTTTATTTGCTGTACATGTCCCTTTCAGGATGCTGCTTTGTTAAAGTGAAAGCTGAGATGTTGCTGGAATCACGCTGACAGTTTGTCCAAGCTCTGCAGCCTACCTGCTATTTTAGGCATTAATCCAAAGGAGAGCAGGGCTTTTTGCTGGAAGCTGTGCTTTTTGTATGCAACTGTGGCTGAGAGTTGTCAGTGACCCAGAGGGACAATCAGAAGGGTTAACTAATGGGAAGGTTTGTGTCATTCATAATACATGTTTCTCTAAGGAAGGAAGAAGGTAACGCCATTTGCTCAGGGCTAGAGGCAGCTCAGGCAGGGAAGAGAGAAATAATGCTGAACATTTCATCACATTTTTATGCTGTTATCTCCCATAACATTATCTAATCATGTTTGAGCACAGTGAAAAAGAACAAGGCTGCATGAATAGATGTAGGGAGGAGCTGCTTGCCTTGCTGAAGCAATTAGAAATACTGACTTCAATTATTTTAGTCATCTGAAGAAGGCAAGCAGGATTTGATCACTGTGCAATCTCTTGTTGAGAGAAAGGATTTAAGATTCCTCACCTTTGCCTTTACAGAGCAACAGGAGCAGGGCACACAGTCCTGCCCTGTACAGGTATATGGTGCCAGATTCCCCACCCCAGGGCAGGTTAAAAGTAGTCAAACAGGCAGGGGTGGATCATTCAACTGCATGGTGGAGCTGGGATCAGCTTCAGCTATCCCAGTTTAACAGTTTTTAGAGAAAAAGAGTTAAGTTTCCAAAGTCTGCTCTTTTTCTGCACAGATGCCCTCTCTGGAAATGGACTTTACACACTGTGGTGGCACTTACTGCTGCAAAAGGTAACTTCAGGGTGTGTTGTATCAACAGTTGAGTATGGTATGTGTTGCTCAGCCCTGATGGGTCTCTAAAGGTCATCTCTTAACTGGCAGGGATCAACGCAGGGAGGAGGAGATCCCAGGATGAACTTGCCCCTGACAGTGCCTGTAGATTATTTCTGAGTCTTGTTTTCCTCCCTGCTGGGAAATCTCCACCTGTATGCACAATGGGGATACAACACCAGCCTGCCCTCAGCACAGATCTGTCTGAGCATATCACCAGCAGTGACTGCTGTGAGTACAAAGCTGCTCTGTGACACACCATCAGGGCTTGGATGGGAGATACAGTTGTGAAAGGTCACTCGAGAAGACAGTTAATTACATTAGTTGAAGAGGTTTTGACTGTAATTTCTTATAAATAAGGGAGCTTTCACTGTTGTGACCAGAGTTCCAGATTAGATTTATTAAGAGGCTGGTTTACTAAACAGTGCTGGATTATCAGACAGTGTGATCTGGAAGTCCTGAAATATTGAAGTGGTAGGTGTAACACAAAGTCCTTAGCTAGATGGTTATTATCAGTGGAAAGTTAAATCTTTAATTGTCCCTCAATATGTAGTTGAATGTAAATAGTAGCTCCACTTCCTACTGTCTCCTGGTAAAAGGTACTGCCCATAAATCACATTTTGGAACATTGCATTTGCAGCCCAAATCCAACAATCCTGGATGCTCTCAGCACCCAGCACCAGGAGAGAAAGCCAAATGTCCCCTAAATGTTCAACACAGGCTCTGACTCACGGCAGCTGATGGAAAATGGCTTTTGGAGCTCACTTACCTTCACTGGGAGGTCACTATGCTCCCACCAGCCTGGTGAGACCAAATGATATTGAATGAATTAACTTCTTTTTAGAGTATTTTGATATACTTATCTATAAATATGATGCAATTTTCTGGATGAAATAAACCATAGACTGTAATTCTGTAAAGAATTCAGTACTTGGTTAACAGGCTGGATTTCCAGCACAACAGACCCAGAATAAGCAACCTCAGTGAGAACCTTTCTGCATCTTTCTGTTCATCAGGGTAGTGCTGCAGTGCCTTTGGTGAGAAGCAGGAGAACAGTGCAGGCTCCACATCCCTCTTGCTCTCGGCTCCTTGGCAGATGCTGCCAACACAGATGCCAATTAATGTCAGTTGAGGTGGTGGCTGCTCTCATTTGGACACCTGCTCACAAGGACCTGGACTGAGACCATTGTGTTCCTCTTTCCAACTGACAGCATCCTGACAACTTTCATTCACTACAGAGCTGGAAGGAAATCAAGCTGGTGACCTACATGTAGAAGTCTCTCATCCCATTAATACATAAAACACTCCACCTCCTCTGATTTAAAATGGAATTAAATTTAAAAAAGTCTTTAGGTGAAAATCCTAATTAAAAATAAACACACCTTCTGGCATGACAAAAATTATTTTCCCCCTTCAAGAGTTGACTTACATGAGCCATTTTTATTTTATTAAAGTATACTACAATTAAATTAACAGGGGTATAATTAACCTAATTTCCCCAATCATTTAAAATAAAAGAAGGAGGAGAAGAAATGTTCCCCAGAAAAAATCCTTTCTATTGCACAGATCTCCTGTAAAAGAAAAACAACACTCACTCCAACCAAGGAGACTCTCTAGATACAATACAGGGATGTTATGAATTATCAACAGGCTCAGGAGCAATTTGAATCTGATCTCGCTACCTAATTAGTTTTATTATTTCCCTATGTCAAAGCAAGTCCCTGAGTTTCTTGTATCATTTATTGAGGAGATTTTAATTGCACAAAGCCTTCAGAAGACAAAGTACCTGGCCCACAGTGCTTTGCTGGGATCAGAGAGCTCAGGGAATGAAGGTTTGAAATTATCTCCATCATCCTTTTCCTTTCAAGAGACTTACAAAGAAAACAAAAAGGAGTGTACTTTTTTTCTTCACCTGGGGGTGAACATAATACACTCAAAATGCTTATTTACACTCACACATCTTGAAAAATTAATGTAGCATAGAGAAATCTCTGCTGGAAGACCTTCTCTAGACAGCCGATGTGTCCGAGGCATCGTAGTCATCCCATCCCACCATCTGTTCCTTTTACTGCCACGGGGGCATATCCAAAATGGATTACTTTGAAGATGTTCGTGCCTTTTCAAACTCTGCAGGCACAACCAAATCAGTTCACTTTAATGAAGTGATGTGTGTGATGAGGAGGGTAACACATGCAGAGCCATAAAAAAAGGGCAATGTGTACATCAGAGCGTCTTTCCAGAGCTGTGTGTGTCCTGTTTGCTAGGATTCACATACATTCTTTTCTACACCTTGGGTATGTGAACTTTACTTTGAATTCTGAATCCTGTTTAAGGTGTCTTTCATTTTTAGAAATGTTTGAAGCTGGAGAGAGACAAATACTGCTGTCTTCGCTCTGTGAGTATTTTCAGTGCCACCAGAGAGAATGTGAGCTGCAGAATTTGGCACATGCAGATTAATTCATGAATACTGTTGCAAAAACCTCAAAAAGAAAAACAAGCCCAAGTTTTGTGGCATTCAAAAATGGCTTAGGCATCTAAACTCATGAAGTTTCTTTCTTTTTTTTTTTTTTAACTGATATAGAAGAAAATAAGAGAATGTGCCAAACTAAGTCAACAGTCTAAAAATGAACATTGTTGAGATCAAGTGTTTAAGATCATCAGGCAGCCTTTCAAATAAAAGCTGCCAGGAATCAAACTAAACTAGAAAGAGATAACAGCTCTTCTGTGAATCAGAGCAAACACTGCAGAACTACCAGGAACATTTTTCTCACTGAAATTACTTAAGCAAAAAAAAAAAAAAAGAAAAAGAAATTCAACACCTTTAGGATTGTATTTGGTCTTTGGCCTCTGGCAAGGTCATCATGAGGATGTCACAAATCATCTGCATGAAAACATCCTTTTGACAATCTGATAAAATGAGATTTCCTGTGATTTTGGGCCTAAAGGACTTCAAACAAAGTTCAAAGCCTCTAAGACTTTCTGTCATGGGGTTTGAAATGAATTCACATCTGGAAGCCATGATTAGCTGTACATCCAGTTGCTTTTTGCACTATGGTTTGGATCCTCAGCATGCGAGTATCTTTTTTTGGAGCACCATTTCAGAAATAAGTAGGACATGTGGTTTTAAAGATACTGACTTTGTTGTAAATACTATGCAAAATAAGGAACACATGAAAAAAGGTAATTTACACAGAATGTGACTTGTTTCACCACAGAGTTTTAAGACATGTGGTGAAATTATTGGGTTTGAGTATAGTTTTGAGCAATATAGTCTGTGGTATATTTTCTCTTTAGGAAGAGGTAATCTATTGCTACCCCAGCTCAGCTGGCACAAAAGAGAGGGGCTGTGGAGGCCTGGACCAGCAGAAAATGCCCACCCTGCTGTGCTGGGTCTTCTCTACTGTCCCTGTAGCCTCTGTGATGTTTCTCTACAGGGACACCAGGTGAAAAGAGCCATAAAAGTAGCAGCTGACTGAACCCTTCAAATTCTGGGTTTGAGCCCTGGCTTTAGACAGCTCATCCCAGAGAATCAGTGAAGTGACAGTGAGGCACACACCTACGCCAAACTTGTGCATCCTATTTTGCAGCCCAAGGGCCCACGTGTTTTGGGACATACTGTTTAAAAGAATTAATGAGTCCTTACAGAAAGCGAATTTGCATCTGCTCTCTGATGAGCATGACCTCTTTTAACGCTGTTATCTGAATCTTTCCCCTCCCAGGTGGCAAAATGACATCAAAATCAGTCATGTTGGCTTAACCCACAGAGAGTGAATGTCCTCTAGACTGTTCATTTTCTTCCTTTCTTAAAAAAAAAAAAGGCATCAAAGGAGGCAAAGATCGTGTTATTAAATACCTCAGACACAATGGATTCCAGCTTTCTTGAAGATTTAACTCTTCTATCTCCATGGCTCAGATGTGGATATTTTAATTATTCTTTCTCTTACATAAACTGCTAACAGGAAATTTTAAAGCAAATCTAAGTGAGTGTTTTCCAACATTGCCATAGTGTTCCCTATGCTTGTATGCCATATTTTCATCTTATGCCACTGACATTGTGTTAGAAAATGCTTGGCCATAAAACTGGTCGTTAAGCAGAGACCAGAGTCCAACCCCAAGAAATGATTTGGATGCAGCCACATTGAATTGGAGGTTGATGGAATTTAACTGTAACAACTGTATCATATTAGTTAACCCCAGCACTTGAGGAAAGTCCCTGAGCAGTTTCAGTTACTCATATAGAGGTGATCTCCACAGCCTTCAGACACAGTTATCTGCCTGATTAACTTGTGAAGGTCTGTCTCTGACTGCCAGTTTTTAGAGCAGTTTGGGCCAGAGAGAGGACAGAAGGACTGCAGCTCCTTGAGAAAACAGCACTTATTTGCAGGATCAGGTCTCCACTACCTGCTTATTCACTGGCACCTGCCTGACAGGATGTTGTAGAACCAACAGCTGTGGTTGGTTCAATTCTCTCAGGTTGGGAAGCTCCTACAATACCCAATGTGCAATGGGAAAGGGGTTTTCTTACTGCCTTGTGCTGTCTCCGAGCTCGTTGGCTTGATGACACGATTTGCATCCTCATGAAGGGCACCGAACCAGTCTTTTAGTCTTGAAGCCAGGTTCCTCAGTTCTTTGTCTGTGCAAGCTAGGAAAGAACAAAGCACCAGACTGAGTCAGGAGCACCAGGGAAAAACCTCTCCCCAGAGAGTCCATTAGAAAAATAGTGTTTATGGTTGTAAAGTTCTCCTCATTAAGAGCTCTGAAGGAAAAAGAGAAGGTCAGGGGAAAGGATGCAAGCTAAAAAGAAAATGTAATTCATTATGAATTATAAGTTATACTCAAGTACTTCCTTGGAATCTGACATGACTGGTGATGGAAGAAGTGCCACGCAGAGCTCCCTGCCGGTTGGCAATTAGAGCTATGTGACTATTTAACTTAAATGTTTTCACCTTTTAGGATTTCAGAGAATAGTATCAGTCAAACAGATGGGGAGGAGGGACATACTTGCCTAGACATGGTACACAAAAAAGATGCTAGGGATAATTTATAACCACATTTGGCTTAGTATAAGGCTATTATCACAGTAATAGAAAATATATATACTTATTTATATACAGAAAAAACTGTTATGTTGCTCTAGTTCTACTGTGAGACTCTGCCACTTCTGAAGGTTGTCAATTCCATTTTGTTAGCTAAATGTTTTGTTGGTATAACATTTATTTTCTTATAAATTTTACTGGGAAGTATCTAATTTTCCCAGAAATTTCTGCCAAGAGATTAATGTCCAGCTGAAGCAAATATTTTTAAGGAAGAAAGCTGCATTAGCCACAAGTTTCTGTCAAAAAAACATTCTTGTTTCTGTATAAAGTTTAGTGCCTAAAATTCACATAAAAAAAATGCTGTGCACTCATTCTACATTTTAAATGACATTTCTTGGAATACAGAGCAAGATTTTATGCCATAGAGGCAGACATCCCTCACAGTCACAATAAGTCTTCTCCGTCTCACTGCACATTACAATATTCCTCCTTCCGCCTTACTGAAGAACAATTGAGTCCCACAGCTCTCCCAAGTTAAACTCACTGCTCCAATGACTCCAAGGAACTTGCTGATATGTCATGGCTGTGCTGAGTACTTGTTTGTTCTCGCACTTTAGTTTGGGACAGGAATAACTTTGAAGTTAAAAATAGAAATTATAGCCTTTTCTAAATTTGAGGGGGGAGAAAAAGAAAGATTTACCCATTTTTTTTTTTCCTGTAATGCTGAAAGAGTTTGATAAATTTTCCTACGAAAGATAAAAATATGAAGATCACTATCCCTCTAAAGCTGAGTCCAGGTAAGGAAAAATCCCATCAATTAATGTAAAATAAATGGAAAACAATGCAATACTAATTGTAAAGTGGCCTACCTCGGTGAAAAAGCTTATCACTTTATTCTCTCACCGAAACTAACATTACATTTTACTCATTGTAAATTATCTTTCCAAGTTGGGTTAAAAAAAATAGGATTCATTTGTCCAAGAAATGAGTAATATAATTTTACTGTGCAAACCTGGTACTTATTAAATAATTATTGTGGCACAAGTCACCTTTAGGAGGCAAAGGCTTGAACTCTGGACTACAAACATCCCTTCCTGTGCCTTCCTGACCCCTCATTGTGCCTTCTGGACAGGTACACTGAGCTTCACAGACAGTCAAGGCCCGGGAAAAAGAAACAGTAATAAATAAACTACACTCTGGAGCCATTTTCCTGATTTAGATTTATGTACTTCCAAACACAAAGCCAACCCTACACACCACAGCAACCCAAGGGAAGCCAAATGCTTTGAGGGACACTGGATTTGCTCCCAAACTCACCCTGTGTGTAGAGAGGACTCAAGGAGCAAACTCACCCCGTGTGTAGAGAAGACTCAAGGAGCAAACTCACCTCCTCTCCCAGCCTCAGCACCCTGCAGGATGCACTCCCTGGGGCCAAACTAAAGTCTCTAAAACGAATCTCACGAAGTGGTCATTTGGTGTAAACTGCATTGACTGGGGTAATTGGAATCCACGCTTTTAAATTGCAATACAAACTAGGATTGAATGCACCAGCATAGGTGGGACAGAAGTAATTAATTAATGGTAAACAGAAGTAACTAATGGTAAATCAGACTTGAAACAACTCCTCTCTATAACTGAGCCAACCAAACATGTCAGGGTCTGTAAAATGTCATTTGTAATGAAGTCATTACAGTTTTTCCATGTCTGTAACTTCAACCATGTCAAGAAATAGCTTTTTTTGAGGGCAGTGTTTGAGAGTGGACCCTGGGTGAATTTATTGCTCTTGTTTTTGCTGACCACAAACCCTGCAGATTTCCTTTGGAATTTGATCTGAGGCATGATTGACAGTAAGCCCAGAACTGGAGTTTTCTGCATTCTGATAGTTTTTCTGTGAATAACTGAGATAATCCTTAAGTATGCTGCTTAGAGATGATTCCACAGTGGATATGATTTTGAGGTTCTCTCTTAGGACTGCAGTCTTTCTTCACAAGAATAATTGCTGTTTCATGAGTCAAACAGGAGCCAACTTTGCTGTTAATATGAGGTGAATAATAAATTTATGGACAAGACTTCCAAAATTTAATGCAAAGTTCAGTTAACTTTCTATTCAAGTATTTAATGCCCTCAATCTCACTTTCTCCTGCACATTAAAATAGAGGAAGTATCCTTTTATTTCACATTTCTTGTATTAAATTTTATTTTAATGCTACCATGCATGGTTAAAAATATCCTGCCTTTCTACCTAACGGAACTGCATTCCATTTTTATTTATTTGATTTGAACATTATCAGAGGCATATAATCATTCTGAATTTGCTTGGTTTGGGGCACATTTGGGACACTTCAAAGCGGATTGACATTCAGAGGGCAGGAGTTTTGTACAAACAAAGTCAGGCCCAGCCTCCAGCTGGGCATCTGGGAACCAGGGCACTCAGTGTTTTATTTCTGATGGTAGGGCCCATTAGTTATATATCAAACAATCAGAAAGCATAGCTCTGAGGAGCCCCTCATCTGAGATCCTTATATATAAATTTACATTAGTAGAAGAAAAAGCATTTTTAAGAACCCTCTTCATGAAAAATGCAGTGCAAATGTACCTCTTCACTATTAATAGAAGTTTCAAGTCACATTTCTCAGCTGAGAAGAACAGGGCTGTAGGAGGAATGGATGTGATAATGGGTCTCTTGCTATTTGAAGATTTATAAGGAGAGAACACTGGGGTTGCAAACAATATGGATATTGACATGACTTGAAGCACTGATTAAAGAACCCAGGCTGAAGAGAATCACCAAGGGAGGAATCTCTCCATAGCCCCTCTCTCGCAACTGAAATCTGTCCAGTCAACTGTCAACAACCATTTAAAGCTCTGGTGCTTGAAACAGACCCAAGTGCCAACATATGTAAATAGGCATTTTCAGTGGTGTGTATCTTCTCCAAGATAAGAGACTCTGGCTTCAATTCATTTCCTACACCTTTTAAAGAGAGAACAACCCATAATTCTTTACCCTGGCTATTTTATTGATGTCAACAAAGGTTCTGCCTTAGCAGCCATCTGACATCAGATCCTCCTGTAACAGGAAGTCCCGGATCCTTCCCTGCTGATAGCTTCGATGACATCTGCTCACAGCCGATGGCTTCCTTGAGTGCAGCAGGCTGGGATGGCTGCTGCTCCAGCCAGGGCTGGAGAGGCAGGTTGGGTAACACCCAGCTCATCAACCTGACCCCAGAGCACAGGCCCTGCACTTGAGGTGGCAGTGGGACTTCGAGCAGGGGCAGAACCTGTCCCTTCTCTGAGCCTCAGCAATGCGAACGCAGAAGGAGGATGTGAGAGCTGCTGGACCCAACATCATCCTCAGATCTGCATCTGCTGATGTGACAAATTATCCTGCAGAAGTGATTTATTAACAAGCACCTAAAGTGCAGATTTATTCCCAAGGGTGAAGCACTTGGTCCAGCAGTTATTTATTCCTCACAAACTGAAGGCACTGTTGCTAAATACCTATTTTCACCAAGCAGAAAGCATTAATCTGACCTAATGGAAAGCCATTAGCATGCTGTAAAGGCTCAGGCTTTTATGGGCCTGCTTTTGTTACGGACTTTTTCAGCTCTACAGATACTAATCTATATAAATTGGTGGTAAAAATTAGCAGTATAATATTTAATTTCACTCTTTCAGATAGGGACTTTCAATAGTACTTGGTGATAGAAATCAACATTAAAACTGAACTTACCTGTAGATGTATGAGATTAAATCAATACTGAATCACATCCCATTTTTTACTCCAGCCTAGCAAAGCAATATTGTAAAATCTCCATCCACTAACAAAATAAAAAAGCATAAGCCTCACAACTCCTACTAGTGAATTCTAATACTTAAAAAAAACTTAACACTTACACAGCACATTCCTGCAGGACTGTATTAGTGTCTCACTTGCTGCTGGAATATTCTGACACTGTGTGTCAAACAAGAAGTCCATATTGTCCAGGAACAAGTTACAGTGATACATTACACTATTTCCCAATAAGCAAAATATGCAACCAGATTCACAGAATGTGTAGAAAAGGTATCGTGTTACTTGACTTCCTTGTCATCTCTCTGGCATGTCTGTTGCCTTCTCATTCCTACTGTTCTTAGTCTAACAATAATTCTTACAGATAGTACTACATTCCTACCAATTACATGTGGAGAGACTGGTTCTTTGGGTTCATATTGTTGTTATATGACAGTAATATATATACAGTCTCTTAGGTAGAGATTGAGGAGAAAATTCCCTATGCCCTGAATGCCAAAGGGGAGAGAGTAGCCCTGAGAGCTGGAATAGCTTCAACTGTTTCTGTATGGTAGAAGAAAAGAAACTGCAAATGTAGAGGGGAAAAAAAAAAAAAAGTTGGAGCTTTAAAAAATGCATATTTATTTACTGAGGTTAGTGTTCTTCCCATGCAAATTAAATCTTCAGCCTAGGAACACACCGCTACTTTTTAATAACCTGCTTAAAGATGCAAATGTGCTGCCATGGAGCAGAATCAATGCGTTGTGGTAGAGGTGACCAGCCACAAAATGTAAATAAGAAACAGAAAACTTTGCAAGAGAGCCCATGGATTGAGAGGCTTTGTATTCCCTGAGCAACAAGAGGTAGTGGATGTATTACTGGAATCCAGCCCTGCCTTCTGCCTGGCTCTCAAGCAGTAATCAGCTTTACTGGTAGCACATGTGAGTGGTAACAAATGGTCCAGTCATTTGTCCTGTGAGCCTAGAGGACAAGTTCATTTAGTTTTGATTAAAATGTGATACAGCACAAACCTAAATGAAATTGCTCAATAGTGATATATTCCTCCAGTTAGAGGTAGGACAGGCATTATTTCAGCAATTCAGACGGGAAAAAACTCTCATTTTTTTATTTTTGAAGACTAACACAACAAAATTATATGGTAAAACATATTTAAAAACAATGTGGCAGCACTTCTTAAAAAGGTTTGACATAAATGTACCTTAGCATGGAGGTTGACAGGAGATCTTTTGTTCTAAGTACCAATTTTTATATTATCTTTGTATTTTGTGTGCTTTGTAAAAAGAAAATGCAGCAATTTTATCCATGCTCTCCCTGACAAACATCATTACATTTTCTTGTAGGTAAGTCACCATCTTATTTCACTGTGCTATAACTGTGTCCACATGTGTGTGGATTATTAAAACTGGCAGTTAAAAAAATTGTAGCATCTTTTGGGCTAAGGGGGTGGGTCTGCTCCCAGAAATACAGAATTGTGCTCTAAACACTGCTGCTGCAGGAGCTGGTTTGAAACTAAGCATCAAGATAAATTCAGGGCCGTGCTAACCCTCCACTTCCAATTCAACTCCACACAGATGCATATAAACACACACACACACATCTGTGTGACTTGTAGATGGCTCCCAAGTGTTTTATATGTGATATTCTGGTGATACAACTCTGGCGATAATCACCTTCACAAATATTTCACTGTTCGTGGTTGGAAGGAGTAATGCTCTAATTTGCTCTTTTCATTGAGGCCTCAGGCAACTTCTTATAATAAAAAATGACGTATTATGCCAATAATTTTATGAAGTAGAAAGGAATGGATTGTTTACTATTACTATAAGGAAAGGTAGTGCATTCCAAACATGCCTTGCTGGTCCGATCAATGAACAGCTCACATGTAAAATCGCTCCTGTAATCACCAACATTTCATGACAAAGCTCTATGTGGATATATTTGTCTCACTGCATTTTTAGCACTCACTGGCTATTCTTCCACAGGGTTGACACCCATGCTGATAACCACCTCTGATCCTTCTGTCACTTGTTTTGCCTTGTCTTATAAATACAGCAGCAGATGCCAAGATCCTGCAGTTCAGACTTTGAGACGATTACAGGAGCAGCTGAGTTATTGGGAAGACGAAACAGGCTTTGATCTGAAGCTTCTTTAAAATGGTACATTTAAAACACAAAGCTCAGCTAGAGCTGTGTGAACGAAGATTGAGAGCTACAAAGCTCCCTTGCTAGTGCTGCAGGCAAAGTGTACATCTGCTTTCCTAGTACTTAATGCTACTTCCTTTTGTGCTCACATTAATTGTGGAAACCCAGGAAAGTTCATCTTTGCCAGGTGATTAAGAAGCCTGGAGTTTTATTTTAAATATATCCAAACTATAATGATGGTGTGGGACTGTCAGAGCCAAGCAGAAAGCTTGCGGGAGTAACGTCCCTTGTGACATTCTGGCCATGTCAGGTACTAATTAAAATGTTATCTCCTGCATGGTTCTTAGCCTCCCAAATTCATTTGCCAGCTCACTCTAATGTCCTCATTCAATTCTGTCATAACACCTGAAAGGTGGAATAGAGTTACATCAATTGAAACCTAAAGCAGAGCAAATAAAAATGTCTGACTGAGTGGACTTTTCTAACAGTTCATGCAATGCTCTGGATAAAAAAAGGCTTTATAGAGTCATCATGTCCCCTCTTGCCTCCCTCCCTCCCTCTCTGTTTTTTACACTCTACTCTGAACAGATGTCCCCAACAGATCTCAGAGAAGAGACTCCAGTCTGCTTGAGCTGTGGCCTGTCCAGCACTGGCCAATCTTTACAAGAGGGCTGAGTTCTTAGAAAAACTGACCACTGCTGTGAGTTTAAAGCAGTGTTTAAAGCAAACACACAGCCCACAGCCCATGGGAGGTTTTCAGAGATACCTGGCTGCCGCTGACAGCTCAGCAGATAGTACACACTAAGGCATTGGAAACAATAAATAAGCAAAGCTGGAATAATAATTAAGAGTAGAAACAAAACTCACTGTGGTTAAAATGAAGGAATTGTGGGACAGTTGTTTTTAGACAAACAGTATAGGCTACCATAGTGTGTATATTTGGACTTTAAATGGAATTGTTTCCTACAGACTTTCTGAAGCCACGGCTGAAAATGTTAAAGACAGCCTCCTGAACTTCACATCCAGGAGGTTGTTTTGCTCCACTTGCTGAACAAAGAGAAGTTTTAGATTCTGATCTTCAGTAAAAAATGTTTTGAGTTACAGTAGTTGGAAATAACTTGAGCTGGTGATGTTAAGGGCAGCTGGTACTTTCCATAATGAAAATGGTCTTCAGCTGGAAAGAGCAAAATTGAGGAAGTAAAATTAGTAATTTGACAGTATTTGAGAAGAAATGGGCAGATCTATTTATGTTCAATTGGAGCAGGAAAGCAACAGCCAAGAATAAAAATGAAAAGATTATATATAGGGGAAAACAGTGAAAATACAGGATGATTTCACAGAATCCCTATGTTGAAGCATAAGCACATGCAACACTTCTCAAAAAGAAGCTGAAAATATTACTATATATGAAATGAGCTGTAAGAGATCTCTAATTTTTACAGTTCCTTGTGCAATCACAAATAGACCTAAACTGAACTGGGAAAAAACCCAATGACTGTAGATAATTTTTGTAAATTATTAATTTTTTGTCATAGTAAAAAGAGATATTCATTATTATTTGATACCATTCTTTTAAAATACATGAAGGTGGTTCATAGGATAAAACTACTTTTACACGATTCTCTTCTTCTGACACTACTCCATATCTTTAAGTTTGTTCAAATCTAAAATTAAGGCACTCCCAGTTGGTCATTGGGTTTTTTTGTTTGCTTTAATGTGAAAAGGTATTGTTTTTTGGGCAGCAAGATCCAAATGCCAGTGTGTTCTGGAGATACCTATTGTGGAGGTAATGTTTGGGCTCTCCACCCTCACAATAATGATCATTGCTGCTACCTGAGGAAACTAACTGCAGAAGATTGTACAGAAATGCAGAAGCAGGACTCTCACTGTGCAGCCTGAGTGGATCTAGCACAGGGCATTTCCAGAGTGACAGTGAGCACTAGGACTGATCTGCTCTCTCACAGGAAAAAAACCCACCCCACGTTCTTCCCAGAATCCCTGCTGGGATATTGGATACTACCTAAAAGCTGCAAGAGGGACCCAGGAATTTATTAGAAAGACTCCTTCTTCCACGAACTGGTATTCTATCATACAGAAAAAAAGGGGGAAACAATTGAGTAGATTCACTTAATTTTTAGTAGAGCCCACCATCCTTATTCTCTTCCTCAGGGAGCCTTGAAAAGTGACAGATAAATCCAATTTGCCTGTGCTTGAGCAGGATGGAGAGAGAGATACTCGTGAGTCAGCATATGCCAGCAGAAGCTGGTTTTCCCCCTCATTAACTTTTTTGCACATCAGCTGATTTTTACTTTATACTGAGTATATCCCTGTGCTTATTTTCTCTGTTCCCTACAGAATGTCATCACATCTGATACCACCAGGGCTTCATTAATGTAAAATGTTGTCATGTGGTGAATTATTCTTAAATGAGAAAACACAGACAACCCTAGAAGAGAAAATGAGGAGTTGTCGGACAGCATGTGAATAGGAGCATTTGAAGGTGTCCCACAGGAATTCCTCCAGCAAACTGTTGGGAAAACTGATTGAAATTCAGTAAGAAAGTGCAAATGAGACAACATAGCTCCCCTGTGGATTGCAAAGATCCCCTGACAGGAAATCAGAACTATCTATGCACTACTGCACCTTGCAAACCCAGAAACTCACAAACACCACAAGGAAAGGCAGCACTGTGACCCAGTGTTCAGGGCAGCACGGAACAACCAAGCAGAGCAGAAACCATGGTAAGGAAATACAATAGTCCTGAATATTGAGAACCAAATTTGCCCGGATTTATGATCTGACTAGGATTTTATTGGAGCCATTTATACACCAGAGCAATGCCATTAACAGGAGAAGAGCAATCGGTAGGTGAGCAAACACACTCGTCTCGGACAGTTCATCAGTGCTCAAGTGCATCCCATTAACAAAGGCATTAGAATGCACTTCTCATCAGATGCACAAGAAAGTGCATCACAAGCAGGGGTTTGGCTTCTGGGCAGACAGCTCTGTCCTGTGGTGTGAGCAGAGGGACTGTGGAAACTCCCCGAAGGACAGGACCTCAGCTGCAGGTGAGATGAAGAAGCACCTCCTCCCTTACAGAACTGGTGCTCGGGAACTTGCCCGAACCTAACCTGGCAAAGTGGTGGAGTGGCTCAATTTGTAACAAACTCTGGTGCTTTTGGCTGAGGTGGTCACTGATGCCAAAGCCAGTCTGGCCTCTCTTTCTGGACCAAACAGCTGGAGTGCTGCTAAAGCACAAAACAAACTTCTCCAGGATTAAAAAGAGGGCAGCTAAGATGAGCTGAGTGTCAATGAAGGCTGTAGATAAAAAAAGGCTCAAAATACTCACTGTCTGTTATTTGCTTACTGTAACACGTATTACCTCATGTAGCTACAAAACTTCATTTAACAGAGTAAAGAAAAATATGAGGTGGACTTACTAATGAGCACCTGGCACTCAGAAGCTGTGGGAATCAATAACTTCAAAAAAGTATGGAATGTAGCTGCAAAAATCTCCTACTAACACATGTTTTGAAGAATCATTTAAAGAAATGTCAATTCTTTTCCCAGCTCTTGATGCACATTTGTGTATTTTTAAAGTCTTTTAGAGACAGGATTGAGTTTTGTGTATTCAAGGATATGGTTTATTGAAAATGTCCCGATTTTTAAAAATATTTGCACTATTAAAATATTTAACATCCAAAATAGTAGAAAAGCAGCGAGTGAGATCAAAACCATCCTGTGGCATTATGAAAACCATGAGCTGTGCAATTCCAAAAAAGATAAAAATGGCTTGTGTGAAAGGAATTTGTTTTGTAAAAAAAATGACAGATTCAGAACTGTGGCTGAGAAAGCTTTGAAAGTGGCCAGGCTGACAGGGTGTATTGTAGGGCAGTTGTAAGCCTTTGTAGATGCAATTATTATCATCTTCCCAAAGCACAGGCAAGTCTGTGAGGAAAAAAAAGCAAAGAATAGGAGAAAAGGCTGCCTGGAAAGGAGACCCCCCTTTCCCAGGCCTAGATGCTGACTTGCTGATGGCTTAAACCAAAGAGAAAATAATCTGAATCTAATTTAAAATTTGGTCATTCTGAAGAAAGAACAGGTGAGGAAAGAGAAATGTTCTGGGAGGGGGCAGCAGCAGGTGTCTGAGTGGAGATCTGGGGCGGTTCTTCCAGCCCCATCCCGTGCCAGGCCACAGAAGTGCTCTTTGGAATAATTATTTAGTCAGAGTGGCTGTGGATCAATGTTATCAGAGTGTTTGCAATTATAAAATTTTGTAAAAGATCCAGCCGGGCATCCTGGAGGACTGAGGATTTGGAATGCTGGGTAAGGCTGTACACTGTGCAAACGTCAGCACCTTTCCAGTGGCAGCTCTGACACTGGGAACTCTGGGGCTGTGCCGGTTTCTCTAACACTGCACAGAGCTGTCTACAGGAATTCATCCTTTAGTGAAAACAGTATTTTGCCTAGATTTTTTATTTATCAGACTGTCCAGTTCAAATCCCAGATTTCAGTACATGTAGACCATACTACTGAAATTAGACTATGGGCCTGCATCTGATTTCCCAGGGTTCTGAATTTACACAGGTAGCTGAAAGTTCCGGGTGTCATACACTGAAAGAATTTTAGAATATATTATTCAGTCTTCCTCCAAAAGTTGCCTTATGCCTTTTAGATTTCACTATTCCTTTGGTGCTCCTTAAGGATGCAGGGATATTATTTCACATTCCATCCCTTTAAATTTTTTTTTATCTTTAATTCACTACAGAGCTGGAATGTACTTTCCCCACTTTGCCACAACTTCCTGTACATTAAAGTATCTGTAGATGACAGGATTTTAGTACACCTTTTACTATCCCTGTCACTGCCAGGAAAAGCAGTCATCCCACTAAGGCAGCAAAGTCTCATCATTTCACTGTGAGCTAATAACCACAGGCTGTTCCATGTGTGCCTCGGTGCAAAGGATCAAAAATAATTCCCTACTACACTTGCTATGACTGATCATAAAAATGTACTTCTAATTTTAAGAAAATCTTGGAGAAGTCACCGGGAATTTTTTTGTTTTCTTCCTGAAACCTTCCCTGACAGCAGCAGGAGCCTGGATTTAAGTATTTGTGTACCAACAGGTGGACGGGACACACACATTCACTCTGGCTCAGACTCACAGAGCTGCCTGCAAGTAATAATGCAAGAGGAGCCTCCTCCTTCAGTTGTTGTAAAGGCAGGCAGTAAAGAGAAAAAAATCACCCTTGGATTCATACCCTCCATCTGTAAAAAGCACTGCTGAAAGCACAATTATTTTGACAGATAAAGAGGAAAGAAAAAAAAAAAGGACTTAGGTAAATTACAATGAAAGAACTCAATGTATATCTAAAAGTATCTCAGAATTTTGCAGTAAATAATGCTTTCAAAGGAAACGGTAATCTTTCTGCATTGAAAGCTTCTGATCTTACCATCTTTGCTTCAGATCATATTAGTACTGAGCATCATCACAAGAATGTGTTCTTTGAAGCATGTGTACTCTATTTCCCTTCTATTTGTCATAAATACTCTCTCTGTGAAAGCACACTCTGCCACTGTGCACACATTTTTCTTTCTAAGAGTTAATTCATTTCCTAAAGAAACATCATGCAAAAATCAATCTTGCCAGTACAAGTTCACAAGGCCTGATTCGTTTAACAGATGATTTATTGATAACTCTGAGATAGAAAATAATGGAATGTTGTTACTAAGAGCAACATTACACATTCCCAACAATGTATAGAGACGGTACATACAGAGGATGTTAATGCTCCTTCATGGACAAGTGATACATTGCAAGAAGAAAGAAGAGAGCTGGCCATGGCTCATGGCTGGCTTCCAACTTGTATTCCAGCTCCCCCTTTGCACTCCCACCTAATGTTATTGCATAAATCCTGACCTTTGCTGTTGTTGGTTTCACTGAAAAACAAGTTTGTGGAAAGAGAGAGAAGAAAGCAAGTGTTCTGTTACATAACCAATTCTTCAGAGAAAATGTGAAAGTTCAACCAAAACTGCATATGAAGGAACAGACCACAGCTGAGTGTGGTAGTTGATGGTTTGATACCTAATCTGGAAAATATTTGTCTAAGTAGTCACACATGGGGATTAAAGACCTCTCTTCCTTCTCTCTTTCCTTCCTGTCCCTTTTTCACACAGTGCCAAAAAAAGCAGAGTATGCAGTTCTCCAGGCTGAATACACCTTGGATTTCTTAGCATGGTGTATAGATCCGTTTTATTTTCTACTAAAGAAGGCATGGGGAAGAGAACCAATTCCCTGCAGCACCCCTTTACCTATATATTCCACAAGTGTGGTGGGATCCTGGACCGTCTCATAAAAATAAAGCAGATTTCCCCTGAGCTGTCTTATGCTCTCATATTCATCATGACTCAAGTGATCGAATGTGACCTTCAAAGCAGGATAACTACTTTGCTGTCCCCAAGTCAGGTGTTAAATCATCCAAATTTTAGCTCTTGTAAAAGAGTCCAAGCCTAATGTCAGATGCTCAAACTCCTGATTCAAAGTACCTGCACACACCCTGGGCAGAGAGCATCTGGTCCCAGGCACAGAAATGGCTTTGAAGACTTGCTTCTTCCTGAGGACCGAGGAACTGGCACTGAGCTGGCAGGAAAATGCCCTGTGTGCTCCAGATCTCAGGGCCAGAATCCTCATGGGGAACTCAGCAAAAAGACCATTTAACTCCGAGAAAGCAGCAATGAAACATCGCTGTGCTGCATTAGAAAGCAAGCAGTTCTGAGCACAGCTTGTCCCACCAGATTGGTCCCTCAGAGATCTGAACCTTTGTCAGACTTCTAAATCCCAGCACTGCATAGATGAGAAGTTGGTATCTTTAAGTAACCCATCATGCTCAATGCTAGACAAACATACAAAACAACTTCTCATGCATGAAACACTGTATGTTTTTTGGAAAAAGTAAAAAAGTAAAGCAAATCCTTAATCCTTCTTTCTGAAAAATAGCAGGAAAAGAAATTACTCCTATTCTAAAGTGCAAAAAGTGAGGAATGTTTGGCATGCTTCATTAAACAGACAAAAATAGAAAACATTTTGAAAACACAGAGTTGAATACATCTCCAGTACTCCATAGAAAAAAAGAAGGAAAGATTAAAATCTGTTCCCAGAAAGATAATTTAAACCCAGAATGAAACATTCCCTCCCCAGTAATCAGTCTGAAAATAGGATGATTTAACTGAGACCCTCAAAACCTCTGTAACAGAAACTCAGGAAAAACTGATTAATTCAGTGGTACTATATTGCACTGTCAAAATTATAAAGTGAAAACGTTAACTCAACCTACAAGGCCTTTTTACTGTGTAACAGAATTCAGCAGTAATTAAAAAAATCTCAAGTACCCACATTTCATGAAAACAAGTCTATATATTTTCCTGTGTCAGAGGAATGGTGAGTGGGAAACCCAGGAGACAGGAACTCAGGGACTGATGTATTTACAGCCAACAGTCACAAGGTAGCAGCACAAAACATCAGTCTAAAGGATTTCTTGAAGATAGAGAGGTAGAGGTGACAAGGGCACAGCTCTAAGTGTGCAGGGAACACAACTTGTGGCAATTAAGTGCTTAGTGGGGAGGAAGTTCAGTGCCGGGGTATCCTGAGCCAACCTCTGAGCCAGCCAGCAAAAGCCCAATAAAAGAATAGACCTTTTTTTGGATTTACTTTAGGTGAGAGATGTGGAATATGACCCCATATCAGGGAACAAGGAGAGCAGGGAGCAGAGGAGGTTTGGCAGGGTCATGGAGGGAAACCTTACATCTGACCGTGCCTCACAGCTTACAAACTGGCTGCTCAGCTCCTGAGCCCACCTGCTTTTGAACAAGAACTAATTGTTTTCCCCTTTCAGTACCCTCTCTATGCACTTTTAAAAGGAAAAGGATTGATATAATTTCTCCATATGTTACATCGTATATACAGCATGATGGAATTTGTATGCATGCAAAGTAACTTGGGATTTCAAAAGGTAATCTGTATATTCTAGGACATAAATGTAGAGGTCAATAGGTCAACAAACATTAATAAATTCATTCTTTATCTCCTATAAGGGGTGGGAGGACTCACAGAAATGAACTGCGATCTGCAATAGAGTTGTAGCTGAACGTTCACAGATTTCTCAAGAGCTGGATTTTTTGGCTATTGATCTGCCAATCACTTTTCTGTCAGAGGAAATTCAGTTATCCATGTCTCACTGAGCTGTTTTCACCTAGTTGCTTTTGTAGGAGTTGTGTTTGTTGTAGATCCGTGTCTTTTATGGTATCTCAGAATGAAAAATTCAATAGCTGCTGTGTTGAATTCTAAAGATCATTATTCTGCTTGTTTAGAAAATGAAAATGACACCCGCTTTTCTCTCTTCTCACTCTCACCATCAGTTCACTTTCAAACAGCTTGGTATATTTTACTAAATTTAAAAAAATGTGTCTTTTGTTATCCTGGTGTTGCCTGGGCAAATGCTACAGCTATGGCATTGTCCCTGCCATGGGAATACATTTGTAAAACTCTGTTGAATAAAAGCTCTCTAGTGCAGGAATAACTGTGACTTCTCACTTTAAGAATGTGCAATCATTCTTCATTACTTACCATAGTCCTACCATAAATCCCAGTGACCTCCCTATTGTCTGGGAACCTCACTCAACTCTCTCTCTGGTGGTTTGGGTCCTGTTCCAAAGCACCACCAGAATTTCCTTCCCAGCTCAGAATCTACTTTCTGCACACCAGTAATGCCAGACTCATTCATCCAAATGGTGCGTGTCCAGCCAACACTGATGCCAACTCCTCTTCCTCTATTTCTCCAACTCTCAGCTACCTTCAGCGCAGTTTTCTCAAGAATCTTGGTCTCCCAGGGTTCTGCCTCCCACGTTTTTCTGCCTGTCCTCTGCAGGTCCTATTCCTGCTCTCTGCAGCAATCTGGGAGACGTCCTCTGTCCCCACCCTCCCTTTGTCCTCCACAAACACAAACTCAGTTCAGTTTCCAAGACACACATGAAAGATGGATGGATTGGCTTATTCCCATCAAATTGAAATTTTTGTCTAGATTTCATACACCTCACAAATGCCAACTTGTCAGCTTAAGTTCCCACAGGCAGACCCAATCTCCTCATTGCTCCTCCCTAGTGTTCAAACCCCTGGAGATCTTCCCCCATCCTTTTTCTGTAAGCTTTTAGTGGGGCTGTAGCCTTTCCTGGGACTATCTCAAGCTTATCTCTGCTTAAATGTTGTGCAAAGTCAGTAAATGATGCTTTAAAACATAATTTCCATTCCATTCTCATAGGTAAGCAGATTTTATCAGTTCTCCTCCTGCCTATTCTCATACCCTTTCCTCTGGCCCTACTGAGTCCCACCATCTTCTCTTCATATCCTTTCCAAAAGCTTCTGCAAAGACAGTTTCCAAAGATAACACAGCCCAGCTCCTCATGCTGACCATGCCATCCTCTGCATTTTCCCACCATTCTCCCAGTCCCCACACAGAGAACATGAGCTGTAAGTCTCAGTTTTGAGACCCTTTACAGTTTCTATTTCACTTCTAATCACACCTCTACTGAGCCATCACTGACTTCTCTCCGTTAACGATGACAGCCTTTATTATCGCGTTGCTAAATTTTGAAACAAATATCTTCAGCTTTTCTTGTCATCCCTGTCAGAAACTCTCTGTAAACACCTGCAAAGTCATGTTCAGAGACTTCTGAAACTCAACTTTAATATGATGCCTACAAAAACCGCAGACAAATACACGATAACTCTTGTCTGAGGCACTGACTGTAAGACTGCGCATACCGCTGACCTGCACTGGCACATTTTTAATTAGCAGTGCTGGTGTTGTTTCTTCCCTTTGCTTTATGTAGGCTGTAAACTTTTTGCTTAGAAACCATCTTTTTATTCCTTTTACATGAAATGGGCATAGCAAATATCTGACTACTTTATTAGGTAAGCAAGGAAATTGTTAAAAGGAAGGTGTCTTAAAATAGAGAACTGTAGAACCCCTTCCAGATGCATAAAATGTATCTTGCAAAGGATATGAAGATGAATATAACAATTTGGCATTGTGTCAGAAAGAAAACCCACTAATTGAGATGGATGATGATAAAGAGAAAATCAAAAATTCATGGCATGATTTAGTTCAATGTAAATCTGAAAAACACCCCAGCAGTGTCAGGGAAATTATTCTATATTTGTTTAAGCGAGAGGCTGCACAGGATGCAATTCAGCCATCTGTGCTTGGCCCATCTGTACTTTGAAAAGTACTGCAGGACTGTACTGCACCACTTCTGCTGTCAAACTTAGGAGACAAGAGATCCCAAGGAGCACGAATGGTGGGTGACAGCACATCGATTGTAATATCTCTTTCAAATTGTCTTCTTTCTAGTCCCTTACAGACACTTTTCAAATCAAAATCACTGACTAAATCTTCCTAAGAACTCCTTGAAATTACCTTTTTTTTCCTGAATTGTTCACCTATTTCTACTCTTCCAATGGAAAGACAAACCACCACCATTAGTTAATGGTTATATATATAAAAATAAAGTAAACAGTGCTCTAAATAATAGAACTAACAAAGCCTGCTTTGCTTCAGATTTGTTTCCTATGCCCCAAAGGCTTTGAGCCCATAGAACTCTCCAAAGTCCCATGTGCCAAAGTCATGCTCAAACTGCCTTCCCACAAAACTAAATCTCCAAGGAGCAGCTATGGGGACTTTCCCACTGTCTACATGACTGGTGTCAGGCCAGGGAACTGCCAAGTCTTTCCCCTGGGCCTCTCTTTTCAATTTTCAATCTCTCAATTTTGCCCCAAACCAGATGGGAATCACCACTTCCACTTCTCTGCCTGAGCTGATTTATAGATTCAACAGGTGTGAAAGGCAGTTCAGCAAACAGGTTGCACAGCCTTTGTTAAAAACACCTCAAATATATTTAAATGCAATAAAGGAAAATAGTTCTTGATTCAGATAATTCCTCTCCATGGGTTTATTTTAAAAGTGGGGAAAATTGTGTTGAAGCCAATAAAGTACTGATGTTGAGGCCTTTTCCCCCCACTCTGACCGCTGTGAGGAAACAGCTCTGCTGCATTTACCAGGGACACAGGGACAGCACTTGCAGGTCTCTGCCATTGGATGGGATCTCCTTTCAGCAGTTTCCTTCCTCTTAGCTACAACAAAGGCAGCTGCAATGAATTCATATCTATATATTCAGAAAGCACTGCAGTTGAGTGGGCTGATATAAAGCCTTACTAGAAGAGAACTATATCTGTGCTGCAAAGAAAGTAGTAAAACCCACTTAACCATGAATTAATACATAATGAACAACTGACAATAATTATTTCAACATAGTGCTGCTGACCTGCTTCAACATTTCCTTCCTTTTTCCCTAATTGTATTTTTTAGATGGTTTTGCACTTGATTTCTTAACCACAAATGCACTTAGTAGTTTGTATTTTCCATTAATTCTCTATATAATAGTATGTATCGCTTTCCCCAAGACAGAAGTGTAAATGACTGGCTCTTTTTAATTTTATTTTTGTATGATGAGAATGCAAACCTTGTGACTTAGGGCTCAGCAGAGCTCAACGCATCTCATGGACCTTTACTGTGATAAGGCTTTGCTACAGAATGAGGGAATTCAGTGAAGTGTGGTAGGTGTAATTAAAATTGTGTTATGCTGCTGATCCACAGGCAGATAAATTCTGTAAGAATTAAATTGCATTGGTTTGTTAAAAAAATTGGCTGTTCGTTTCCTTGTAAAAAACAACATCAATTTAAAGACGGTGAATCTATAAATCTGAAATGAATTACAGTAGTTCACAAGTTTCTCAGAATAAACAGAGGTCTATTTACTCCCCTACCAAGAGACTCAACACTTTATGAAGGGTGCAGTGAACCAGTTTAATAACAATTACAAGCCAAAGGGATCTACATGCACAGATTGCTGACTGCTGGCACATTAATCCACTTTTTTTCCATCCAGAGCATAAACTTCATAGCAGAAAATACAGAGATTTTCTGGGAATGAAGGTCACAGGTTTAAATCAAAATGTTCTGTTGGTAATTTTTTTATTTGCCATTCATTGAAACAAATATGATTACGTGCAAATAAGCCTGGCATCAAATGTCATGAAGTGGGCCAATCTGTTTGCTCTGAGTTGAAAAAAACTCTGGTTATTTTCCTTGTGTATTAATGGCAGTATTTCATCATCTTTAAGAGTCTAATCACAATATGTTCTATGTAGAATATTATAAATCAAGAGTCCTGCTTGCTTGTTATGTGGACCTGAAGTTCAAAGAGACGAGCCTTTTGGAAAAGTTATTCTTAATCACATTTATCAGTCTGTGAAAATCAGAGTAAAAAGTCACCTGTTACAATCTTGTCTAACAAAATATTAATACATACTCTCTCATAGACAGCAGCAATTACTCACAGGGCTGTAGAGATAATGGGAAGAAACTAACGGAAATTACTTTGTACATGCAAGCAAATTCTTGAATTAAAATCAGATGAAAGTCAGATAAAATTGCACCAGGTTTGAAGCTGAAGCCATGCAAAAAATTTTTGGTTAATGGGCATGCCTTCATTCAGAAAAGAACACTAGCTCATACTGGGAAGTAATCTTCTGCAGGATTACCTGTGAATATTTATAATAAAGTGAATGATATTTATCATATGATCTTTTCCTCAAGTTATTTATGTAGTTAAGATGAAGATAATGTAAAATAAAGATTATATAAATAGGATGAAAGATCAGGGCTGAAGAGCAGGATTAGCTCATACATAGAAGAGAAGCAGACAGACACTTTCTGGAAAGACTCCGTTTCAAACATCTTGTGCTCATGAGAAGAGAGTGAGGATCAAACAAATAGACGTGGGGCAGGAAAGAGCCAATCTGCATGTGCTCAGGCAGCTTGCTGGTGATGAACTGAAGTTTTTGGTGGCACACAACAGATTCAGAGGAGTGTCATTTTTTGCCAGGATATCAGGTGGCGCCGGAGCTGGGATAGCGACATATGAGCTGGGGAAAGAGAACAGAGCAGGATGCTGACACACAGAGCACCTGTAAGTCATCCAAGGAGTGACGGAGTGGTAAAAGAAAGAGACCGAGGTGCACTGGAAGATGGGACAGGTTAGGAAGGAGGATGTAGTAAGAGGGATGAGGAAACACAGACTTTCCTTCTGCTGCTGTTCCATTGCCACATCACACATTGCCTCAAATCTTCTAATTTTCTCATTGATTTTCCAACTAAAATAATCAGTTACATCTTTTAAGGATAATGTTCTTGTGAGACTCAGCTGAAGTCCACCATTTCCCCTTTAATTTAGACTCCTAAAGTTCCAGTAGCTAACAGTGAGGGGAAAAAAAAATCAAAAGATGAGGCTTTTTCACTTCCAAAGTTGTAACTCTGGTAATTTTTTCTTTCTTTCACCCATAAATAGGTACTTACTTCTGAAATCTGACTGCCTACCTTATTTTCATACTGTTTTTCATACAGGCAGCAAATCTCGGAGGAAGCTTCTACTCACTGTTAGCTGTTGCCATTTATTTTTCTTGTAGCAGATATATGTCAGTTCCTTAAGTATGTCATTTATTACTGGGCTTTTAAAAATCTCTTCTGCAGATCTGTGGGGTTTTTTTACTACATATTCTCAGAATACTTGTAGGGTGTCAGTAAGGCTCATTTATATATGAAGTTATTTCTGTACATCTGCTTCCTTCAAGAATGATTCCATGTGCACATAAACCCAATACTATATTCTCAAGGAATTCCAGAAAGTTAATAGAATAAGTGGTTAGAAAGTGCTTTAGGGAAGAGTTTCTTGATGTCTTGTTAGAATTAGCTCAGTGATATTAACCTTTTCCTCCTTATCTAGGTATGTATGCGACATCCGAAACACTAGTGAGCCTTTTCTGGAAAAAGATGTTTCAACAACCATCTAAGAAGAACAAAGAAGGGTAAAAATCCAGATCACTAGCAGCTTTTGGACAGCAACCAGTTTCTTTAAACTACACTCTACTTCACCAACCTGTTTTTCAAAACTGTTGACAGCACTAGGTATCACACAGGTATCATAAGGATACTTGTCAAAGTGGTTTTGTGCTTACTCTGCTGAAGTTAATCCCCTCTGGAGACAGATGAAAACACAGCACTACCCCTTCAGTATCTGCCTGACTTGGTCACTTGGAGCTCCCCCAATTCTCCTGGGACAGTTTCAGATCATCCACATTACTGTGCACATTTTATTCTCATCCCCAGAATCACGTAACAGTCCCTCCTTATCCGAGGACTGAACAGAGTACTGAATAAGCAAAGTAACAAAAGCATGCAAATCTTGCAGCCCTGAACCCAAACTGCGTATGTTTACATTTTATTCTAAAGCATGGTCTAAGCTAAATTCAAAATTGTGCTTTCTCCAACTGCAAGACTGTATGGATAACAACAAGTTGCCCAGGGAGCCCAACATCTAGGGAAATTTGGTTTTGATTTGCTTGGCTTTCACCTCCAAGGCCAGTTAGGAGTGATTGTGCTGGTGATAGATTAGGCTTACAGTGATGAAGCTATTGGCATGACTTCCTTCAGCTTACACATTCAGGCTCTTTGTTCCCTCTGTACCTACAGGTGTGCCAAGCACAAGGTGAGATGAGTGCAGCTCCTCCATGGGGAGTGCTCAGCCCCCAGCCCAAGCCTGAACATGCTCTGAATCCTGAAAACCTGGAGCAGCACAGCACTGCAATGTTGCAGCAGAAGGTTTAGCGTAAAAAGTAGTATTTGAATAATTTCTCATTCTTGCTACAATCATTAACACAAAATCAATTTATGTTGTGACATTTTCAGTTCTCATTATGATCTCTGTCACAAGAGGGAGGTTTTTAATCCCCCATAAAGTCTTTAAGAGACAGCAGAGTAACATGCACTAAGTGCATCATGCAGTTTCTAATGTGACCTTTTCACAGTTCTGCAGTTTGACTGCCTGGTCACTCCTGTTCTTTGGGTGTCTTGGTAAACTGAGAGGAACAGGTGGAATGGTAAATAATCAAATACTAAATCTTTAAAAGGTTAACTTCATACTGCAAGTGGCTTACAAGATATATATATATATATATATTCTATGCTCTTACTCTGCAGCCCAGAAAAAAGCTAGGAAGAAAAGGAAATGACAGACAATGACTGCTCTTAAGCCAGTGACAAAAAGAATCTGGGAAAAGAGTAAGATGGGTGTGTGATAGCTATTGATTTTATTCTGCCAATAGTTCACATGTATTTATGTGGTGTGAAATAATCTACTCTTGGTGGAGATGTGGGGACTTCTAGTCACCCTTCACCTTTAAAAGGTCTGAGAGCCCCAAATAGAATATCATGACCCAATGCTAATCCTCTTCCTGCTACCATGGCTTTGGGGTTTTTGTTTGTTTTTTATGAAACTTAGAAGTAATTAAGAGTGAACCTAGCACTGAGCAAAATAAGTGTCAGGTAATCCTCTTCTCTTGCTATTATTTTAAACTGTTGCATTTAATGCAAAGGGACCCAGGCTCGTGCAAGAAATGAGGGAATTCCAAGTGCTAAAAGAAAATAGGGAGAAGCCAATCTACCGAGCCAAGGAGAGCACGGACAAACAGGGATGATATGTCCCATCAACTGAATGTATTGCACTAAAACCAGAGCATCTCCTTTTGACTCTTTGGTGCTGCCTGGAGCTACTGTCCCATAGCCAGGCACAAGAATTCTCCCATGAAAAGGTGTGGGGAGACAGGCTAAGAAAGTAGGTCAGTTTCTAGAATGAGTTCTGTGTCAGTAGGAAAAAAAAAATTTCTAAGAAGGTCTGGACAAAGGGTACAAAATACCACATGGAGTGATAATGTATCCCCACAATACCCTCACAGATACACAGAAGGAAAGGAATGGCAATAGAGGTGTCAAATGATTAATAAAAATATGATGGCTACTCTACTACAAAGATACAAAATTCTATAAAGTATGCCTTTCTTTCAGGAAAATGCTTAGAAATGAACAATAACAACAACAACAAAACCTAAAAGGGAGAAAGCTCTTCTTTAATGAGATTTTTGAAAGAATCCTATTATTCAGAGAGAAGTGCAGCTCTGGCTGGAAGGGGTCTTTGTGAGGGCAGGTGAGAGGTCACCTCATGAGGCACTGCTGAGTTTGGCTTCAAAGCTTCTATGAAGCTCTAACTCCCTGTCCTATTATTCATCCTAAGAAAGGGGGATAGGGTTTTTCAAGTATTTGAAACTGATAAGCAAGTTAACTTTCTGCTCGCATGTCTGGGAAGACTTTCACAAAGGGAAACAGCCACAACCAACACTCTATTCCCCACTAAAGTGGCAATAATCTCTATTGCTTTGTAGACTATAAAGCAATAAAGAGCTGCTAAGATTAATTAAACTCTGAAGAGAAACTGAAGTGTTTAATCAATCACCAGTGCTGTTTGCTGCCACTATACCATTCATAGGGATTATTATATAGCAATTTGAATTACAAAGCAAAGCAAAGCAATATAAGAAGGGTATTACTAGTCAATGTTTGGATCTCTAGTTCCAGGTATCGAGGACTTGCTTTTTCATAGTATATGAAAACTATTAACAGGTTCACACCGACCATTCCCTTCAGCTGTGAGTGCTCAGCACTTCTGCAAATCAGGCCTCAGGGTTTCAAATCAGGAAACTGGAAAATTAGAAGATGCAGCTAATGACCCTTTGTGAAAAATCTGGCTTAGCATGATGGGCACCATTGCAAAGGAAATCAGAGCCAGGGACTGCACCAGAATTAAACTCTCCAGGAGAGCACACATCAACTGCTCTGCCTATGAGTTTTTTTCCTCTCTCTGTTCTTCACCTTTTGCAATTTTGCTGCCTCTTGTGCTCTGCAGCTTTGGAGAAACATGATGGAACTGTTGGCTCCTGTACTCTGCAACCTGACTTGGCCAAAACAGCAACACTCTGTATTGAGTGAGAAAATGATGGCAATGGATAAATGGTAGAAAAATATGCAATAAAAACCATATCATATTGCATACATAAAAGAGTTGAATTAATCCCATCTAATAGATGGACTTGCCAACCTTTCCCAATTTTAGGTGTACTTTGAAAACCAAACAATTATTTGACAATGGTTTCAAATATCAAAGGTTTTTAAAACCACATTCAGGACGCTTCAAAAGACACTTTTCTCGAAAAAAGTGAAAACATGATCTTGGCATAATTCCCAGGCTGGTGACATTCAGGTGTGAGATAAGAAGAGAAACATGGTAATAAGCCTTTGAATTCATGCACAAATCCTGCATTTGTTAACATTATGTTTGCTCTTACATTCCATGTTAACAGTGGTTAACATCTTTAGTGTAGCTATGGGAACATTCCAGCAAATTATACATAATTCTCATTTTCTAAGAACACCATTTACAGACCCCTAAACATATATAACAGTGATGCAAAGGGTCTCACTCACTTCAAGTTGGTATGAACTGAACTGCTTTAAACTTTTGTTCTTTCAGAGCTGGCTTTATTTCTGTTGAACGGAGGAGGACATCAAAGCTCCAGGACGGGTCCCTCACTGACACCAATCAGCCCCGACTTTAATGGAGCTCTGTGGATTTGCAGCAGGCAGAGATCTTGGCTGTCTGATTATCCAACTGAGAACTCTCCTGTATGGAGAACTCCACTTAAAATAGGAATTCCCTACAACCTACGCCAGACCTACGTGCATGGTACAAGTAATGAATATTGAGAAATGTAAAGTCTAGTTGAAGTCACACAGTCAGGAAAAGACAGAAAAAAAGAGTTTTCTGTAATGATAATGGCACTTACTGTACGTTGTATAGGTTAAGTACTCAAGCCACTTTAGAAAAAAAATTCCATTTACTTTCTTTCATATTATGGTCAAGAATAATTTCTGGCACAGAGAAGTGAGAATCATCAATGCAGCTTTGTGGAACTGATTACCACGTACTTGAACAGAGACCAGCAAATGCTATTTAAGGAGCAATTTGAATCACTGATGTGGTGATGCAGGAGCTGGTTAGGTCTCCTTGATGTGGAAGGATAAGCTGTCACAACACTGACAATGCACAGAGCAACCATGAACTATCCTTAGGTTACTCCAGTGCAGGAGAGAAAGGGAAGTTTTGCTTTCATGTCCTCTTGCTGGCTCCTTTGCAGCCCAGTGACAAGGACATTTGAACCTGCATTTGAATGCTATATGAGCATGTTCCCCCTGAGCAGAACCAGGAAGGATTAATGGGCATCTCCTGAGACCCAGGGAAATGAACAAATGCCTGAGGGACAGGATATTAAGGAATAAAAGAATATGGGATGGTCACACCAGGTTCATTTAGCCTAATGCTCTCTGATGGTGGCCGGTGCCCACTGCTGTTTAGGAGAATGTACTGTTGTAACTCTCCAGAAAGTTCTTTCAACTTGCCATGATTTTTTCACTATTTAGAGCTGAGACAGATCAGAAATGTGAACAAGAAGCTAAAATACTGATGCAATGACAAAGTGTCTTTGAAGTATGCCAGGAACACAAAAGCTTACATAGCAAGTGGAGTTACAAGCAAAATCATCGCTAAAAGAAAATAGCAAATATCATGAGATGCTACTGTATTCCTTGGGAGAAAATAGTAAAAAAAAAAATAAAAAATCAGCAATTAATATAATAATAATTATTATTATTATTTGGAATACAGTTTCTGTGCTGCAGAAAATGGAGTTTGAGATGACCAAAATAATTTACAAATTGGGATTGACATGCTGAATCACTGAAATACTGAAATTTAGCTTGTTTGTTTCAAAGTGATGCTTCTGCTTCAAAAACTGTCAGATTTCATTTTTTACAGAGTTTTCTAAAAGGTCTTTTACTTTACCATGAAGAATTACCCCCTCAATTCCTGACTCTCCAGTCCAGTCAGTAAACTGAAAAATCAATTATTTGCACAGTACTGGTTTTGGGGAAGAAGGCCAGTTGATAAGACAACCACATACAAAGGTCAGTGCAGAATCAAATGGAGAGTGAAAGAGAATAAACATGGAACTTATCCATAGTGCAGACAGAGCCTTATGAGAAACTGCCTAATTTATATTTATAAATGTATGGGGAAAGATAGAAGAAGAAACTTTGCTGTGAGTGGAAAAGTTGGCAAGTGTCACAGCCACGTACAGAACCCAAGTACTCCAGCTTGGCAAGAGGGCAGATGGTCTCTGCAAACTATTTTAACACTTCTCAGCAGAAGACAGCCACTAAAAAAAAGTAAGGGAGAAGTTGGTCTTCAAAATCTGAAAAGAAATTAAAAGCATATATGTGACACAATGGTCCCTGGAGCAAGGTAAGTGTCTACACAAAAAAATTGGAAAAGAGCCCCCTGGCAATCCAACTGAAATGTCTTTCTGTGGAGGACAGTAATTCTTGTTTTGGAAGGAAGATGAGTACAGCAATTAAAGCAAGAGCTTTAAACCTCTGCTGGAGCTTTCCTGATGTATGCAGTGAGTCAGAGGAACTGGATCTGCATTTTTTTACCTGTGCATTAAAGTGAATGCCCAAGGCAATGTGAGGTTGAATCCATTAACATTAGCAAAGGGCACAAACAACTCAGATAAAGGGGTTTGATGGCACAAAGAGTAAAAATGCCCACAACAAGAATGATGGTTAGTATTTAACAATTGCAAGAGGAACTGAACTAAGAACATATCCAAACACCTAGACTGTGTTTACTGATAATAAGATTATGCAATTTGTTAAGGACTTTCTGTAGCTAGGCCGCACGGCATCTTTCCAATTCAACTTCTTTATGCAAAACAAATAATTTTGCATAGATTTGCATATTACTAACAGGAGAAGAGACTTATTAACAACATAAATTACATCTCACTTTTATTTAATTTATTATCCTGAATTAGCCGGTGAGTATCCTCAAGCCTTATCTCTCTGTGTAGGCACTTACAGAGCACTTACCACTGTGGCACCAACGCCACTCCTCAGCCTTGATACAGAGCCTGGGATATGGACCTAAACAGTCATCTGTGAAATAAAGTGGGTTGAGTTTAGCTTTGTATCTGAATATTCTGAAGGAGGAAGATAAGTCATTTGCAGAAGCCCAGGGCATTCTGTTCTATTAAAACAAATTTCTTAAAAATATAAAATACTGTAACTGCTTTGCCCCAGAGCATTAAGAGGAATATTTCCAGTAGAACATGTGCATCCAGCTGCTTTGCAGGAACCAGTCTAAACTTGAAACCAGTCCTTTACAGCCAGTCTAACAACCTACCCATAAAACCAGCCAGCTGGCTGGATCTCTTCTGGCTACTTTCTTCTCCTCTTATTCATTGTGACCTACAGCTAAGGATGTTTTTCACACTGCAGACCCATGGAAAAGGCTCTCATAATCTTGTTAAAGGCTGGCATACTTGACTTGCACTACAGAATCCTGCATTTGTCTCCTCAGGGAAATAAACACTTTTCAAGAGCCTTTGGACTTCAAAAACTCCTTAAACAAACACAATGGCCACACTAGTAATCAGTGAATCAGTCTTCTGAAAATGCCTACAGCCAGGAATTTGGATTTTATGTGCCCTTATACAAACTCATTTACAGTTTTATACTTTTTTTATTGTTCACATGTTCTCAAGAGAAACCAATTTCTCTTTCAAGGAGCAGTGAGTTTAGTAAGTCAAAGCATCCAACTGCTAGAGGAGGGTTTACTTTACCTCTCATCAATGAAACCCTGCTGTGGAATACAATCTGTTTTCAGAAGAGCAGAGAGGTGAAGGACAACAACAAATGGCAATTACTCAAAGCCTGTGAAGAGCTTGGAGACTGGTATTCTCTTGCATCTGAATTAGGGCAAGAAAATACACTGGTCAGAATGTTGCCAAGGATAATGCTCTAACACTGAGCAAACTGAAATTTGTCTTGCTGTCATTGAGAATATTAAGCTGCAATATAATAGTATGTAACATTTATGGCTGCTTTTTAAGAAAGATTGAATCCAATCTGTTAACTCTCCTTTAGGACAGATGTTGGGCAAGGACATGATAAAATATTCACAGTTTGCACCACCAACTCTAATTCCATTATTTCATGATTAAAACCTTTCTTGCTACTTTCAGTCCTTCGCCATACCAGTGAAATAAGCTTCTGAATTCCCCCCGACTACCTACTTGAAAAAAACTGCATTTCAGTCTACATTCACGCAACACTTATTTTAGGGATTCCACCAGTCTGAAATGTAACACATTTAATCCATATTCAGGTATTTGAAGCACAAGGAGAAATAAACCACAGTATTTTTCACTATCATAGTTGCTAGAGAAGCTCTGTCTTTAGCATTAGTAAAAGAGTTGTCCTTACAATACTTTTATATACACAGTGATCTACCACAGAGAACCTCAAACCTATGCATAGCTGCAAAATTTCCAATTACAGAAATTGGAACTCCAATAACAATTGCAATATTATTGGGAATTATTTACAAACTTAAGGTGTAGGTATTTACAAATGTAAGCACCTCTTGTGACATATGCTGATAAAAATTATGCCCAAGCAAACAGAAACGTGTTTGGAACCTGGTAGCATTTTGCCATAAAATAAGAAAATAATCTCTTTGTATAGTAAGTTAAACGCAGGAGCAACTTTGTGGGCTTCACTAATTCTTGGAGTGTGACACACAAGTCCAGGCTTGCTTAAAACATAAACTGCATTAATGTAATTCAGTTTCCCAAGGTCAGGAAGAGTTTATTTCCAAACCCTTGCTCTTAACAGTGCTGTCGTACAACATGAAATAACACCACCACATATCAGGAGGTCCTGAATTTCCTTTGAAATGCAAAGACCTGCCAATGAATCTGCTTCTCAGAAACTTAATATATTGTTTTCACTTGCATCTTCTTTATTGTAGCTTTTTTATACCTGTACTTCAATTGCACACAGCATCTTTCCTTTATTGAGGGCTGCAGTTAATCAGCTGGTTCCATAAAGCACCGCATAAATTCTGTTTTATGAATTCTTTGTCACAAGAATGTAGCCAAATGCCTCGTGTCCCAAGACTCAGCAGTAACACATCACCTTTGTACAGCCTTGCAGAACCATATGGAAATTACAGCAGCCCATGAACAGAAACTCCTCAATCACCTTTACTATGTTAGGGATGGTAAGGAAAAACTAGAAACCAGTGATGTTTAACAGACATGTCTTAAAAAAGAGTGAGGAAAAGAGAGAGAAAATCAACCTGGGTAGGAGTGGATAGACATTTGCAAAGTTGCCTTTGAAACAGAAGAACCTCAGCAGGGTGAAGTGCTGCCATGAGCTCTCATTTTCCAAAATGCCTTACAAGTAGCAGATGTCTTTCCCCTTTCCTCAAATTCCTCATTCATTTTACACCCTAAACTATATGAATAAAAAAAAAGTAATTCTAAAATATTATGTGCAAAAATATTTTTTTTTCACTTAATAGATACTGAAAGAATTGCCTTAAAGCTGTATTTATACTATCATTTAAATACCTATACCAGGCTTCTTTCTCCCTTTAGCTTCTCCAAAGTAGCTGTGACACATCTTTTCAATAGTGTGCTGTAGAGTTAACTTTTAGGAGATAGGACTTTTTACTTGGTTTTTGTACCAAGCACAAAGAAGTCTGTGACAGGAATGGTTCAGCTCTAGACTAAAGCAGTGAAAAACTCACTCAGTCTCCTATTTCATCTTGGAATTCTCTATGATAGAGCAGTGCTGATCAGAATATACAAAAAAAACCCCAACCCAGACAAAGTCTTACCAATGCCCTGTAAAGTATTGCCAATATTTCTGGAGATGCCTCTCCTGACATCCCTGAGGTTTATGTAAGTCTTTTTCACAGATCATAGTTGCTCACAGTTATTCTGTGACCAGCTACCACATTAAGGCCTTTCCTCCGTTAGACACTTCTAACCAAAGAGGACTTAGATTAAAGAAGATGTTAATATTATTAGACCCCAAGTGTATAATTATGCACTTTGTGCTAATGAACTTCTTCCCATTTCTACTGTTCCGGCTCTCAAGGACATCCAATTGAAAATACAAAAAGGAACTTTTTTAAAAGAAAAGTGAAATACTGTCCTGTGTTTTTTGCAAACAACTCAACTTCGTGACATAATGTAAACTGAACAAATAACAATTCCTTCCACTTGATTGTTTATTGAAAAATCTATTTTAATCATTTATTGCCTTCGGGTAAGAGCATTCTCAAATGCACTTACTCTATACACTATATAGCATACTTCTCATACAATTAAAAAAAAAATCAAAACACTTAAAAGTTATATTTTCTGGTAAAAGCCACCTGTGCTTTAAAAATTCTGATCTGCACATATATATATATATATAGTTGTTGTTCAGAACTTCTTATTTGCTTATGGGATTTTACTAAATTGAGGAAAGTGATTAATATATAAGCTTCATGTAACAATCTCTAATGTACAATATACAACATCAAGATTTCTATAAAAGATTTTTTATTTATAATGTCCAGAATGCTAGTGTCAATATTTGAAATGAAAGGGAAGCAGGATATCTAGTTCGTAAGACTGGTTAGTTTTGTGCCTTTGGCAATTTCCCTCCAACTTAAGTCTCCACTGCCCACCAATAATCTAATTCAGAGATAAGGTGCTTCATATATGAGATACTTCTTCCAATGCCTCTCCACCCATCAGGCTCAGAGGAAAGGACTGCAAATGAGGGAAGGCTTTTTTATTTCACAGGCCAATCTCACTGCACTTTGAAACTGCAGGATCCTGCCTTTTCTGGATGGGATCAGCTAGAAACAAACACTGGGTTTCATGCCTGGAAAACTCAGGGTCTGTAAACCTTCCCTGTGACTTTAGTATTTTTCATCAGCTCTTACCAGGAAATGTGCTATGCGCTGGTACCTTGGCACTGGAACTTCTGGAGACAAAATAGTTTCTGGTGTTTTCCTGGGTTTCATTTCAACTAAACATAGCTCAGGCCGGAGCTAATTAATCCCTTCATGAGAACAACAAAACAGAATGAGGCACCTTTTTTTATATAACTATTTTTTTAGCCACACCTGAATGTTATTGTATAACATTAACAGAAGATGCAACATGCTTGAGAAATACATGGGCATTGCTTTTTCGCAGTGAGTTATTTTTGTTACAGAGATAAACAACCATGTACCACAACTGTCTGGAAAATCATGATAAAGACTGAGATATGTGTATTTTGTTATCACTTCACAGTCCCAAATGAAGCTGAATTTTGGTGGTCTCAAACAAAATGCCCAGGATTTTTCAAAAGATGGTATCCCTTCTGCATTTTCTTTTGCATCTTAAAGTCTCCATGAACATTTGCAATCTTTTCAAGAACTGAGAGCTTAAACATGAATTTCAATTGTGAATGATCAATAAGGCATTTGTAACATGCAACTTGCTGTCTGAAATGACAGTGACATGATTTTATTTTACCCAGTTTTCATTTTTCCTGC